>NC_041391.1:436669502-436773857 GCF_002162155.2 Triticum dicoccoides | reverse complement strand
GTGGGAGGTTTTCTCTCGACTCGGAAGGATTTCTAAAAACTTAGGCGAGCACTGGGCTGCAGCTAAGCCCCCGAGTGGGAGGTTTGCTCTCCACTCGGTAGGTTTTTCAAGAACTTAGGAGAGCACTGGGCTGCAGCTAAGCCCCCGAGTGGGAGGTTTGCTCTCGACTCGGAAGGATTTCTAAAAACTTAGGCGAGCACTGGGATGCAGCTAAGCCCCCGAGGGGGAGGTCTGCTCTTCACTCGGTAGGATTTCCAAGGCGTACCTCTAGAGAAGGAAGTAACAGTCGACCTGTACCTCGTCCTCCTTGCAGAATGTATGTTGTATTTGTGGCGTAGCTCGGAAGGAGAGGGTAGCAGTCGACCTGCACCTCGTCCTCCTTGCGAAGTGCACGCTGTATTTGAACTTAGGCGAGCGCAAAGCTGCAGCTAAGCCTCCGAGTGGAAGGCTGGCTTACCACTCGGTAGGATTTTGTTTAACTTAGGCGAGTACTTGGACTGCAGCTAAGCCTCCGAGTGGAAGGCTGTCTTACCACTCGGTAGGATTTTGTTTAACTTAGGCGAGTACTTGGACTGCAGCTAAGCCTCCGAGTGGAAGGCTGGCTTACCACTCGGTAGGATTTTGTTTAACTTAGGCGAGTACTTGGACTGCAGCTAAGCCTCTGAGTGGAAGGCTGGCTTACCACTCGGTAGGATTTTTTTTAACTTAGGCGAAACGGATTTCACAGCTAAGCCCCCCGGGTGGAAGGCTCGCTCACCACTCGGTTAGGATGTTATTTACAGACTTAGGCGAATCAGATTCACAGCCAAGCCACCCACTGGGGGATTGCTTTATGTGGACAAAAGTAATGATAATTACTGGGAAAATTATAAAGCTCTTGTCTTTGGTAAATAAACTACAGAAGTACTTTTATTACAACTCATCCGAGTGAATACTTAAGTGTAAAAGGGGCGGAGTAGCTCCGCATTCCAAGCTCGGGGCTCGTCGATGTTGTGCTCGACATTGTAAAGACGGTATGCTCCGTTGTGGAGAACCTTGGTGATGATGAAGGGCCCTTCCCAAGAAGGAGCAAGCTTGTGTGGTTTCTGCTGATCCACTCAGAGAACCAAATCTCCTTCCTGGAAGGCTCGATTCTTCACGTTTTTGGCGTGAAAGCGACGCAAGTCTTGTTGGTAAATGGTCGATCGGATCAGAGCCATCTCCCTTTCTTCCTCTAAAAGGTCGACTGCATCCTGCCGTGCTTGTTCTGCTTCAGCTTCGTTGTAGAGCTCGACCGAAGGAGCATCGTGGAGCAGGTCACTCGGCAAGACCGCTTCGGCTCCGTAGACCAAGAAGAACGGAGTTCTCCCAGTCGACCGGTTAGGCATGGTCCTTAACCCACAAAGCACCGAGGGAAGTTCGTCGACCCATGCTCCAGCCGCATGCTTGAGATCACGCATCAGTCGGGGTTTCAACCCTTTGAGAATCAAGCCATTGGCCCGCTCTGCTTGTCCATTCGACTGAGGATGGGCGACTGAAGCATAGTCGACTCGTGTGCCCTGAGATGTGCAGAACTCCCTGAATTCCTCCGAATCGAAGTTTGACCCGTTGTCAGTGATGATGCTGTGCGGGACTCCATATATGAATATCAATTCTCTGATGAAGCTGACAGCAGTACCAGCGTCAAGGTTCTTGATGGGTTTAGCCTCGATCCACTTGGTGAACTTGTCGACTACTACCAGCACATGTGTGAAACCGCTTCTGCCTGTTCTCAAGGGACCAACAATATCCAATCCCCATACTGCGAAGGGCCAGACGAGTGGTATGGTCTTCAAAGCTGATGCGGGCTTGTGTGACATATTGGAGTAAAATTGACATCCCTCACACTTGTCGACTATCTCCTTTGCCATTTCATTCTCTCTTGGCCAATAAAATCCGGCTCGGTATGCTTTGGCCATGATGGTCCGAGAGGACGCATGATGGCCACAGGTCCCCGAGTGGATGTCATCAAGGATTATTCGACCTTCCTCCGGCATTATGCATTTCTGACCAACTCCAGTCGCGCTTTCTCTGTACAGCTGCCCCCTTATCATAGTAAAGGCTTTAGATCGGCGGACGATCTGTTGAGCCTCTTCTTTGTCCTCCGGGAGCTCTTTCCTCAAGATATACGCGATATACGATACTGTCCAATCGGGAGTGATCACGAAAGCTTCCATGATTAGGTCGACCACTAGTGGAACTTCAACCTCAGTCGGATCTGCGACACTCTTGGGCTACGGAGCTTCTTCGGTAAAAGGATCTTCTATGACTGATGGAGTATGGATATGCTCTAAGAACACATCACTGGGAATGGCTTCTCTCTTGTAACCTATCTTCGCCAAATCATCAGCCGCTTGATTCTTCAGTCGGGGTATATGATGGAGCTCTAACCCTTCGAATTTCTTTTCGAGCTTCCTCACTGCATTGCAGTATCCAGTCATGGCTGGGCTTCTAACATCCCACTCCTTCATCACCTGATTGACCACCAAATCTGAGTCGCCATAAACCATAAGGCGATGGACGCCGAGTGAAATGGCCATGCGCAACCCATACAAAAGTGCTTCATATTCCGCTTCATTGTTGGAGGAATCAAAGTGGATTTGGAGCACATATCTGAGCTTATCTCCTCGGGGGGAAACCAGAACAACCCCAGCACCAAAACCATTTAACACCTTAGAGCCATCGAAGAACATGGTCCAATGCTCCGAATGAACTTGAGTCGGCTGCTGTTGTTCAATCCACTCGGCAAGGAAATCTGCTATAGCCTGGGACTTAATGGCTTTCTTTGCCTCAAATTTGATATCAAGGGGAAGGAGTTCAATCGCCCATTTAGCCACTCGACCAGTTGCATCTCTGTTGTGCAGAATCTCTGACAATGGTGCGTCGCTGACGACTGTAATGTCATGATCAGAGAAATAATGAGCAACCTTCTTCATGGTCATGTAGATCCCATATATGAGCTTCTGATAATGAGGATATCTTTGCTTCGATGGAGTCAAAACTTCAGAGAGATAATACACTGGGCGCTGAACTTTGAAGTTTTTGCCTTCCTATTCCCGCTCGACCGTAAGTACTGTACTGACGACCTATCCTGTGGCTGCAATGTAAAGCAACAGAGGCTCTTTGCTGATTGGAGCAGCAAGCACCGGCTGGGTGGAGAGCAGAGCTTTTAGCTCGGCAAACGCTGCATCAGCTTCTGGAGTCCACTCGAACTTGTCTGCCTTCTTCATCAGTCGGTAAAGAGGTAACGCCTTTTCACCGAGGCGAGAGATGAATCGACTTAATGCGGCCAAACATCCAGTAAGCTTCTGGACATCGTGCACACGCACAGGGCGTTTCATTCGGAGTATGGTGCCAACTTTTTCTGGGTTAGCATCGATTCCTCGTTCTGAAACAAGAAAACCGAGTAACTTTCCGCCAGGTACTCCGAATGTGCACTTTGATGGATTAAGCTTGATATCGTATCTCCTGAGATTGGCAAATGTTTCAGCTAGGTCAGTCAACAGGTCGGAATCCTTTCGTGACTTGACCACGATATCATCCATGTACGCTTCCATGTTCCGACTGATTTGAGTGAGTAAACACTTTTGAATCATTCTCATGAACGTGGCTCCGGCATTCTTGAGACCGAATGGCATGGTGATATAGCAGAAGCACCCGAATGGAGTGATGAAAGCTGTTTTGATTTCGTCAGGTCCATACAGACGGATCTGATGATACCAGGAATAGGCGTCTAAAAAAGACAATCTCTCGCATCCCGCAGTTGAGTCGACAATTTGGTCGATGCGAGGGAGAGGAAAATGATCTTTTGGGCAGGCCCGATTGATATGTTTGAAATCAATGCACATGCGAAGTGAGTTGTCCTTCTTGGGGACCATGACGACATTGGCGAGCCACTCGGAGTGGTATATCTCTCGGATAAACTCTGCTGCAAGGAGTCGAGCCACCTCCTCGCCAATGGCTTTTTTCTTCTGAACGGCGGACCGTCAAAGATGTTCTTTAACAGGTTTCGCTTTTGAGTCGACTCTAAGGTGATGCTCAGCCAGCCCCCTGGGAACACCCGGCATGTCAGCTGGCTTCCATGCAAAGATGTCATAGTTCTCATGGAGGAACTGGACGAGCGCTTCTTCCTATTTAGATTCGAGTGTTGTGGAAATGTGGGTCGGAGCTGCGTTGGGGTCGGTCGGGTGAATGTGAACTGGCTTCGTCTCACCAGACGACTGAAACGCTGATTCTGTGGCAGGCTTCTTGGCCCGCAACAAATCACTTGGATCTGCATTTTTCTTGTATCCTTCCAGCTCTAACATCGTTATCTGGGAATCGGCAATTTTCGAGCCTTTCTGAAAACACTCTTCTGCCTTCTTCCGATTGCCAGTGATAGTGATCACACCCTTGGGGCCGGGCATCTTCAGTTTGAGGTACACGTAACATGGTCGAGCCATGAACCGTGCGTAAGCTGGTCTCCCCAAAATAGCGTGGTAAGCACTCTGAAAATCCATGACTTCAAATGTCAGCTTCTCTTTGCGGAAATGCTTCGAGTCACCGAACACTACATCCAGAGCTATTTGGCCGAGTGACTCAGCCTTCTTTCCAGGAATGACTCCGTGAAAGCTCATGTTACTGGAGCTGAGCCTGGACATCGGAATGCCCATTCCCTTGAGCGTCTCTGCATACAGTATATTCAATCCACTTCCGCCATCCATCAATACCTTCGTCAGTCGAGTGCCTTCGACGACTGGGTCGACCACCAGCGCTTGCCTCCCAGGGGTGGCAATGTGAGTAGGGTGATCGGACTGGTCGAACGTAATGGGAGTTTGCGACCATCTCAGATAGCTTGGTGTCGCCGGGGCGACCATATTTACCTCACGGTTGATCACTTTCAGTCGACTTTTGCTCTCTACATCGGCAAAAATCATCAGGGTGGAATGGACATGAGGGTAGCCTCCATCACTGTCCTCCTTGTCCTCGGCCTTGTCCGACTCCTTCTCTTTGTCCTTGGACTGCTTTCCTTGAAACTGTTGGATCAGGAGCCGGCACTGGTGAGTGGTATGTTTCGGGTAGATGAAGTTACCCTCTTCGTCTTTCTTCGTATGGATGTGACACGGCAGATCCATCACGTCATTTCCTTCTTTATCCTTTACCTTCTTGGGGTTCCAAGATCCTTTGGGCTTCCCTTTGAATTTGCCCTGAGTCACGGCCAGAGCCTCTCCAGGAGCAGCTGGCTCGGCCTTCCGCTTCTGCTTCTGACTGGAGTTTCCTTTCTCCGACTGACTCGGCTTGTACTTGCCACTCCGGAGTCGGTCCTCTTCTTCACCATTGGAATACTTTGTGGCGATTTCCATCATTCGACTCAAGGTCATATCCCCGGTCCGACCAAACTTTAGGCTCAACTCTCTATTCTTGACACCATCCTTTAAGGCGCAAACCGCTTGATGGTCCGACACATTCTCCACGGTATGATGCAAAGTGACCCATCTCTGGATGTAATCTCTCAATGTTTCACTCGACTTTTGTACATAGACTTGCAACTCCGTCAATCCGGCCTGTCACTTGCAAGTTCCCTCGAACGTCCTGACAAACACTCGGGAAAGATCTTCCCAAGTATAAATGCTGCTAGGAGCTAACTGATTCAACCACGCCCTGGCCGAACCCTCTAGCATGAGGGGCAAATGCTTCATGGCCACCTCATCATTTCCGCCACCAATCTGTACCGCCACTCGGTAGTCTTCAAGCCAAGTTTCAGGCTTGGACTCTCCGGTGAACTTACTTACCCCAGTCGCCAACCTGAAGTTGGGGGGTATCACTGCGGCTCTAATGGCTCTGCTAAAGCATTCTGGACCTGAAACATGGACTCGGCTGCTAGTGGGCACATCTCTGTCATGGCCACCTCTGTGAGCTCTGTTCCGATGGACCAAACCTTGCACGATGATGGATCTCGCGTCAAAGCCTGGTTCTCTGGGATCGACCGGAGCTCTTCGCCCAACACTGAGTTGGCGCCTGTCATCTTGCTGCCGATGGGCGTTAGACCCACCTCTCGGGGGGAGGAGTGGGCACTCGACGCCTATCGTCATGATCAAATCGGTCATCATAGTGATCCCACCAGCCTTCACGTCCCATGCGCCTCTGAGGTGACCTTGGGCTGTGAGCCGACTGAACAGTATTCGCAGCGACGGATCGACTGTGGATCCTGTTGCGCGACTGTGACACAACTGAATTCTGATCTCCTGCTGCCCAAAGCAAATCCCTGATCTGCATGAAGCCTCTTCCAGCCTCCGACTGAGAGGGCTAAATTGACTCTGCTATATGGGCTGCAGCTGCTAAATTCTGAATCGGGGTTCGATATACCTGAGTTGGTTTGCGGAAATAGCTGACGTCGACTGGAGTCGGGTACTCGTTGCTGCGCACGCTCATCGAGTGCTCGCTGGAGGTTCTCCAGTCGAGTGCATTCAGCCAAGTTGGCCAAACGCGCCTCTTCCAAGGCTCGAGCCTCAGGAGTTTCTCCTGCGATGGGAGTATGCAGGGCATCCATGTTCCTGCGGCGAAGTTCTTCCCTTTGCAGAGAAGTAAGTGGCTTGGGTTGATATTCCTCATGGGCCTGAGCGGGGTCACCTCCACCGTCCATCCCGTCATCGCAGGGGAAGCCAGGAGGGCTACGAGGCCCGTTGACCATCAGGACCTCCATCGCTGGATCACTGCTGTCGCACTCGGATGCAGTCTCTACGGAGCCAGTCGACAGATCGAACAGGCCGTAGAGAGATTCGTCGGGCTCGATTGCCGCGACTTGGGTGGTGGCCGATTGGCGAGCCACTGCGTGTCTCACCCACCGCTGAAGCCTCGACCGGCCAGAGCGCTTGTGCTGGCGGGAGACAGGGAGGGAGGATGACACGAGAGTCGCCCGATACGGAGTCGACGGTTGCCACAGCAGAACGCCACGGACACACGCCCGAAAATGCGTCGCACCGCGGACGGGGAGCGCGTCGATGTCGAGTGGAGCCTCCTGGAGCCAAGCGGAGTCGTCGGCGATGAAGGTGAGTGCGCCGAGACGGATCTCGCGGCCCTCGACCAAAACTCCACCCGAAACCATGATGAAATCAATCGTAACAATTGCAACTTCTCCAAAAATCGCTAAAACACCTGCCCCAAGGTGGGCGCCAACTTTCGTGGTTCTAAGTCTGACAATAGAATGGGGGGTAGGTATGGAGAGGCAAGATCTTAGCTATGGAGTAGTTGTATACGCGAGGGATTTACGAGTTCAGGCCCTTCTCGGAGGAAGTAACAGCCCTACGTCTCGGAGCCTGGAGGCGGTCGACTGGATTATATGCGTATGAGTAACAGGGGTGCGAACCCTTTACACTGAGGAGGGGGGTGGCTTATATAGTGTCCGCCAGACCCTTCCGGCCCTCAGTTATGCAGGGTTTAAAGTACATTAAGATGGGCATTACCAGTAACGCCTTACATAAAGTGTCATCATGACCATAAAGACAACTTAATTACAGACTGTTTGGATGTAGAGTGGCTCTTGATCTCCTGGTGCTCGAGTGAGTCTTCATGGTCGAGTGTCTTCAAGTCCGTCGAGTAAAATCCCTCTTGGTCGACTGGACGGTAGCTTCTTCTGAAGATGCCCTTGGGGAGGGTACTTTGGACAGGCCCGTGACCCTACCCTAGGTACATGACTTCATCACTGTTCAACATGCCATAACTCTCTGCATACTGCTCCATTTTGCGTGCATAATATATCAAAATGTTCGTTGTGAGATGTACTTCATTTCATTCCATTGCATCATGTTCATTTGAGTTCATCTTGATGCCTGAATCATCGTTGCAAGAGTGCTATGTGATGTTAACCTGCTGAAACTGTTATAACATGCTCATTTGTCATTTTTGCCATGTTTGATGTGTGCATCCTATGAGGTTGATGTCTACATGTGTTGTAATCTATGATATGCCATATTTCCAGAGGTGCAATCCATGTATTTTTGTGACTTGTGTAGTGAGTGCATCAAGCTTGCTAAGTAGGGTACTTGCTGTTGCTGTTTTGCTAGGCTGATTCTGTTATTTTGTGATGCTATCTAAACCTGCTTCTACCAGTCATTCTATGCATACTGGAGATGTTCACTAAGGATTAATTGTTATACATGTCATGCTCTATCCATCCATGCCCCTGGTTGCATTTATAGCTTGCTGTAGATTGTTCATATCTTGCTCCAAAGTTGCTAAATATGTTGCTGTCAGCCTGTTAACATTAAGTTCAATGTTGCCATGATTGTTGTTAGTTATCCATGCACCCTATGAACTTTCTCTTGCCATGATTAGCTTCACAAACATGTCTTCTTTCTTTTTGTTGCCTTGACATGCCATGTATTGCTCTGTGGTGAGTGGTTCAAGCTCACCAACATGCCTACTTATTGTTGTCCCTGCCATGTATGAATTTGTCATATAACTTGCCATGTTTACATGGGTGCGATCATATTTTCTGTGCCCTTTTGGCTCATGGTCAGTAAGGGACTTTTGTTATATGCAATTAGTAGATTCATGCCATGCCTTTGTTTGCCATGATAAGTTATTGTAACATATTGTTTGATAGCTCTAAACATTGCAACCTGATGTTATTTCTGCCAAGTCTGTAAACTGTTATTATTTGCAATCTTGCCATGTCCTTTTAAGCATGTTCTAGTGATTTCTGGAGATAGCTCGGTGTTCATGTTTTGTCATGCTTTACCTGTACTTCATGCCCATGCCTTTTGTTATTACGCTGAGATGCTGTAGCATGTTGTTTTGATGCTTGCAATATGCCTAGTTGCTGTTTTGGACAGATTGTTGTCATAACTTGTATAGAGTGTGTGTTGCACCGTTGCTCCGTTTTGAGTGTGCTCTACATGAAACTTTCTTAGCATTGCATGTTGTTTCATATTATCATGTTGCATCCTTGTTTTGAGGTGTTTGCTTGATGTTTGTATGCATTTAGCATCAATGTCATGTTTAACTTGTTTTGCTCATATCTTCTAGGCCGTAGCTCCGAATCTAATAAACTTTATATGTAACTTGACTAGAATCTCGTGTAGATCATCTTGGTGCATATTAACTTGCTGCTTAAGAACTTGAATATAAGGGTTATTCAGATCTGGACCAATTTCGAAATTTGCATATGAGGACTTACCGGAATTGTTGTATGTGTTCCCGACCTCATTTAAACTTGCTTTGATGTGTTGCTCTTGTTTGCATCATATCTTGCCATGAGTAGCTTCATGTAGCTTTGTCATGCATCATGCTCGATAGTTCCCGTTTCGTTGCGATCGTGAGGATTCGTTCGTCTACGCTTGGTTCGTCTTCGTGGCTTCATTTCCTTCATGGAATCGTTCTTCTTCCTAGTGGGATTTCAGGCAAGATGACCGCTACCATGGATCTCACTACTATCATTGCTATGCTAGTTGCTTCGTTCTATCGCTTTACTGCGCTACCTATCATTTGCTCTTCAAGCCTCCCAAATTGCCATGAACCTCTAACCTTTGACACCCTTCCTAGCAAACCGTTGCTTGGCTATGTTACTGCTTTGCTCAGCTCCTCTTATAGCGTTGTTAGTTGCAGGTGAAGTTGAAGATTGCTCCATGGTGGACAAGATTTTGTTGGGATATCACAATATCTCTTATATTATTAATGCATCTATATATTTGGTAAAGGGTGGAAGGCTCGGCCTTATGCCTGGTGTTTTGTTCCACTCTTGCCGCCCTAGTTTCCGTCATACCGTTGTTATGTTCCCGGATTTTGCGTCCCTAACGCGGTTGGGTGATTTATGGGACCCCCTTGACAGTTCGCTTTGCATAAAACTCCTCCAGCAAGGCCCAACCTTGGTTTTACCATTTGCCTCACCACCACCTACTTTTCCCTTGGGAGTAATTAACCCAAGGGTCATCTTTATTTTAGCCCCCCGGGCCAGTGCTTGTCTAAGTGTTGGTCCGAACCGGGCAGACTGCGGGGCCACCTCGGGGCAACTCGAGGGTTGGTTTTACTCGTAGGCTGACCTATCCAGTGTTGCCCTGAGAACGAGATATGTGCAGCTCCTATTGGGATTGTCGGCGCATCGGGCGGCTTTGCTGGTCTTGTTTTACCATTGTCGAAATGTCTTGTAAACCGGGATTCCGAGACTGATCGGGTCTTCCTGGGAGAAGGTATATCCTTTGTTGATCGCGAGAGCTTATCATGGGCTAAGTTGGGACACCCCTGCAGGGTATTATCTTTCGAAAGCCGTGCCCGCGGTTATGTGGCAGATGGGAATTTGTTAATGTCCGGTTGTAGATAACTTGACACCAGATCTGAATTAAAACGCATCAACCGTGTGTGTAGCCATGATGGTCTCTTCTCGGCGGAGTCCGAGAAGTGAACACGGTTTTGGGTTATGTTTGACGTAAGTAGGAGTTCAGGATCACCTCTTGATCATTGCTAGATTCACGACCGTTCCGCTTTCTCTCTTCTCGCTCTTATTTGCTTATGTTAGCCACCATACTTTGCTTAGCCGTTGCTGCAACCTCACCACTTTACCCCTTCCTTTCCCATTAAGCTTTGCTAGTCTTGATACCCATGGTAATGGGATTGCTGAGTCCTCGTGGCTCACAGATTACTACAGCAACAGTTGCAGGTACAGGTTATGCGATGATCTTGACACGAGAGCGATGCTTGCTTGCTTGAGTTCTTCGTCTGCTTCTTCTTCGATCAGGGGATAGGTTCCAGGTTGGCAGCCTGGGCTAGCAGGGTGGATGTCGTTTGAGTTTCTGTTTGTGTTTCATCCGGAGTCGGATGGTGCTCTGATGTATGATGATGTTGTATTCGTGTGGCATTGTTTGCCTCTTGTATGTATCCCCATCTATTATGTAATGTTGATGTAATGATATCCACCTTGCAAAAGCGTCTTCAAGATGCGCTTCTATCCTTGGTGGGACCTTCGAGTTCCTTTAGGATAGGGTCGCATCTTGGGCATGACAGTGCCTCTTGAGCTTCTTCCACTAATGCATCTTCCTGTGCCTCTTGAGCTTCTTCCTCTTCAAGAAACCAATTCAATTCAAGGTCTTCATCCTCCTCTTCTGGGATCAAGTTCAAATCAATAGCTTCACCTGGCTGAGCTTGTTCTTCTTCATGAGCTTCATCTTCCTCTTCCGGGATCAAGTTCAAATCAATAGCTTCACCTTGCTGAGCTTCTTCTTCTTCTTGAGCTTCATCCTCCTCTTCCGGGATCAAGTTCAAATCCATACTTGTGTGCTCCTGTCTGATCTCATAATAAGAGTATACAAAAGATGAATGGTTAGCATATAATCATAACAAGAGTATACAAAAGATGAATGGTTAGCATATAATCATAATAAGAAAACCATGAAGAATCCTAAACAAAAAGCAAAGAAACCAAGAAAGGGAAATGTAGAGATTAAAAGTACTCCTTGTTCATTTTGGTAACTAGAGGAACATGATGGCCCTCCTATTCAAGTAAAGCATATAATCTGAATGCATCAAGATATCTTGTCGTGGTGGGTGCACGGTAGATGCCATGGGATGGCTTAAGAGAAGAGGAGGCTCGAGGGCACTGGTGTGCTCCAGAGGCGAGGTTGGCATGAGCGAGCGCGGGGCGCAAGACATACCCAGGTTCGGGGCTCTCCGGAGAGATAATACCCCTAGTCCCGCCGAGTGTGGTTTATATGCGACAGTACAAGGTTGCTCCTGGAGCTATATGGAGGAAGAAGGAAGGCTGGACAAGGCTTAGGCTGCTCCTTCTCCTCGGATGGGTTCTACTGACTGGTGGCTAGTTTCTCTATCCTTGCTTGCTTACTTGCTTGCCTGCCTCCTTGTATGCGTGAGGGCTCCTAGGTGGTTTTATAGGCCAACCACCCAGGGGTACAACAGTAATGTTACAAGTTGGTGGGGCCGGGTCGTCAGCGTCTAAGGACCTGGGCTGGGACCCGCTGGGGGCCTGTGGTTTGCCGGGTTCCCCTAGGTGCGGGCCCCGCGTGCCTAGGGGGACTGTGCGCCGTCTTGTTGATTGTCAGGGAGTGGTTGAGTCGAGTCGTGTATAGTGGCGCTCCGTCAGGTTGCCGCTTGCTGTCGTCAGAAGTGATGACGGGGGCACTGTTGCCACGCCGGGCCTGGTCAGCGGGTAGGTGAGGGTGTCACGACCAATATGCGACCCTATCCATAAAGGAACTCGAAGGTCCCACCAAGGATAGACCCGCATATTGAGACGCTTTCGCAAGTTGGTATCAGAGCCTCGACCGACCCTAGGAGCCCCCCTTGATTGATCGTGTAGTTTGGCCGTTGTTGAGTCTAGAAGAAAACTATTTTCGGAGTCTAGTTATATCGGAGAGTAGGAATTCTTTTTACTCCTCATCCCCTTCGTCGTTCTGGTAAGGAATCTTGACGTAGGTGTTATGAATTACTTCTCTTCCCCTTCAAATTTTCCTTAGGATCACACAGTTGGTTTTCCGGTCGTTGGCCCTCAGCCTTTTTCATCTGGTGCATCTCTCGTCAAGTTGACTCGAGCCTCTTCATCTTTGAGTTCAATCCTCAGTTGTCTTTTTACCACCTGCCCTCCCCTTCTTCTTCTCGGAACCGGAGTCTGTAATCGAGTATGCTTCCTACTCGTGCGAAGACTTTGTTTTCTTTCCTCAATGACTTCAACCGGTGTTTTTCTCTTCAAGATATTCGTCGGTTTCCCCTTCCAAGCTGCCTTTGTTTTTCCCGCCCTCCCACCCTCTTCTTCCCGGAGCCTGAGTTTGTTTCGAGCATTAATTTCATTCGTACGAAGCCTCTTCAGTCTTTCGTAAATTATCTCAACCGGTGAATTCTCGTCTCGTTCGTCATTCCTCATCTCTTTTTCTTTTCCGGTGCAATCAATTCAAGTTTTTCGGGTTGATCATATTCTTTTCCTCGGCTCAAGTGTTTTCCCTGCTCGTTCGCCTCTCGCCAGTTTATCCTTCCGGAGTGTTCAAGACATCTCAAGAGATTCATCTATGTTCCAATTAATTCGAGGTTGTCACCTCATTCAAATATTTCAATTGTTCCGGTGCTTCATCTATCTGTTCATCATCCTTTTCAACGGTGTTTTCTCTTCAGTGGGCCCTAACCCACAGGTCTTTTCCAGGATCTTACCTGACTCTTCTAATTCCCCCGGAGTTATTCTCAATTCTTTTCAAGTGTGACGTAAGAATGGATCCCATCAGTCACGTGCCTTTTCCAAGATCGATTTCAAACTCTTTTCATTGTTGGCTTAACCTCTTCGCTTTTCATTCTCCCGGAGATCTCAGTAATTTTGGTGCTGTTTCTCGTTGTCATTTGAAGATCGAAGAAGAGTTTTCCTCTAAGTCTTGTCCGTTCTCTCGAAGATTCGTGGTTCTAGCTTCATATCTTCCTCTCGAATTATTCCATTTGTCAGATATTCTTTTCTTAATCATCCGGAGTATGTCAGAAGTTGTTTTCCCAATTCTTTTACCGGAGGCCATCGTTCCAGAAGAATTCTTCGTCCTCTCATTTTAGCTACTATTATCCATTTATCCCGGTGCTTCGCTCAAGTGTTCTTTATCAGCTCATGATCTCTTTATTCTTTTGCATCTAAATCCCCTCGACCATATTGATTCTTCTAATTCTTCCGGGTGATTCATTCTCTTTCGTCAGTCATTTCCGGATTCTTATGGTGGTTCGTCCAAGATTCTTTTTTCCTTGATTATCGTATACCCATTCGTTCTTTCCAGTCCTACCGGCGGTTCATGAAGACCTTCTCAAGTTTGCGATATGTCATTTCTTAATCCTTTTTCAACAAGAATAAGTGTTATGCAAAATCCATTGCTTGTCATCAATTTAATTTGATGAAGGATAAGCATACAATAAATCTTATTCTTATTTCATCCAAGCGGGTAATCCCTTCCTACAGAGTTTGTTCTTAATGAATAAATTCTAGTTCCACGTGTTTTCATCATTTCTTTTCTGGAGTTCAATTTCCTCAGTCATTTCGTCGGAACCCCCATCTAAATCATCGCAAGGCTTAATCTTATTCTTTCACCCTTCATTTTATCTCGTCATCCTTTTGTCACCGGAGTTCTTCATGGTGGTTATTTATGGATTAATTCATCCTTTAAGAGTTCATCAAGATTTTGTTGAAAGAGCTCAAGTATCTTCTTCTTATTGCGTCCCGAGGTGCTCATTCTTTCAATTCTCCCGGAGGCATTGCATGGTTATCTCGTCAGTGTCATTCCATCTTGTGAAGTTCGTGTTCTATTCCTCCATGTTTAAGCCGGAGTGCTACCTAAATCCTTTCAGCCTTATTCGTTTCTTTTCTCATTCTAACCATTCCGGTTAGAACGAGTGGTTTCTTAGTCTATTTGATTCCGTGAGCTTTTGATTCTCGTCATTCTCGTCGTTCCTCTCTTCTTCTCGTGTGCTCTCGATTCTTTGCTTCTTCTCTTGAGTTCGCGTTTCACCTCATCCCTTTTCCCTTCCGTCTTGGTCCTAAGATCTCGGGACGAGATCTCTTGTTAGTGGAGGAGTGTTGTAACACCCCGGATTTGATGCGCCAGGTGTTTGCCAGTTATTCGCCATCGTTGCCATGTCATTTGCTTGCGTGTTGCATTTTATCATGTCATCATGTGCATTTCATTTTGCATACGTGTTCGTCTCATGCATCCGAGCCTTTCCCCGTTGTCCATTTGGCAATCCGGCGCTCCTATGTCCTCCGGCGTCCCCTTCTTGCCTCTCTTCGTGAGCGGGTGTTAAACGTTCTCGGAATGGACCGAGGCTTGCCAAGTGGCCTTGGTATAGCACCGGTAGACCGCCTGTCAAGTTTCGTGCCATTTGGAGGTCGTTTGATACTCCAACGATTAACCGGGTAACCGTAAAGCCTCTTTTGTCTTGCAGCCCAACACCCCCTCCAAAGTGGCCCAAAACCCATCTAACTCCCCTCCATTCTCTCGGTCGTCCAATCACGATCGTGTGGGCGAAAACCGCACCTCATTTGGACTCTCCTAGCTCCCTCTACCTATAAATTAGCCCCTCCCCCGAAATTCGCGGATGAATTCGCAGATGAAACCCTAGCCCCGCTCCTCCGCGCCACCGGACATGTCCGCCGCCGTCCGGACATGCCCACCGCAGCCGGCCACATCGCCCGGCCAATGGCGAGGCGACACGTCATCACCGCCGCCTCCCTCCTCCGCTCATACGTCGCCACCTGTCCCGCAGCGCCGCTGGCCACCGCGCGAGCCCGCGGGGCCCGAACCAGGACCACAAGGCCCGATCCGAGCCGCCTGCGCCTCCCGGCCCGCTCGCCGCCGTCCGCTGGCGACCGCCCCGCCGCCTTTGCCCCGCAGGCGCCTCCCCGCCGTGGTCCGCCGAGTCCTCGCCGCCCGCGCCTCCTCTCCCAACCGCGCCGCGCCGGCGCCTCCACCACCACCGGCGCGCCTCGCTGCCGGCGCCGCCGGACTACACCACCGCGGCTCCGCCGGAGTGCCCGCCCGGCACCGCCGTCGCCGGATCCGGGGATCCAACGCCCGGATCCACCCACTTCGGTTGCCGGAGATTCTTCCCCCACCGGATCCGGCCGCCTCGACCTCGCCGGCCACCTTCCCTGACCTCCCTCCGGGCGTTTTCCGGCGAGATCCTCCAGCCACCTCGATTCCCGCCCGCGTTGACTTTCCCCGGGGTGAGAAAATGGCCAAGTCCCTGAGTTTCTCATCTTATGTTGCCATGTTCATCGCATTGTATCTCTGCATCCGTAGCTCCGTTTCGTGCGTGTAATATGTAAAATTGTTCGCCTCAACGAGTACTTCATTTCATTCAATTGCATCATTTTCATTTGAGATCATCTTGATGCCCGAAATGCTGTTGGAAGAGTGCTATGTGATGTTAATCTGCTGAAACTGTTATAACTTGCTCATTTGTCATTTTTGCCATGATTGATGTGTGCATCCTATGAGGTTGATGTCTACATGTGTTTTGATCTATGTCATGTCTTCTTTACATAGGTGCTTTCCATGTATTTTTGTGATCAATGTGGTGACTAGCACAAGAATGCAAACTAGGCTTCGTGATATTGCTGATTTTAGTCCCTGTTCTGCTGTTATTTTGATACCATGTAAATTTGATGCTACAGAGAGATCCATGCATATTTTGAGATACTTCAGTAAGGATGTTTTGAACATGTGGTTATTCTCTATCCATTCATTCCCTTTGTTGCAATTATGGTGTAGTCTATCATGTCATTTTGGTGCTCTACGTTTGCTTCAAAATGTTTCCTGGCAGATTGTTTACATGTTATTCAATTTTGCCAAGGTTGTTGTAGTTGATCCTTGCATGCTATGGACTTGTTCTTGACTTGGTTTGTTTCAAAAACATGTCTTCTTGATGATGCTATGCTTATCTTGTCATGCAATGACTTGTGGTGAGTGATTCAAGCTTGTTAAGTAGGGTTCATGATGTTGCTGTTTTGCTAGGCTGAATCTGTTATTTCGTGATGCTATATAAACATGTTGCTACTAATCATTCTATGCATAATCTGGAGATGTTCTATAAACATGTTTTGATCTACATATTATGCCCTATCCATCCATGCCCCTGGTTGCATTTATAGCTTGCTATAGCTTGTTCATATCTTGTTCCAAAGTTGCGTCATAATGTTGCTATCAGCCTGTTAACTTTAAGTTCACTTGTTCCCATGTGTTTTGCTAGTGTTCCATGCACCCTATGACCTTGCTCTTGCCATGCTTAACTTCACAAATATGCCTTCTTACTGTTGGTTGCCTTGCCATGCCATGTATTTCTCTTTAGTTAGTGGGTCAAGCTCATCTACATGCCTTCATAATTCTGTTTCTGCCATGTATGAATCTGTATAATAACTTGCTATGTTTACGTGGGTGCCATCATATTTTCTGATCTTTTTTGGCTTATGGTCAGTGAGGGACTTTTGTTCTATGCATTTAGTAGATTCATGCCATGCCTTTGTTTGCCATGTTAAGTTCCTGTAACATGTTGTTTAATAGCTCTAAACATTGCAACCTGATGTTATTTCCTGATAAGTCTGAAACTGTTATTATTTGCAATCTTTCCATGTCTTTTGAGCATGTTCTAGTGATTTCTGGAGATAGCTCAGTGTTCATGTTTTGTTATGCTTTACCTGTAAATCATGCCTATGCCTTTTCTTATTATGTTGAGGTCCTGTAGCTTGTTGTTTTGATGCTTGCAATATGCCTACTTGCTGTTATGGACAGATTGTTGCTATGACTTGTATAGTGTGTGTGTGTTGAACCGTTGCTCCGTTTTGAGTGTGCTCTATATGAAACTTGCTTGATTTTGCATGAAGTTTCATATTATCATTTTTCATCCTTGTTTTGAGGTGGTTGCTTGATGTTTGAATGCCTTTTGCATCAATGCCATGTTTAACTTGTTTTGCTCATATCTTCTAGGCCATAGCTCCGAATTAAATGAACTTCATATGTAACTTGACTAGAATTTCGTGTAGATCATCTTGGTGCATCTTAACTTGCTGTTTAACAACTCGAATATAAGGTTCATTCAGATCTGGACCAATTTCGAAATATGCATATGAGGACTTACCGGAATTGTTATATGTTGTTCCCGGCCTCATTTAAACTTGAGGTTCATTCAGATCTGGACCAAGTTCGCTCGAGGGCCGGGACCTGAGGACGTAGAGCACGAAGGAGAGTGCGGGAAGGGAGGAGAAGCTCACGAAGGCCTGACCCAGCGACATCCCAGCAGCCGACACGCAGGTCCGGCACCTCGCGAAAGAACGGCTCCAAGCTTTTGAGATAAGTCTCGCTCCTGGAATAGCTAATCGATGCGACACCAAAACCTCACTTAATGCAGCTCTGTGACAGCGACGTTGCCTTCTATTCTCGCCTTTCGGCGGCTGCTTGAGTGCTAAAGGGGACCTCCTGAGCATCGCGCCTCAGGGGCTCTTACTGGACCTCGGGCCTCTCACCTCCTGGCCTTGACCACGGCATCACGACCTGGCATACCGGCGATGGATGAAGCCTGCCTGGGGACTGGGACATGTCAGCGTAGAGCACCAGGTCGTCGCGGGGTTAGAAAGGGGGAACCAAGCCAGAACAGGACAGGCATTTCGTGCTACTTCATAATAAGGATAATATCAACAAAAGACATTGCAGACACTTTACACGCCCCCACGGGGTATTTCCTCGATTCCTCGCAGGGAACAAAAGGCGCAAATCCTAAGGAGCCCTGACTACATGTGCCTCCATGGCCGACGCCATCATCAACAGTGGGCCACCAAGCGCCGGTGCCAACCCCATCCAGATCAGCCGCGTCAGCGGCCTGGTGCAGCTGCCTTGCTCCAGGCGCGACGCGAGCTCGGGGGCTCGTAGCTGTCGTCGCTCGTCTGCGGAGTCACGAGAAGCTCGGGAGAGTCATTGGACTCCCCAGCATCTCCGCTGCTGCCAGAAGAGCCGTTGGGGAAGCGGGTGGCAGGCATAGCCCTTGCCGCATCGACGTCCCCGCTGCCTCCCCTGGGGCAGCACTCAAGCCGGCAGCCTTCTGCATCGAAGACCTTGAAGAGCATCAAGGAGGCGCCGTCGTATTCCAAGTGAATCATGAGGGAACCCCCTGTACGGCAGATCCGGGTGATCTTGCCCCTGCCTCGGGTCATGTAGACCTTTCCCGGAGCGACGACCTCAACCTCCGCTCCGGTCGCGGGGGTACCGCAGTCGGCGTGCTATAGCCAGAGCTCAAGAGGCCCCTCGGTGGCATCTCGAAGGAGAAGGAGGGAGGAAGGCGGATCCAGGAGGTTGGAGACTTGGCCACATGAAGTACGAGCTCGCGAGAGGAGTCCGCGGTGTGGACTGCAGGAGCGATGGCGCGCACCGCCACAACTTGTCGATGCTGCCGACGGTGCAGGCGATGCTGCTCGGCGTCTTCCTCTCCAGGGACCTCAGCCCGGGCGTATAGAGGTAGCAGAAACCCAGGAGGTGCCCGCTCGTACCAGGGCCTCGACGTCTCCGGCCGAGCAACCTCGTTGCGGCGGCCGGGGACCGGCCGTTTCTTCGGTGGGAGCGGGTCGGGCCCCTCTCCGGGGGCCTTCCCTTTCTCCTTGGCTGAGCACCGGCAGATCAGTGCCATTGGCGACAAGATGGAGGAGGATCGAGGAAGGAGAAGCGAGCGGAGCGAGAAGAGATGGACTGCGGGGGCTCGCGCCTCTCCGTATTTATAGTCCAGAGGAGGCCAACCATCGGCCTCCACAATCGCAAGTAATCATGACTCATTTTGCATGCAGGGACTCGTCAAATCAGGCAGTTGCTGAGGCAGCATGGGGAAGCAGAGACGCCCACGTCCAATCAACTGCCACGCGGCGCCCAAGGCCGTAGGCTGTTGGGGCCTGCGGCGCTCCGCACTTGCCCTTTCGCTTCGCTGCTAAGCCAAGTCCGAGCGCGCCTTGGGCCCGGGGGCTACTACCAGCATTCTGGGAACGAGGGTCCCCAGACTTGCCCGTCTTCATTAACCCAAACTCAAGATCCTCGCGAGGGGCCAAGCCTGGCGGGGCAGACGATGCAAGACTTCCTCAAGGGTGGCCTCACCAGGCAGGCTCGCGAGGAGGCGGAGAGATCAAGCCAGGAGTACCTCGCGAGGTCCTCATGACGCAAGCCATGACGATCGAGACCAGGTGGGCGCCAGCCTGCACAGTGTCCTCGTTTCCTCTTTGGTGCAAAGGGGGCAAGCGTAGGCGCGGAGTACCGAGCATCAAGCAAAGGTTACCATTTCGGTGCAACGAGACCAAGATCAGCAGAGCGGCAGGACGGAGGTCACCGTGGAGCCCAAGACGGCGTCATCGCCAGTGCCTTTGGCAGCCGAAGAGCAACTTTAGTCAGGATAACTTGTACAAGCTATTCCCCTTCAAAATGGCCGTTGTCGGCTCCCTTCCCGCTCAATATTTGGGAAGAGGACTAGGGCCTCTATAAATAGAGATAGCTACCACCGTAGAGGGGGGGTCGGATCCAGAGTCACTTCATCTAGAGCCTAGAGAGATCCACCCAAGTAGAGCACCGCGCTAGCTCAAGAACACCTCTCGCAAGGCTGTTCTTCCTTTGTACTATTCATCATCAGCCCCTGAGGCAATCCACCACACCACAAACTAGAGTAGGGTATTACACCACAACGGTGGCCCGAACTAGTATAAACCTTGCGTCCCTTGTGTTGTTCATCGTATAGCTTTGATTCTCAGCGAGGCGTTTGGACGTGGAGTGATATGGGGAAGATCTTCGTGCGCACCCCAAAGTTCGAACCTTAAGGGTTTTACCGGAACCCGATATCCGACAGCATGGTCTTCCTCCCGCATTTTGAGCGCGGGTTTGGGCTGTCAGCGAGCACCTTCTTCCGCATGTTCTTGGTGTTCTTCGGGCTCTAGCCCCACCATCTTGGCACCGGCGCCGTCGTCCAGCTATCAGGCTTTGTCACCCTCTGCGAGGGGTACCTAGGGGTCGAGCCCATGATCGACCTCTAGGCGCGCCTCTTCTCCCTGAAGCAGCAGGGGCCGATGGCCGGGGAGTTCGCCGATTGTGGCGCCGCCGTCATCTCGAAACGGTCGGGGGTGGATTGCCCCAAGATTCTGCTGGAGGACTCTTCCAAGAAATGGCAGAATTCCTTCTTCTACATCCGCAACTTGGGCGCGGACCACATCAACCTTCCAGCCTTCGCCATCGCACCACTGCGAGCGAAGATGAACTGGGGTTACTACCCCAGGAACCCGTCGCAAGAGATCCTCAATCTCTGCGAACGGGTAGCGGTGATGAAGATGGGGGAGGGGCTCACCGGCAACAACCTCATCGCCGCGTTTATCACGCGCCGGGTGCTCCCGCTGCAGCGGCGCACCTGCCTCATTAGCGAAATGGCCGGTCTTCAGGAACCCAATCGCATGGGGGCGGCGCGCCTGTCGGCGGACCAGATTGCGCGTCGGGTGAACGACATCTCCAAGGCCAACCTTGGGGATGACTGGCGGTTTGGCAAGGCGCCGTACAACCAATTGAATTCGGCGCCTCTGGTGAGTATTTGGTCTTCTTACTTTGCTCCTGCGCATCTCCTCATTCGCCCCGATGCGACACGGGAGGTGCTTCTGAATGCCATCTGGCACCCTTACGCCCGGGCTCCATTGAAGGTGGTGCGGGCGGCGTCAGAGGAGCCTGTGGACCACGGCGGAGAGGAGGAGGACGAGGTCGACGTCGGTGCTGGGCGCCGCGCGGGTAAGTCCTGCCTTCTTGCCTTCTTTTTTGTGTGTTTCTTGAGTTGTCGTTCGCGTCACGGCGCAAACGACGCTGACGCCGATTGCTGATGTAGTGGTGTTGGGCGGAGGAGGCGGCGACGCGGGCAGAGCCGGGTCAACGCGTGGAGCGGCGCCAAGCCATCCGCACGGGAAGGACAGTGTTGCGCCGCGGCCCCGGGCCTCGAAGCGCGCGGTGGACCCGGCCGGGAGCGCGAGGTCGGCCAAGAGGAAGCGCTGCGCCGGGCAGGGGAGGCCGGCCCCCGTCTTGGTCCTGCAAGGGTAAGTTTCTTCTCCTATCTGCATTCGAGCAGTCGAGCCGGCTTCGCTTTTGTTCATTTCGTTTTCTTCTTCAGTTCGCCGATCGCGCTGGCTTGGGCGGCAGCGGATGCTGCGGCCGCCGAGGAGGCCGCGTTCCGCAGGAGTCGGTCCGACCCCATCGACCGGGTCGAGGAGGAGGAGCCGACCGACCCAGACCTCGGCCTGGATCCGGTCGACACTGAAGACCTGGCCTGGCGGGACAGGAACAGGGCCGAGGCGGAGCTGGAGGCGGCGGCGGTCCGGGCTTGGACCGACGCTGTGGTGGCATGGGCGCAAGCCGGTGAAGATTCAACGTGGCGCGAGATGCCGGAGGGCACGGTGGTGGCGGCGACGGCCTTCAAGCTATCATCGGTGAGGGAGTGCGGCCGAGGAGGCCAAGCTGACGTGGTGGTCCTCGACCAGGAGGTCGTGGAGGTGGAGTACGACATCCCGCCGTGGGTCGACACTGTCGAGCGGGTGGGGGCCGGCGGAGGTGGCGATGGCGCCGTCTTGCAGGAGGCGCCACGGGTGGCGCCAAAGGGGACGCCGCCGGCGTCGGAGGAGGCGCCGCGGGTGGTGGCATCGCAAGCCACCCCGGCCGCTGAGCCGGCGGTGGCGTCGCAGGCCATCCCGGTGTCCGGGTCATCAGTGGTGCCGGAGAGGGCGCCGGAGGAGGGGCTGGCCGCGGCGGGAGTGGCCAGCGGGGAGCATGCCCTGGTGCCCCGGCAAGGAGGACGTCGGACCGCCGCGCCGTAGCCGGCACGGAGCGGGAGCGCCGTGGTCTTCGGGCCCCAGACCCAGGAGGAGGCGACGATGGACGCCGTCAGTCGCCGCCTACGCGGACGGACGGACCGGCTCGAGGCCTTCGCCCAGGCCGAGGTGGAGCGGACGCAGAACTTGGAGCGCGCCGTGCTGGTAAGCTTCTTCTTCAGCTTCTTCTTTATGGGGGCGCGCTAGTGCATCCACTGGGTGTATCCCCCGAGGTTAGGGCCAACTACGTAGTAGTTGGGTCGAATCTTTAGAATGTTGTCTTTGTTCTGATCGCTGCCTTTCTCAGCAACTCGACGCTTTCCAGGTCAGTGCCTTCAACCGCCTCCTGGGTAAATACCGGGAGCTCAAGGAGCTGCTCACTGCCAAGGAGGAGGAGCTTTGCACCATCGCAGGTATCTTCGTGCTCTTTTCTAGTGGAGGCACGCTAGTCCACCCACTGGGTGTAGCCCGCGAGATTCGGGCTAACTGTGTAATAGTTGGGCCAAATCTTAAGTCTTGCTCTTCTTTTTTCTTTTTTGAATCTTCTTTTTGCAGCCGAGGTGATGTCCCGGCAGACCCGGCTGCTCCGGGTGGTCATCACTATGGCCAACACGTTGTCGACACCGTCCGTCTTGGTGCTGAGGTGGCGCAGGCGAAGGCGGAGGTGGCAGCGGCCCGGCGGTCGCTTGACGAAGCCAACCAGCTGCGGGAGCAGTTGGCGGGCCACAAGAGCCGCCTTGAGGCCGAGGTGGAGCTCCTTAAGGTGGAGGCCGCCAAGGGAGTGGAGGCGCAGCAGGCCCTGGTCGAGGCAGACCAGCAACGCGGCAGGCTGGCCGATGACAAGGGATGGCTCCAGGTTGAGGTGGAGCGCCTGAAGGAGCAGGCTACCGTGGTGGAGGCGTTCGAGAAGGCGACCGAGGACAAGGACGCCGAGTTGAAGGCGGCCCTTGCCAAGGTGGCCGACTTGGAGAGGGCGCTTCAGGAGCGCGACCGCACCATTGATCGAGAGCGGCGCGGTATGTTACTTGAAGCGCAGCACCTGGAAGAATCCTTCTCCAGTAAGTGCTTTCCTTGAGTTTTGCCGGGTTGGGAACCGGCTTTTCGTCCTTGTTGTCCTTTTTCCTGACTTGCTTTTGTCGGATATCGGGTTCCGGCAAAACCCTTAAGGTTCGAACTCTGGGGTGCGCACGAAGATCTTCCCCCTACCGATCCACGTCCCAGCGCCTCGCTGAGAATCTAAGCTACACGATGAACAACACAAGGGGTGGATTTCCTCAGGGGCTGATGATGAACAGTACAAAGGAAGAACAGCCTCGCGAGAGGTGTTCTTGAGCTGGCGTGGTGCTCTATTTGGTTGGATCTCTCTAGGCTCTAGATGAAGTGATCTCTATATCTGATCCCCCCTCTACAGTGGTAGCTATCTCTATTTATAGAGGCCCTGGTCCTCTTCCCAAATATTAAGCGGGAAGGGAGCCAACAACGGCCATTTTGAAGGGGAAAAGCTAGTACAGGTTATCCTGACTAAAGTTGGTCTTCGGCTGCCAAAGGCACTGGCAATGACGCCGTCTTGGGCTCCATGGTGACCTCCGTCCTGCCGCTCTGCTGGTCTTGGTCTCGTTGCACTAAAATGGTAACCTTTGCTTGATGCCTCGGTACTCCGCGCCTGCGCTTGCCCCCTTTGCACCAAAGAGGAAACGAGGACACTGCGCAGGCTGGCGCCCGCCTGGTCTCGATCGTCATGGTTTGCGCCATGAGCACCTAGCGAGGTACTACTGCCTTGATCTCTCCGCCTCCTCGCGAGCCTGCCAGGTGAGGCCGCCCTTGAGGAAGCCTTGCGTCGTCCGCCCCGCAAGGCTTGGCCCCTCGCGAGGGTCTTGAGTTTTGGTTGATGAAGACGGGCCGTACTGGGCCTGTGCTTGAGCCACGCCGCAGGCCGCAGGTAGGCAAGTCTGGGGAGCCCCGTTCCCAGAACACCGACAGTAGCCCCCGGGCCCAAGGCGCGCTCGGACTTGGCTTAGAAGCAAAGCGAAATGGCAAGTGCGGAGCACCGCGGGCCCCAACAGCCTGTGGGCTTAGTCGCCGTGTGGCGGTTGATTGGACGTGGGCGTCTCCGCTTCCCCACACTGCCTCGGCAGCTGCCCGTCTGAGAAAAAGGCTGGCCTGGTTTAGGCTTTCCTTCATTGCTCTCATTCGCCTTGCTCTAGATCCCCTTTCTTGCTCTTGCCCCCTACTTCCGAAATCTCCAGATCCCCTTCATCCTTTCTCCTCCAGCGAGCAATGGCGCCCCGCAAGACCACGGTCGAGGCCCCATCGGCCTGGTACTCGCCGGCTCTGGATCCTCCCAACATGACGGAGAAGAATCTCGCTCTCACGCGCCTGATGACGGCGGTGCAAGGCAGCGAGATGGGGGAGACTGCGCTCCGACCCGGCTCCGCCCGGCCGGAGGACAAGGGGAGCACCTTCTACCCCTTCTTCATGAGCATCGTCGTTGCTGGCCTGGTGCCTCCTTTCTCTGAATTCTTCTATGCTGTCCTCCGCCATTATAAGCTGCAGGCTCTGCATCTCCATCCCAAGTCCGTTCTCCTTCTGTCGATTTTCGCCTACTAATGCGAGGCGCACGCCGGGGTGATGCCTTCCGTGGCCTTGCTGCGCCACTTCTTATTCCTCCGAGTCACCGGCGCGCATACCTCTACGTGTGCCGGCTTTGTTGTGTACTCCAAAGACAACGCGATCTCAAAGGCTGGGAAGAGGCTCGATGGCTTCCGGAGCAAGTGGGTCATGCTGGATGCCAAATGTATCAACTCTCGGCTGGCGCTGTCCACGGAGCAGCCCCAGGCTGATGAGGCGTGGTCCCGTGCGAAGCTTGACGACCGACGGGCGAAGCTGGTGCTGGAGAAGATGAACGTCGACCTGAGGCCGAGCAGCATGAAGGCGGCGAAGCTAATCGGGGACACGCTCCTGAGGGAATTCCTGGCGCATCGGGCGGCTCCACTTCAGGCGCACTCACACCCGCTATGGAGGCATGGGGATGCGGAACTCGGAGGCCCTGGACGACGAAGATCTGACCTCAACTCTCCGCTTCCTGGTTGGAGAGGATGTGGAAGGTCTGGAGGGCGCTCCTGTCCCCCTGTTCCTTCGTGACGTCTGGGAACAGGTGGTGAACACCATGCCCACCTTTGGTGGGAGCGGCCTGGTGCCGGAGGTGCCCCCTGAGGGCCAGGAGGCGGCGGCGCCGGTGGAGTTGTCCTCTGATGATTCCCATGGAGGAGAGGAGGAAGATGAGGAAGAGGAGGAGCGCGATTCGGAGGCGACCACCGAGGAGACGGGGGAGACTTCCCCCTGGCGTAGGGCCAACGTCCTCCGTTCCATGCTGGACGACGACGAGGCCGACACCAGGCAAGGGGGAGAGGAGCCACCCGTGATGCCGAAGAAGGACATGTCCGGGCTGATCTCCCGAGGGGATACTCCGGCCCCAGCACTGCCCGTAGCTAGCTCCAGCCCTTTTGGTGCGCCCTCCTCTTCTACTGGACCTCCCGAGGCTGCACCCCGCAAGAGGCTCTCGGGCTTTAAGCTCGGCAGGAGGCCACCAGAACACGCCACGATTGACCAGTAAGTACTCGAACTCTGCTTTGCTCTTGTTTTCGCTGTCAGGGCTTGACATTCTCCATCGCCTGGGTAGGCCTTCGCCCGCGGCGAAGAGGCTGAAGGGGGACACGGTGGCTCCGCTTGGGGCAAGCTTGTCTGTCGTGGCCGCGCCTTCGCCTGTGGGAAGGGAAGGTAGTGGAGCTCACGCCTCCCCTGCCCGGTCATCCTCGCGAGGCCAGGAGGGACGCTCTGGCGGAGTGATAGCCCCCATGGCCCCGCTGACTCTCGAGGCGCCGGTGCTTGATGTTGTCACTGAGATTGCCAAGGCTCAGGAGCTCCCGGCCTCCCAAGCCGTGATCACGTTGCCGTCTTCTCCTCCTGCTCCACTGGTTCCCGACTCCTCTGCCTCCTCCTCCGCCTTGGACCGTGCTGCTGATGAGCTGAGTCGGCTGCGAGAAGATCTCCAGGGCGCCAACCCCCGCCTGGTGGTTGGGCGCCTGGAGCTGGTCTCTGGCTGGATTCGCTCTGACGCCTCCGTCCGAGCGGTGCTGAGCCAAGCTGTGATAGCTTCCGAGGAGGAGAAGCAAGTCGCCTCCCAGGCCATAGCCGCTCGCGACGCGGCGTTGAAGGATGCTTCAACTGTCCCGGGCCACTGCAAGGTGCTAGAGGACGATCTGCGAGGCTTGCGTGATGAGCTCGCCAAGGAGGTTCGTGACCGTCAGGCGAAGGAGGAAGAGATGAAGGCTTGGGAGGCTGGCATCGGGGACCGCGACGCCGAGCTATCTGCTGATCACGGCCGGCTGAAGACACTGGAGCAGAAGCTGATGGCGGAGAGGACTGAGCTGGACGCCAAGGCGAAGGTCTTGGCCGAGGATCGCTTGGCCTTCATGGATTACGAGGTGAGATCTCGTAGGGCACTGAAGTCGCTTTATGATGATGGTCTGGAGAAGACGCCGGCCGGAGCCACGGACGGGCCCGCCAAGCTGCTTCCCTTCTTGGTCGAAGCGCTTGAGGAGGTCGTGACCGGCATCGGCCCCATGGCCGAGGTTGAAGCTCGCGTCCTTTCCTCTGTAGCGCTGACGCGGATCCTCAGCCACGTCTACCTCCACAACCCCGACGCCAACCTTGACGATCTGCTGGAGCCTGTGGATGCCGAGCGCTCCGCCACTGCCGCTGAGGCCGTGAAAGGCCAAGCGGAGGCCTTGCTGGTGAAGTTCCACGCCTTCGCCACTGCGCCCAAGGTAGGTGCTGCTGTTTCCGCGGCCTCAGGAGGTGGAGCTGACAAGCGCGACCCCACCACGAGTGATGGCGCTGCTCAAGGGTGATCTCCTCGCGGCCTCTTTCTTGTTTCTACTCCTGCAACATGCACCATGCCTCGTGGAGGTGTTTAAACTTGTGTATGGTATCGTGAGGACAATTTATGGTTTGTAATATTTGCTTCTGAATTTGCGAGATTTTGCGGTTTCCTTCCTATTTGCTTTGTGTTCTACGTCGGCAGGGCCCGGCCCCACGCATACCTCAGCTGCCGTTAGCCCCGACCGGATCACCAGGATGGGACCAAAGAGTAAGGGGCTACGTGGCAAGTTAGGCTCCTGAGTTGCGATGCTCAGGAGTCCCCCTTGACGCGCGAACAGAAAATAGGGAGGGGTGTGTAGGAGTAGATCTGTCGTTCTACGTCGGCAGGGCCCGGCCCTGCGCATACCTCAACCGCCGTTAGCCTTTCAGAACTAAGGAGTGAGGGGCTACTTGACCAGTTAGGCTCCTGAGTCGCGATGCTCAGGAGTCCCCCTTGATGCTCAAACGGTCTTCATACCTTGGCTCCGCTCGGGGAGGGGCGCGCGACGACCAGGTCCGAGGGACCTGGCTGGTTGGCGTGCGCTCGGGCGTGACCCGGGCGCAGCCCCCGTGTCTAGCCCCCTCGCGTGGCGCTCCTGAGGGGAGGCGTTGCAATGAGGCCAGACACTGAGCTCTGGGCTCCCTGAGGTTGATACAGCCATGGGATGCCCTCAGTTGTTTATCACCAGCGCAGAGCATAGCGCTTCCGTATGTGTACGGGCATAGCCGCTCCTCGGTAGTGTCGTCAACCATCACGGAGCATGGTGCTTCAACTGGTACATGGGAGGGGGGCCCCCTCCGGGAGGAGCCCCCGGGGCGTGTACAGCCCCGCCCTGACACGTGGTCGGAACGGTAGGGCTAGATGAGGTGTATCTGGGCACCCGTGAGCCAGCGCGGGACTCACGAGGCCCTACCTCAAGGCGGGTTGCACCTGTTCTTGAGCCTTGGGCGGCTGAGTGTTCCTGCAAGGTGGTTAGATGCAAATGCTCTACGTCCTTAGGTCCCGGCCCTCGAGTGGGCTCAGTCGCCGCTGGTATGCCAGGTCGCGATGCCGTGGACAAGGCCAGGGGTTGAGGGCTGGAGAGCCAGTAAGAGCCCCTGAGTCACGATGCTCAGGCGGCCCCCTTTTAACGTGCAAGTGATTTGCATGAGGGAGAAAGAAGGGGCCGCGATTGGCGAGAGATGATAATCATAGGCAGGTTTCGCATGAAAGGCGAACTAGCTTAGATAACTGGCGGAAGGGTACATGCCACTGGGTCAGGCCCGAGCGGCTTGGGGATGATGCAGCCCTGAGGGTACTCCCAGCTGAAATTAAACTCGAAAGATGTCACCTGATATCATTGCAGAGCGGGTGTTGGAGTAGCTGACGATGCGCGGTGAAGAAGCCGATCCTCATGAGCCAGCGGAGCCCTGAGCCTCAGGAGGCTCTGGGGGTCCGGGCGGCTCCTCGAGGACCATCTCCATCTCCATCAGGACCGCGTGGTGCCTGGCCTCCTGAGCTTCCAGAATGCTCCACATAAGACCCTAGTGAGCAGCAGCCGCGTTTGGCAGGCCGAAAGGCATGCAAACGTTGTTGTGTGGCGGACCCTCGCAACGTCCCACGCGTGAATGCCATAAACGCTCCTGAGACATGACTCGGTTGAGCCCTGGGTAGTCGATGCAGACGGGCAACCCACCATCCTCGCCTGGATGGGGAGCTACGCCGGGTAGGTGGTGATCGCCGCGCATGACTCTTGATTCCTGCAGCTCCTGAGTGACCTTGGTGATGAACTCCTGAGGGTTGGGCCCTCCTTGCCCCATGCCTTCCTGAGGGAAACGTGCCACGAAGCACGCCTCCAAGTGGTGTCCGAGTGCCTCCCTCGTGAGCTTGGCAACGGCTGAGGCCCTCTAGGAGAGAGCCCCCGAGCCTTGCCTGATGAGGGCACGTGGCGCGCCTTTCTATGCGACGAAGGGAGGCGCCCCTTGCACGGGCGCAGATCCTGACGCGGTGCCTCCGGAGACGCCTGCCTCCTCAGGCCTTGAGCTGGGTGATGTCTTCTTCTTCTTGGGAACTGCCTCGGGAGGGTTCCCGCTCTTGCCATCTGGGTCCCCAACTGATGCAGCTTGGAAGGCGCGCTCGAGGGAGCAGACCGCATCCTTCTCCTCGCATGGGACTGTGATGACTCTGCCACTTCCTGGCATCTTGAGGACATTTTAACCATGGTGGGTCACCGCCATGAACTTGTCCAGGGCTGGATACCCGAGGATGGCATTGTATGGCAGGCGAAGGTGAGCAACGTCAAAGTCGATGAGCTCGGTACGGTAGTTCTTTGTGCTGTCCAAAGGTGACAGGGAGGCGGACCTGCCCTATCGGAGTGGTGGAGCCGTCAATGACTCCTGAGAAAGGCTTGGTTGGCTGAAGCTAATCATATGGCACTTGGAGATTGTTGAACATCTCGACAGACAGAACGTTGAGCCCTGCACCGCCATCGATGAGGGTCCTGGTAACTTGCACATTGCTGATGACTGGGGAACAAAGCATTGGTAGGACGCCAGCTGTAGCCGCACACTTGAGATGATCCGCTGAGCTGAACGTGATGGTGCACGTGGACCACCTGAGAGGGCGCGTGGCCTCGAGCTTGGGGAGGACTGCGTTCACCTCGCGAGCGAACTGCTTGAAGATGCGCTGAGAGGCTGGGGCCTGGGCACCGCCCAGGATGCAAGCGATAGCACGTGGCTCCTGGAAGCCCCTAGCCCCTTCGTCCTGGTGGTGGTCATCATTCCTTCATGGCGGTGGCGGTAGAGGAGGAAGGCCTGCCTTGCCCTACGGGCGATCCTCGCGAGGCTGATCCCCCCAAGCCCCCTCGCGAGGCTGGTCCTGCCAACGGTCCTCGCGAGGTCGGTCACGCCACCCTTGGCGAGGGCCTCAGTCATCCCATCGTCCTCCACCTCTTCCTCCTCCTCGGCCGTAGCCCTGATCGTCGCGCTCAGGGTGTCGACCGATACGTCCTTCTCGCACGGTGTTGAGCTCTTGGAATTCGTTGGTGTTGTGGGTGTGGAGGTCGTGGTATACGCAGTACCGGCTGCCCTTGGATGACTCCGGCTGGTCCTTACCACGCTTCGTGTCGGGCTCTGATGTGAGCACAACTTCTCCCTTGCACTTCACATCCTTGGCCTTGGATTTCTTCTCTTCAGGATCAGCAGCTGGGAGCTCAAGAAGGGAGAGGCGCCCCTCCTTAGCCCTTGCGCACTTGGTCGCCAGGTTGAACAGCTCCAGAGATGTGCACAGATCCTCGTGGATTGCCAGCTCCTCCTTCATCTTGACGTCGTGGACGTCATCAGAGAACGCTGAGATGATGGCCTCCTTGGTCACCTTGGGAATCTTGAGGCGAGCGCTGTTGAAACGCTGGATGTATTTCTGCAGGGTTTCTCCAGGTTGCTGCTTGATGCGGTGCAGGTCACCCACGACTGGGGGACGGTCGAGAGTGCCTTAGAAGTTGGCGATGAAGCGGTTGCGCATCTCGTCCCAAGAGGAGATCGTGACGGGAGGCAGATTCAGGAGCCAGGTGCGGGCACCATCCTTGAGCGCCATGGGAAACCAATTCACCATGACCTTTTCGTCTCCGTTGACCGCTTCGATGCCCAGCTCGCAGAGCTGCAGGAACTCCGCGGGGTCGGCAGTGCCGTCATAGCGAGGAGGCAGATCCAGATTGAACTTGCCCGGCCAGGCGACACTGCGCAGCTCGGTGGTGAAGGCGCGGCAGCCTGCGGTGGCCAACGGAGCCCTTTGTAGACGCGGGGCTTGCTCCTGGAGATTCCCGTGCGCCTTCGCCAGGGGCAGCGCGGGGTCTTGATGTGCTGGCGCAGGGATGCGGTCATGACGTGCTGCAGCAGGGAGCACGCGAGCGCCTTCTTGGGGACAAGGGATTTCTTGGCAGCTCCTTTCTTGTCGCGCGGGCGCTAGACACGGTGGGTCTCGTCCAGGGCCGCGCGCCTTGGAGCTAGGGCACCTTCTTGGGAAGGAGGTGGCGGAGGCACGTCCTGAGCTGCATCACCCACGCAAGACGGAGAGCGAGGCAACAAGAGGGGCGGCGCATGAGAGCCCCCTGCGGGCTGACAAGCTCGCTGATGCAAGCGAGCCACTCCTCGTAGATGTCATCGATAGGGCGGTAGTGCAGGAGCTCGCGTGCCACGAGCAACGCGGCATGCGCGTCCGTGGGAGCGCGACGGGCGTGGGACGACGAACCAGTTGGAGTCAGCGACAGAGTGGCGGTGCGGCCTTTCCACCGCACCGAGGGATGCAGCGACGATGCCTGCTTCTCGTTCCCCACCGGGCCGGGGGCGGCGTTGGCAGCAGGCGACGGAGAACGACGGGGAGGCCCACCGATGGGTGCCATCTGGGCGACGCGGGCGGCGAGAGCAGCCCGACGCCTGGCGCGAGCTCGGCGAGCGTCAGCCATGGATGCGACGAACGGTCGAACGCGGAACAACGGAAGAAAGATTCCGGCGCACCCCTACCTGGCGCGCCAAATGTCAGATATCGGGTTCCGGCAAAACCCTTAAGGTTTGAACTCTGGGGTGCGCACGAATATCTTCCCCCTACCAATCCACGTCCTAGTGCCTCGCTGAGAATCTAAGCTACACGATGAACAACACAAGGGACACAAGGTTTATAATAGTTCGGGCCACCGTTGTGGTGTGGTGGATTGCCTCAGGGGCTGATGATGAACAGTATAGAGGAAGAACAGCCTCGCGAGAGGTGTTCTTGAGCTGGCGCGGTGCTCTACTTGGGTGGATCTCTCTAGGCTCTAGATGAAGTGATCTCTGGATCCGATCCCCCCTCTATGGTGGTAGCTATCTCTATTTATAGAGGCCCTGGTAATCTTCCCAAATATTGAGCAGGAAGGGAGCCAACAACGTCCATTTTGAAGGGGAACAGCTAGTACAAGTTATCCTGACTAAAGTTGGTCTTCGGCTGCCAAACGCACTGGCGATGACGCCGTCTTGGGATCCACGGTGACCTCCGTCCTGCCGCTCTGCTGGTCTTGGTCTCGTTGCACCAAAATGGTAATCTTTGCTTGATGCCTCGGTACTCCGTGCCTGCGCTTGCTCCCTTTGCACCAAAGAGGAAACGAGGACACTACGCAGGCTGGCGCCCGCCTGGTCTCGATCGTCATGGCTTGTGTTATGAGCACATCGCGAGGTACTCCTGCCTTGACCTCTCTGCCTCCTCGCGAGCCTGCCTGGTGAGGCCGCCCTTGAGGAAGCCTTGCGTCATCCGCCCCGCGAGGCTTGGCCCCTCGCGAGGATCTTGAGTTTGGGTTGATGAAGATGGGCCGTACTGGGCCTCTTCTTGAGCCACGCCGCAGGCCGCAGGCAGGCAAGTCTGGGGACCCCCGTTCCCAGAACGCCGACAACTTTGTTTTCTGGCAGGGGCCTAATACGTCTCCAATGTATCTATAATTTTTTATTGTTCCATGCTATTATATTATCCGTTTTGGATGTTTATGGGCTTTACTCTACACTTCTATATCATTTTTGGGACTAACCTACTAACCGGAGGCCCAACCTGAATTGTTGTTTTATTACCTATTTCAGTGTTTCAAAGGAAAGGAATATCAAACGGAGTCCAAACAGAATGAAACCTTCGGGAGCGATCTTTTTGGAACATACGTGATCCAGGGGACTTGGAGTGGACGTCAAGCAATAGAGGAGGCGGCCTTGAGGGTGCCCGGCGCGCCCCCACTGTCGTGGGCCCCTTGAGCGTCCACCGACCTACTTCTTCCTCCTATATATACCCACTGAAAGGATCGATATGGTTGACTAGAGGGGGGGGGTGATTAGGCAACTAACAATTTTTAGCTTTTCTTTACCAAATTAAACTTTGCATCAAAGTAGGTTGTCTAGATATGCAACTAGGTGAACAACCTATATGATGCGACAACAACAAGTACACGAGCAAGTAAGGGAAACAACACAAGTAAGCTTGCAAAAGTAAAGGCGCGAGATAACCAAGAGTGGAGCCGGTGGAGACGAGGATGTGTTACCGAAGTTCCTTCCTTTTGAGGGGAAGTACATCTCCGTTGAAGCGGTGTGGAGGCACAATGCTCCCCAAGAAGCCACTAGGGCCACTGTATTCTCCTCACGCCCTCACACAATGCAAGATGTTGTGATTCCACTATTGGTGCCCTTGAAGGCAGCGATCGAACCTCTACAAACAAGGTTGGGGCAATCCCCACAACAATTGGAGGCTCCCAACAACACCACGAAGCTTCACCACAATGGAGTATGGCTTCAAGGTGACCTCAACCGTCTAGGGTGCTCAAACACCCAAGAGTAACAAGATCCTCTAGGGATAAGTGGGGGAATCAAATTTCTCTTGGTGGAAGTGTAGATCGGGGCCTTCTCAACCAATCCTGAGCAAATCAACAAGTTTGATTGGCTAGGGAGAGAGATCGGGCGAAAATAGAGCTTGGAGCAACAATGGAGTTTGGGGTTGGAAGAAGTGGGTCTTCTTGGAGAATAAGACCCCCTTTTATAGTGGGGGGACAATTCCAACCGTTACCCACCACTCAGCCCGCGGCCCGCGGAACTACCGCTCCACAGGCGCGGTACTACCGCACTGGCATGCGGTACTACCATGGTGGACTGCGGTACTACCGTGAGCACGGCAGAGGCCAGGCCAGGCAAAAAGGAGCACCGACAGGGCGCGGTAGATCCGCAGACGCGGTACTACCGCGGCCCCGTGCGATACTTCCGCAGGGCAGACACAGGCCAGGCCTGATAGGCACAGAAATAAAAAATTACATCCGTGCCTACCTCCGCTGAGAAAAAGTCGTGCAAAAATCCGACACGGAACTACCGTGACCGAAGGTGCGGTACTACCGTGAAGGGTGCGGATGTAAAAAATTACATCCGCCCCTACCTCCGCTCCGGCTACAGAACCTGGCCTGGTGTCACGGTACTACCGCGCCACAGCACGGTACTACCGCGGGGAGAGCGGATGTAAAAAATTACATCCGCGCCTACCACCGCCTGAGAGCGGTCCCAGACGAGAGCTCGCGATACTACCGCTCGGATGAGCGGAACTACCGTGGGAGCCTACGGTACTACCGTGCCGTTGCCCGGTACTACCGCTGGCTCCTGCGGTAGTACCCCTCAAGAGAGCAGTACTGCCGCTAGCCTGAGAGGAGCAAGACAGAGGCCTTCATTTCGCAGAGACAAAGGTGAGGCAGAGGAACACTCCGAGGAACTCGAGGAAAGGCGGTGCAGAAGGGAACGTGTACGTGAGATTCCACCCAAAACTTTCCAAAGCAGACCCCCTCTTAATAGTACGGCTTTCCTACGACTCAACTTCACCGAACCAAACCGTAGAGAAAGACCATCTTCTGTAATCTCCGAGGAGCATCAAATCGTCTTGTGTTTAGTCATGATATATCTGAAAAGCTCAATACACACGATTAGTCCGCAAAGGCATTGTCATCAATCACCAAAACTACAGAAGGACAAGAATGCCCTTACAATCTCCCCCTTTTTGGTGGATTGATGACAATACGGGATTTGCACAAATGAAATGAATATAGCACAGGCAAACCCCACAACTTCTAAAATATAGATGAGCTCCCCCTAGGTTCGTGCTAGAGGGTAAAGTGCTTTGGACTGCACGGCACGAATGCTAGGAGCGACACTCCCCCTATAATTTAGAAATGAAGCATATCTTGCAATAGTAAGGCTGACACTATAGATGATAAGAGCATAACATGAATAACATGATAAGAACAAGCTCAATAAGGAGATAATGAGAGAGTGCATATGTCTTACACCATATGATAGACTGAGTCTCACGAGCACAACCAAACCAAAGCAGATAGATTCAACAACGGAAAGCAAAGCAAACGAAACGACGAAACACACAACACGCAAATCCTACACTCTCTCCCCCTTTGGCATCGAGACACCAAAAAGGCAGAGAGGTCACCTACAACACAGGTGGTAGCTCAGGCGGAAAGCGACTCATCGTTGCCAGACTCCACAGCAGGAACATACTCCTCCTCTAAATCGGTCCATCGGTAGCTCTGCTTCGCCATCCAGGCAGTCTCTGGGGTGATGTGCTTCTCAGAGCCGCTGGCCACGTCCTCCCTGCAAGCCCTCAAGATCCTGATGTCGCCACGGCGACTCTCCTTTTGAGCCACATGGGCCTTGTACTGACCCTGAACCTGCAAGCAGAACATCCTCTTCATCTTGTCCTTCAGCTTCTTTGCCCAAGAAGGTTCAGCAGAGGGAGGCGTGAATGCAGAATGATCCTAAGCAGCGTCTTCCTCCTCAATCTCCTCCTCATCCACAGCCATCTTGGCAGCCTCTGCCGCAGTGGTGGTGTTAGCCCATTGTGGCTTGATGCGAAGCTTGATGGGCTCATGACGAATCCAGCCTGGAGCTTCAAACTCCTCATTGGGAAGGAGCTTTTCCCAAGTCTTGGAGATCAGGTAAAACAGATAAGGCCCATAGATGGGGACGTTACGGTTGAACACGGCGAACTAAAGCTCACACCACATGATATGTGAGACAGCAAGTGGCTGAGTCTAAGCCTGACGAGCCTCCTCACAAAGAAGCATCATGTCAACGAGGTAAGCATGCACCTGTCCCATGTCACCAATGCGCGGGAAGAGCGTGTTCCGGAAGAGCCTATGCATGATGTCAAGGAAGGGGTTGAGCACCCATGCCTTCTTCTTGTTAGGAAGTGACTTCTCAACAAGGTATGGCATGAGCTTGTTCTTGCTGGCAGATTCAGCGCTGGCGTGAGGGCGAATTCCAACAGGCGTGTCGAGTCCTTCATCGCGAACAAGGAGCAACTCCATGGACTCCTTCCAGGTAGCAGACAACTGTCGACCATTGGTCATCCAAGTCAGGGTCCTCTCTTCATTGATGCCGAAGTGAACCGAAGCAAAGAACTGTGCAATGATCTCTGGATCAAAGTCCTTGTGGAAGGTGAGAATGTGTTCAATGCCGAACTACTCCACAAGATCCAAGGCCTCTCCAAAGTACCCACAGTGCTTCTCCTGCCTCATGTGAATCATGTCAATCCAGTGAACTTCAACATAGTGATTCTGCTTGGCCTTGATCACATCCATATAGATCAAATTCTGCTGCTTGTTCCAGAAGAGTTCATTGCCTCGCGTGCTAGACCGGGGAGACACATATGGATTGATCTTGCGTCGAATGACAAATTCTGCCTGGGGCATCTCATCCATGCCCATGACGGGCTCCTTCTGTTTGCTGGCAGTGTGCTTGGTCCTATGTTGGGGAGCAGCAGAGGACCCCTCTGGAACATCATCTGGGTTGCGCAGACGCTTGGACCCTGTGTCACGGCTGGGATTCGAGTGATGAGGGAGACCAGAGCCACCACCTAGACACAAAGACACAAAGACACGCACGGGAACAAAACGAATCAAAAACAAATGAAAGAAAAACACAAACACATGCGACTTGGACAAAAGACAAAAAGGCACAGGATGATCTACGATAGTACCGGGCGAGGTTCCGGATGTAAAAAATTACATCCGCGCCAACCGCGGAAGTACCGTGCCAGGGAAGCACGGTAGTACCGCGCATGGGGCAGAAGTAATTTTTTACTTCTGGACGCCCAGCGGTAGTACCGCACCAAGGAGCGGAAGTACCGCGGAGCATCAGATCCAGAAGTGGCTGTGGTAGTACCGCTCCAGGAGGAGCGGTAGTACCGCACAGAATGAGAAACCGCCACAGAGGGCGTGGATCTGGATGTAGAACCTCCGCACGACAACTTTCGCACTACCGTTGATCAAACGGAACTATTTTTGACTATTCAAAGAGCATGCAACTACTCTACCACTCTACAACGAATCCCACTTGCACAGATTTAGCCAAAAATCTCAAGAACAGCACATGCATCTCCCCAAAACCTAGAAACACAAGAAGGACAAAAACGAGGGGTACTTGGGGAAAAACCTGGGTCCATGGCAAGAGGGCGAGGTGGGGAGCGATCCCACCGGTCGGAATCCGAGGAGAGCGGCCGGAGATGGAGATCCGGCGAAGGCCTCCGGCGCCGTTCTTGGTCAGGAGAGAGAGAGAGACAGGGTGGGGAGAAGAGGTGAATGGGTATGGGGGAGTTAGAACTCCCCCTGTCCCGCTCTTAACCCCCACGTGCTCACGCGGGCGCGGAAGTACCGCGGGTCATCGCGGTAGTACCGCCCTGGCGGAAGTACCGCACGCTGGGCGGTAGTACCGCTCGTTCAGCGGAAGTAAAAAATTTCTACCACAGAAGTAGCGGTAGTACCGTGCCCCTGGAGGGCCACGCACTTGGAGAGACCCACCAGCTCCTGCGGTAGTACCGTGGCGCACCATGGTAGTACCGTAAACCAAGAAAGAGCTAGAACGAAAGAAAGAAGAAGGAGAACAAAAGCAAAACACCCACGGGGGAAAACACCAACCAACACGAGAGAGAAAAAAACTTGTCCAAGGAAGGGCGGTGGCCGGAGCCACCTATATTTGAGATAACTGGTATGGCACCGCAAAGAATTATCCTTGGGTCCATGACCACAACTCGTCTTTGAAGCACAAGTACCATCAAAAATGGCTAATGTGAAAGAGATGATTAATATAAGCATAATGGGGGAAGGAAGAGTTCATTGAGAGAACAACACTCCCCTTATGTCCATGCCTACACCTAAACTAGACAACAAGTTGAGTGTGGTGGGGGGTGCAAAGGTTCAAGTCACATTGCTCGAATCAATGATATTTAGCTCATGCCTTAACTCACGAAATCTTGCTTCATCCAAGGGCTTCGTGAAAATATCTGCAAGGTTATCATGAGTGTTGACATACTTGAGCTTGATCTCCCCTCTCCTAATGTGATCTCGGATGAAGTGATACCGAATCTCAATATGCTTCGTCTTGAAGTGTTGCACCGGGTTAGAGAAATCTTGATGGCACTTTCATTATCACACCAAAGAGGCAGTTTGTCACAAATGACACCATACTCCTTTAAAGTTTGCCTCATCCATAAGAGTTGTGCACAACAACTACCGGCTGCTACATACTCCGCTTCGGTGGACGAGAGAGACATGCAACTTTGCTTCTTGGAAGACCAACTCACCAAAGAGCAACCAAGAAATTGGCACCCTCCGGAAGTGGACTTCCTATCCACTTTGTCTCCCGCCCAATCGGAATCCGTGAATCCTTCAAGCTTGAAGTTTGCCCCTCTTGGGTACCATAAGCCAAAGTTTGGGGTATGAGCCAAATATCGAAAGATTCGCTTGACCGCCACATAGTGACTTTCCTTCGGTGCAACTTGAAACCGTGCACACATTCCCACACTCAACATGATATCCGGTCTAGATGCACAAAGGTAAAGCAAAGAGCCAATCATGGAGCGATATACCTTTTGATCCACCGCTTTACCATTGGGATCAATGTCAAGTTGGCACTTGGTAGGCATTGGAGTAGAAGCCGGCTTGACATCACTTAGCTTGAATCTTTTTAGCATGTCTTGAGCATATTTGGCTTGGTTGAAGAAGGTTCCTTCTCTTCTTTGTTTGATATCAAAACCAAGGAAGAACTTCAACTCTCCCATCGAAGACATCTTGAACTTGGAGGTCATGAGAGCGGCAAATTCCTCATTGAAAGCTTTGTTAGGGGAACCAAAGATAATATCATCAACATATAATTGGCATACAAAAAACTCCCCTTTGACCTTCTTAGTAAAAAGAGTGGGATCGATTTGCCCTACTTCAAATCCACGATCTTGTAGCAACTCGGTAAGGTGGTCATACCACGCACGTGGGGCTTGTTTAAGGCCATAGAGTGCCTTATCGAGTTGATACACATGATCCGGGAAGTAGGGACCCTCGAACCCGGGGGGTTGCTTGACATAGACCAACTCATTAATAGAAAAATTAAGAAAAGCACTTTTCACATCCATTTGTTGGAACTTAAAGTTGTGATGGGAAGCATAAGCAATCAACAAACGAATGGATTTAAGGCGAGCAACGGGAGCAAAGGTTTCACCGTAGTCGATACCCTCGACTTGGGAGTAGCCTTGTGCTACCAATCTCGCCTTGTTGCGAATGATGTTCCCATGATCATCTTGCTTGTTCTTGAAAATCCACTTGGTTCCAATGACGTTGTGGTTTCCCGATGGCCTTGGCACCAATCTCCACACCTTGTTGTACTCGAAGTTGTTGAGTTCTTCATGCATAGCATTGAGCCAATCCGAGTCTTCAAGCGCGTCATAGACCTTTTGTGGTTCAACACAAGAGACAAACGCGTGATGCTCACAATAGTTTGCTAATTGTCTACGAGTGCTTACCCCCTTTCTTAGGCTTCCAACCACATTTTCCATGAGATGGCCTTTGGTGGTGAGCTTGGAAGCAATCTTCGCGGCATGATGCTCTAATTCCTCCTCGGACGTGGAGGGAGGAGGGTTCACTTGATTATCTTGAGCACCGTCTTGAGCTTGTTCTTGATCTTGAGCTTGCTCATGATCTTGAACTTGCTCGAGGGGGAGAACTTGACCTTGGGCATCATTTGGAGGTTCACCTCCATCTTGAGATTGATCTTGCCTTTGGTCTTGTTCACGAGGTTGGGGGCCTTCACTTTGTTCTTCGGAAGCGTGTGGGTCTTGGGAAGGTGATGGCTCCACTTGAGTGGAGCATTGTCCTTCTCATTCGGCCACAAGGGGTTCCTCAATGGGTAGAATATGACCAATACCCATTCTTCTTATGGCTTGGGGAGGAATTTCATCACCTACATCACAAGTACCACTTTGCTCCACTTGGGAGCCGTTATTTTCGTCAAACTCCATGTTACACGTCTCCTCAATGAGTCCGGTGGACTTGTTGAGAACACGGTAAGCATGAGAGTTTGTAGCATAACCAACAAATATGCCCTCATAAGCTCTAGCCTCAAATTTAGACAAACGAACACCTTTCTTGAGAATGAAACACTTACACCTGAACACCCGGAAGTACTTGAGATTGGGCTTGTTGCCGATGAGTGTCTCATAAGGAGTCTTGTTCAAGCCTTTGCGGAGATAGAGCCGATTGGATGCATGACATGCTGTGTTGATGGCCTCGGCCCAAAAGTTGTATGGAGACTTGAACTCCGCCATCATGGTCCTTGCTGCATCCATCAACGTCCGGTTCTTCCTCTCTGCAACTCCATTTTGTTGAGGGTTATATGGTGCAGCGTATTGATGCTTGATCCCCTCATCACTAAGAAACTCATCCAAGGTGTAGTTCTTGAATTCGGTGTCGTTGTCACTTCTTATTGTCAAGATCTTTGCATTATGTTGATGTTGAGCTTCATTTGCCAAGTCGATGACGGTTTGTTGAGTCTCACTCTTCCTCTTGAAGAAGTATACCCAAGTGTATCTTGAATAATCATCCACAATCACCAAACAGTACTTTGTACCTCCAAGACTATCAAAAGATGGAGGCCCAAACAGATCCATGTGAAGGAGCTCCGAGGGTCTCTTCGAGTAGATGATGGTCATGGGAGGGTGAGCCTTCTCATGAAGCTTTCCTTCAATACAGGCACTGCAAGCACGATCTTTGGCAAAACTAACATTTATTAGTCCACGGACATGGTCCCCCTTGAGAAGACTTTGCAAAGATCTCATATTGACGTGGGCTAAACGGCGATGCCAAAGCCATCCCACCTCAACTTTAGCCATTAGGCATGTCGCGGTCTTAGTAGGTCGCTCCGAAAATTTAATCACATAGAGACCGTTCTCGACATGCCAAACAAAGGGTACTTTAAGAGTCTTGCTCCATAAGAGGGCCACGGTATCAGTGTCAAAGAAAGTAGCAAAACCCATGAGTGCAAGTTGACGAACGGAAAGCAAATTGTATGCAAGGGACTCAACAAGCATGACTTTCTCGATCGTTAGATCATGAGTAATGACAACCTTGCCAAGACCCAATACCTTAGAATGTGAGGCATCACCCCACTCAACATTGGTGGGCATAGATGGAATCTTTTGCACATCCACCACCAAGTCGTTGCTCCCGGTCATATGATTTGTTGCTCCACTATCGAGCAACCATGATCCTCCACCGAAAGCAAACACCTACAAGAGATCAATGCTTGGTTTTAGGTACCCATTTGGTAATGGGTCCTTTGGTGTTAGTAACAAGGGTCTTAGGAACCCAAATAGACCATTCAATGTACTCATAAGGAGAACCAACAAATTTAGCATAAACATGTCCATCACTAGCACGACACAACACATATGACGGGTTAAAGTCGCCGGCTTTGTTGGAGGAAATGCTTTTGCCCTTTTGGACATCAACTCCCTTCACTTTTTCCTTCTTCTCCTTAGGAGCACCCTCTCCCTCTTTCACAAAAGTTTGCTTGAGAGGAGGAGGACGTTTGGTCTTGTCGTTCTTCTTCTTACTCTTGGACTTGGGTGCAAACCCAATTCCCTTCTTGGCCACAACTTCCTTTCGATTGCTCAAAAGGTCATTGAGGTTCTTCTCACCTTGAATGCAAGTCACAAGCCCTTTCTCAAGTTGATCCTTCAACTTGGCATTCTCCTCCACAAGATGCACATGCTCACAACACGGGTTAGTAGCACATGCATTATCAATTAATACCATATATGAGGGAAGGTGGCCTTTTCCTTGGTTAGCTTAACTTGGATTGAGCATGAGACTCCTTGATCTTAGCGTGAGCACCCTTCAAGACCTTGTGGGCCTTGTCAAGTATCTCAAACTCCTCTTTGAGTCTAGCATGATCAACCCCAAGTTTAGCCTTCTCGGAAGTTAGAACACGAGACATGACAAGAGCATGATCAAGATCTTTCTTTAACTTAGCATGGTCATCGTTGTATGACTCCTCAAAAGTCATACGATGCACATGCTCTTCCTCAAGAGCATTAGAGAGATCCGATATCTCATCGGCATAGTCATGACTATGACCTTCCATCTTAGAGATGGTTTCTTCGTGAGCCTCGATCATGTCATTGGCCTCACCGAGTTGTTCCAAGAGAGCAACAAAATGCTTCTTGGATTTGCCCTTGAGCTTACTCATAAAAGACTCAAATTCATTCACTTCCTCAATAGACCCATCATGTTCATCAATGCAATCCTCCAAGGAGTGATTAGTAATGATGGTGGTTTTGATGTTGGAGGTTACCTTGTTGGAAGCTTTAGCCATGAGGCACTTGGCGGTGATGTTCTCGTTGGGTGAATCAAATATAGACACCCGGGGAGTAGTAGCAATGGCAACGGACGCCATGGCCATCGCTTCTCCATTTTCATCATCATCGTCATCCTCATGGTATTCTTCTTGAACCACCAACCCATGAGTAGGAGTCTTCTTGGCGAAGTTGTTCTTGTTGGGGAAGGACTTGGCTTTGTCTTTTCAGATGAACTTGCCACCATTGTCTTCCCGCTTCTCGTAAGGACAATCCGCAATGAAATGGCTCACATTGCCACAATTGAAGCAAGTTCTAACTCGTTTCTTGCCCTTGACGCCACTCGAGTTGTTCTTGTTGAAGTTGGGTCTTGTATTCTTCTTGCTCCAAAATTGTCTTGAAGCAAGGGCCATGTGCTCATGATAATCATATTTGGTGTCTTCGGGGTTGCTCTCCTCATCTTCCTCTTCTTCCACACTAGCCTTGGCCTTCAAAGCAAGGTTGGGCTTCTTTGCCCTTTGAGAACGGAGCACCGCATTGTCGGTGGTCTTGTCCAAGATGCTCATTGCGACGAACTCATCCAACACTTCACTTGAGGTCATGGAGTAGAAGTCCGGTCTTTGACGAATGACGGAGGACATGGCCTTGTTGTATGGCATCATGGCCTTAAGGAACTTGTGCTTGATCCAATTGTCATCCGTGTCCTTGCTCCCATGATCTCGGAGTGAGACCACGAGTTTGGTCACTCTTCGAAAGAGCTCACGAGGTTCTTCATCTTCTTTCATTGCAAACTCATCGACTTCATCTTGTACCACTTCATAGTTGGAGCGTTGAATGCTCGCACTTCCTCGATGGAGAGACGCAACGCATTGCCATGCGTCTATAGCCAAGGCATGAGGTCGAAGATGAGGGAGATCTTCGGGAAGGATTGCATCTTGGATGATGAAGAGAGCATTCTCATTGAATTGATTATCCACCACTTCTCTCGGGGTGAAGTTGCTTCGGTCATGTGGATAGAAACCTTCTTCAATGATTCTCCAAAGGTTAGTATTCGCATGATTTAAATGACGCTTGAAGCGATACACCCAAGAATCAAAATACTCATTTTTCACAATCTTAGGAGGAGGACCGGCATGATTTAAATGAGTAGAGGGAATCGGTCCTCCATAAATTGGAGGTTCCACATGGGCAAAGATGCCGGTGCCATTTCTACCACTAGTAGATGTACTATTTTCAATGTTAGCTTCCCCCTTGTCGGAGGTAGCATCCGTCACCTTGTTAGTGGGATCACCCACTTTCATTGGCGAGGTGGACAGTTTGAGTCCTTCAAGAAATTTAGTAAGCATGCTTTCAACCTTGGTCGTCATGGAGTCTTTCAATGTGTCTAGAGCCACATTGAATTCCTCACGAGAGATCGAGGTTCCCCCATCGGCCGTAGACGAGATAGGATTCACACCAGAGTGCTCCTCCGCACCGTCTGTGGTGTCAACCATACTCTTCGGACGGCAAAGTCCTTAATAAAGAGACGAGGCTCTGATACCAATTGAAAGGATCGATATAGTTGACTAGAGGGGGGGTGAATAGGCAACTAACAATTTTTAGCTTTTCTTTACCAAATTAAACTTTGCATCAAAGTAGGCTGTCTAGATATGCAACTAGGTGAACAACCTATATGATGCGACAACAACAAGTACACGAGAAAGTAAGGGAAACAACACAAGTAAGCTTGCAAAGTAAAAGGCGTGAGATAACCAAGAGTGGAGCCGGTGGAGACGAGGATGTGTTATCGAAGTTCCTTCCTTTTGAGGGGAAGTACGTCTCGGTTGGAGCGGTGTGGAGGCACAATGCTCCCCAAGAAGCCACTAGGGCCACCATATTCTCCTCACGCCCTCACACAATGCGAGATGTCGTGATTCCACTATTGGTGCCCTAGAAGGCGGCGACCGAACCTTTACAAACAAGGTTGGGGCAATCTCCACAAAAATTGGAGGCTCCCAACAACACCACGAAGCTTCACCACAATGGAGTATGGCTTCGAGGTGACCTCAACCGTCTAGGGTGCTCAAACACCCAAGAGTAACAAGATCCGCAAGGGATAAGTGGGGGCATCAAATTTCTCTTGGTGGAAGTGTAGATCGGGGCCTTCTCAACCAATCCCGAGCAAATCAACAAGTTTGATTGCCTAGGGAGAGAGATCGGGCGAAAATGGAGCTTGGAGCAACAATGGAGTTTAGGGTTGGAAGAAGTGGGTCTTCTTGGAGAAGAATACCCCCTTTTATAGTGGGGGGACAATTCCAACCGTTACCCACCACTCAGCCCGCGGCCCACGGAACTACCGCTCCACAGGCGCGGTACTACCGCACTGGCATGCGGTACTACAGTGGTGGACCGCGGTACTACCGTGAGCACGGAGGCCAGGCCAGGCAAAAAGGAGCACCGACAGGGTGCGGTAGATCCGCAGACGCGGTACTACCGCGGCCCCGTGCGGTACTACCGCAGGGCAGACACGGGCCAGGCCTGGTAGGCACAGAAGTAAAAAATTACATCCGTGCCTACCTCCGCTGAGGAAAAGTCGTGCAAAAATCCTACATGGAACTACCGCGACCGAAGGTGCGGTACTACCGTGAAGGGTGTGGATGTAAAAAATTACATCCGCCCCTACCTCCGCTCCTGCTACAGAACCTGGCCTGGTGTCACGGTACTACCGCGCCGCAGCACAGTACTACTGCAAGGAGCGCGGATGTAAAAAATTACATCCGTGCCTACCACTGCAGGAGAGCGGTCCCAGACCTGAGCTCACGGTACTACCGCTCGGATGAGCGGAACTACCGTGGGAGCCTACGGTACTACCGTGCCGTTGCCCGGTACTACCGCTGGCTCCTGCGGTAGTACCGCTCAAGAGAGCCGTACTATCGCTAGCCTGAGAGGAGCAAGACAGAGGCCTTCATTTCGCAGAGACAAAGGTGAGACGGAGGAACACTCCGAGGAACTCAAGGAAAGGCGGTGCAGAAGGGAACGTGTACGTGAGATTCCACCCAAACCTTTCCAAAGCAGACCCCCTCTTAATAGTACGGCTTTCCTACGACTCAACTCCATCGAACCAAACCGTAAAGAAAGACCATCTTCTATAATCTCCGAGGGGCATCAAATCGTCTTGTGTTTAGTCGTGATATATCTGAAAAGCTCAATACACACGATTAGTTCGCAAAGGCATTGTCATCAATCACCAAAACTATAGAAGGACAAGAATGCCCTTACACCCACGTACCCTGAAAACATCCAGGAGCACCAAGAAAAACTATTTCCACCATCGTAACCTTCTGTATCCGCGAGGTCCCATCTTGGAGCCTTCATTGGTGCTCCACCGGAGGGGGAATCGACCACGGAGGGCCTCTACATCATCTCCAAGGCCTCTACTATGAGTTGTGAGTAGTTTACCACAGACCTATAGGTCCATAGTTGTTAGCTGGATGGCTTCTTCTCTCTCTTTGAATCTCAATACATAGTTCTCCTCGATCTTCTTGGAGATCTATCCGATGTAACTCTTTTAGCGGTTTGTTTGTCGAGATCCGATGAATTGTGGGTTTATGATCAAGTTTATCTATGAGAAATATTTGAATCTCCTCTGAATTATTTTATGTGTGATTAAGTTATCTTTGCAAGTCTCGTTGAATTATCAGTTTGGTTTGGCCTACTAGATTGATATTTCTTGCAATGGGAGAAGTGCTTAGCTTTGGGTTCAATCTTGCGGTGTCCTTTCCCAGTGACAGCAGGGGAAGCAAGGCACGTATTGTTTTGTTGCCATCGAGGATAAAAAGATGGGGTTTATATCATATTACATGAGTTTATCCCTCTACATCATGTCATCTTTCTTAATGCGTTACTCTGTTCTTTATGAAATTAATACTCTAGATGCATGCTAGATAGCGGTCGATGTGTGGAGTAATAGTAGTAGATGCAGGCAGGAGTCGGTCTACTTGTCACGGACGTGATGCCTATATACATGATCATGCCTAGATAATCTCATAATTATTCGCTTTTTTATCAATTGCCTCACAATAATTTGTTCACCCACCGTAATACTTATGCTATCTTGAGAGAAGCCACTTGTGAAACCTATGGCCCCCGGGTCTATATTTTATCATATAAGTTTATCATCTACTTTTATTTGCATCTTTACTTTTCCAATCTATAAAATAAAAATACCAAAAATATATTTATTTTATCATATTATCTCTATCAGATCTCACTTTCGCAAGTGGCCGTGAAGGGATTGACAACCCCTTTATTGTGTTGGTTGCGAGGTTCTTGTTTGTTTGTGTAGGTGCATGGGACTTTTGAGGAGCCTCCTACTGGATTGATACCTCGGTTCTCAAAAACTGAGGGAAATACTTACGCTACTTTGATGCATCACCCTTTCCTCTTCAAGGAAAACAAACGCAAGCTTAAGACGTAGCAAGAAGGATTTCTGGCACCGTTGCCGGGGAGGTCTTTGCTCAAGTCAAGACATACCAAGTACCCATCACAAACTCATCTCCCTCGCATTACATTATTTGCCATTTGCCTCTCGTTTTCCTCTCCCCCACTTCACCCTTGCCATTTTATTTGCTCTCTCTTTCCTTTTGCCTTCTTCTTTCTCTTCCTCCTCGCTTCTTCTGTCATTATGTCTGAAATTGGGAGATTATCGTCGTTATGGACAATAATGATAACATGGAGAATTCTGATGCTCCTATTGAAGAGCCCCCTATCTTGCATACTAAAAAGTTTTGAATCGGTAGTGGTAATATTATTGGAAAAGGGGTTATTCAAGATTTCTTTACTTGTGCTGGTGCTTTACCTTCTATGGGTAGTTCTATCTTGCATAGAACTAGTAGTCTTGCAGATGCTATCGCCATGCTTATAGTTGAACTTGAAAGACAGTTTATCCACATGCATCCTTCCATACAAAGGATTTTCAAAGAATTTTCTAATATTGAGCATTCTTCTGTTAAGCGTGCAACTACTATCTTTTTGGCACATGAGTTTAGATTTAGAATAAAAGAAGACAAAGAAATTTTTGTGCACTATAGGGTGGACGCTGGCCATCCTCCCATAGAGGCGATCCTCTTCGATCAAGAGGAAATTATGTGTTTCCAATCTTTGGACTATATTGCTTTTAATGAAAACCTTAGAAAAAAGGTTCCTACCACTATTCTAATTGATAAAATTTCTGAACTCAATAATGATTTTGCTATTCGAAATAATGAGCTAGGATATTCTCTTGAGTGTAGACTCAAGAGGTTCTGTCAAAAGAATGTTTATAATGATGAGTAGGTTGTGCAATATGAAGGGCCAAAGGAGGAACCCATACCTCCTGAGATTGATCTTGGGGACTTTTGTCCCATTAAATTTAGCCCTTTTGATTACTTTTTCTTGCCTCAAAGAAAACTTGCTGCTGAGCGTAGAGAATATGAGATGAGTTTTCGTGATCTATCTTATTATTATGGCACTACGTAGATCTATCTTCGCTTTTATGCCTAGCTAGGGGCGTTAAACGATAGCGCTTGTTGGGAGGCAACCCAATTTTATTTTTGTTTCTTGCTTTTTGCTTCTGTTTAGTAATAAATATTTCATCTACCTTCTGTTTAGATGTGTTTTCATATTTTAATTAGTGTTTGTGCCAAGTAGAACCTATAGGATAACCTATGGTGATAGTTAATTTGATTCTGCTGAAAAACAGAAACATTGCACGCACGAAAATAATTTTACTAATTGACATAAACGTGCTTTTGCGTTGATTCTTTTTTCTGTAGATCAATAGACAAATTGCCCAGGACTTCCTATTTTGGTAGGAATTTTAAAGTTCCATAAGTATTCGATAGTTACAGATTGCTATAGACTGTTCTATTTTTGGACAGATTCTGTTTTTCGTGTGTTGTTTGCTTATTTTGATGCATCTATGGCTAGTATGTAGGGTATGAACCATAGAGAAGTTGGAATATAGTAGGTTTAACACCAATATAAATAAAGAATGAGTTCATTACAGTACCTTGTGTGGTGGTTTTTCTTTCTTGCACTAACGGAGCTTATGAGATTTCCTGTTGAGTTTTGTGTTGTGAAGTTTTCAAGTATTGGGTAAAGATTTGATGGACTATGGAATAAGGAGTGGCAAGAGCCTAAGCTTGGGGATGCCCATGGCACCCCAAGATATTCAAGGATAACCAAAATCCTAAGCTTGGGGACGCCCCGGAAGGCATCCCCTCTTTCGTCTTCGTCTATCGGTAACTTTACTTGGAGCTATATTTTTATTCGCCACATGATATGTGTTTTGCTTGGAGCGTCTTGTATGATATGAGTCTTTGCTTTTTAGATCACCACAATCATCCTTGCTGTACACACCTTTTGGGAGAAGCCCATTTGATTTAGAATTTATTAGAACACTCTATGTGCTTCACTTATATCTTTTGAGCTAGATAGTTTTTGCTCTAGTGCTTCACTTATATCTTTTAGAGCACGGCGGTCGCTTAATTTTGAAGAAATTGTTGATATCTCATGCTTCACTTATATTATTTTGAGAGTCTTTTAGAATAGCATGGTATGTGCTATGGTTATAAATTTGGTCCTAGAATGATGAGCATCCAAGTTGGGTATAATAAAAACTATCATAGGAAGTGCATTAAGCACTATGATCAATTTGATGCTTGATAAATGTTTTGAGATATAAAGGTGGTAATGTTAGAGTCATGCTAGTTGGGTAATTATGAAATTGAGAAATACTTGTGTTGGAGTTGGCAAGTCCCGTAGCATGCACGTATGGTAAAAGTTATGTGACAAATTTGTTGCATGGGGTGCTCTTTTAATTGTCTTCCTTATGAGTGGAGGTCGGGATCGCGCGATGGTTAACTCCTACCAACCCCTAGGAGCATGCGTAGTAGTACTTTGCTTCGAGGGCAAGTAGACTTTTGCAATAAGTATATGAGTTCTTTATGACTAATGTGAGTCCATGGACATACGCACACTCACCCTTCCACTTTGCTAGCCTTTATTTTGCCGCGCAACCTTCGCCGGTATCATGCACCCATAGTTTACCTTCCTCAAAACAGCCACCATACCTACCTATTATGGTATTTCCATAGCCATTTCGAGATATATTTCCATGCAACTCTCCACCGTTCCGTTTATTATGACACGTTCCATCATTGTCGTATTGCTCTTTGCATGATCATGTAGTTGACATCATATTTGTGGCAAGGCCACCTTCATAATTTTTCATACATGTCACTCTTGATTCATTGCATATCCCGGTACACCGCCGGAGGCATTCACATAGAGTCATATTTTGTTCTAAGTATTGAGTTGTAATTCTTGAGTTGTAAATCAATAAAAGTGTGATGATCTTCATTATTAGAGCATTGTCCCAAGTGAGGAAAGGATGATGGAGACTATGATTCCCCCACAAGTCGGGATGAGACTTCGGACCAAATAAAAAAAGAAAGGAAAGGCAAAAAAAAGAGAAAGGCCACATAAAAAATGAGAGAAAAGAGAGAAGGGACAATGCTACTATCTCTTTTCCACACTTGTGCTTCAAAGTAGCACCATGATATTCATGATAGAGAGTCTCGTATGTTGTCACTTTCATATACTAGTGGGAATTTTTCATTATAGAACTGGGCTTGTATATTCCAATGATGGGCTTCCTCAAAATGCGCTTGGTCTTCATGAGCAAGCGAGTTGGATGCACACCCACTTAGTTTCTTTTGTTGAGCTTTCATACATTTATAGCTCTAGTGCATCCGTTGCATGGAAATCCCCACTCACTAACATTGATATCTATTAATGGGCATCTCCATAGCCCGTTGATACGCCTAGTTGATGTGAGACTATCTTCTCCCTTTTTGTCTTCACAACCACCACCATATACCACATATAGTGCTATGTCCATGGCTTGCGCTCATGTATTGCATAAGAGTTGAAAAAGCTGAAGCGCGTTAAAAAGTATGAACCAATTGCTTGGCTGAAACTGGGGTTGTGCATGATGGGAGTATTTTGTGTGATGAAAAAGAAGCATGGCCTAACTATATGATTTTGTAGGGATGAGCTTTCTTTGGCGATGCTATTTTGATAAGACATGATTATTTGTTAGTATGCTTCAAGTATTACCATTTTTATGTTTTATAAGCTTTTATCTTGAATCATTTGGATCTGAACAATCATGCCACAATAAAGAAAATTACATTGAGAATTATGCTAGGTAGCATTCCACATCAAAAATTCTGTTTTTATCATTTACCTACTCGAGGACGAGCAGGAATTAAGCATGGGGATGCTTGATACGTCTCCAACGTATCTATAAGTTTTTATTGTTCCATGCTATTATATTACTCGTTTTGGATGTTTATGGGCTTTACTCTACACTTTCATATCATTTTTGGGGACTAACCTACTAACCGGAGGCCCAGCCCGAATTGTTGTTTTTTACCTATTTCAGTGTTTCGAAGGAAAGGAATATCAAACGGAGTCCAAATGGAATGAAACCTTTGGGAGCGATCTTTTTGGAACAAACGTGATCCAGGGGACTTGGAGTGGACGTCAAGCAACAGAGAAGGCGGCCACGAGGGTGCCCGGCGATCCGCCCACCCTCGTGGGCCCCTCGAGCGTCCACCGACCTACTTCTTCCTCCTATATATACCCATGTACCCTGAAAACATCCAGGAGCACCACGAAAAACTATTTCCACCGCCGTAACCTTCTGTATCCGCGAGATCCCATCTTGGAGCCTTCGCCGGCGCTCCGTCGGAGGGGGAATCGACCACACGGGGCCTCTACATCATCTCCAAGGCCTCTCCTATGAGTTATGAGTAGTTTACCACAGACCTACGGGTCCATAGTTATTAGCTAGATGGCTTCTTCTCTCTCTTTGAATCTCAATACAAAGTTCTCCTCGATCTTCTTGGAGATCTATTCGATGTACTCTTCTTGCGGTGTGTTTGTCGAGATCCGATGAATTGTGGGTTTATGATCAAGTTTATCTATGAGAAATATTTGAATCTCCTCTAAATTCTTTTATGTGTGATTAAGTTATCTTTGCAAGTCTCTTTGAATTATTAGTTTGGTTTGGCCTAGTAGATTGATCTTTCTTGCAATGGGAGAAGTGCTTAGTGTCGGTGTCAAAACCGGCAGATCTCGGGTAGGGGGTCCCGGTCTATGCATCAGGGCTGATGGTAACAAGAAGTAAGGGACACAGATGTTTACCCAGGCTCGGGCCCTCTCGATGGAGGTAAAACCCTACTTCCTGCTTGATTAGTATTGATGATATGGGTAGTACAAGAGTAGATCTACCATGCGATCGTAGAGGCTAAACCCTAGGAGCTAGCCTATGATGGTATTAATGTAATTGTGATCGGCCTTCTAAGGACCGACCTCTCCGGTTTATATAGACATCGGAGAGGGCTAGGGTTTACATGGAGTCAGTTACAAGGAAGGAAATATAATATCCGGATCACCAAGCTTGCCTTCCACGCCAAGGAAAGTCCCATCCGGACACGGGCCGAAGTCTTGAGTCTTGTATCTTCACGCTTCAATAGTCTGGACGTTGTACACAGTCAGGATGTCCGGATACCCCCTAATCCAGGACTCCCTCAGTAGCCCCAGAACCAGGCTTCAATGACGATGAGTTTGGCGCGTAGTATTGTCTTCAGCATTGCAAGGCGGGTTCCTCCTCTGAATTCTCCAAAGTGGTTATCGAACACGTAGACCGTGTCTGGATCCGCAAGATGATCTTCGTATGGCATAGATCTGATTTGCCGGCAATCTCCGTGTGTCGCGCCCTTGTATCGTGGCTCGGTCCAATGTGAACCGACATTTCCTACCACACAACGGCTCGTGTTACGAGGCAGTTTTATTGGCACGTCCCGTCGGGGCAGAGATCGTGTCCCTCTTATTACAGGATTTTCCATCAATATTAGTGTGCGTGACCCCACGACGGCCGTTGGTATTAGCCCGTGTGTTTTTAGATAAGCCTCAAACGGTCACACCGGGGACTCTTGATATTCACCCTCTTTATAAAGGGGGCGAGACTTACGCCTCTTTCTTCACCTTCATCGCGCCTTCCCGCACCTCGAGTACTAACACCCAAAACCTAAGCTCCACCCCTCCGGAATCCGCCAGTATGTCCGGATATGATCCTCAAGGCCGGTGGGTCACCTCCTCGATCGAGGATAAGGACATTGCGAAGCTTAGGGAGGTCGGATACCTAACCCAAGATATCCAGCACAGGCTTCCCGCTCCGGGGCAAGTTATCCCCACGCCGGAGCCCAATGAGTGTGTTGTTTTTGTCCCACACTTCCTCCGTGGTTTGGGTTTCACCCTCCATCCTTTCGTGAGGGGGCTCATGTTCTATTATGGGCTGGATTTCCATGATCTGGCTCCAGATGCCATCCTCCATATCTCGTCATTCATTATCGTGTGCGAGGCTTTTCTCCATGTCACGCCACACTTCGGCTTATGGCTAAAGACCTTCCATGTGAAGCCGAATATGATCGAGGGGCGACACGTGGAGTGTGGAGGTGCCGTAATAAGCAGAAACGCCGATGCCCCATGGCCGGAGGGTTCTTTCCCGGAAGTATCTGACGTATGGCAGCGGAGGTGGTTTTATGCCAAGGCCCCAAGGGGCACAAACTGGGTAGCCACCCCTGAGTTCAGCTCAGGCCCTTCGTCGTAGTTGGCATCCTGGACAGACGTAGGACGTAATTGGGGGCCCGCAGGCGATGTACCCATACTGCAGAACCGCATCTGGGAGCTTCTCGAAAGGGATATCAACCTTGTTAACGTAATGCAAGTGATGTTAATCCGACGGACGTTGACGTGCCAACGCCAGCCTCTTCGGATGTGGGAGTTCAATCCGGAGGGTCCGCGGACTGTGAAGCACTTCTTCGGCTTAAAGCTCGAAGAGATGTGCAAATTATTCTTCGGACGGAAGGTAACGTGTCCGGATACCACCGAGGATGTGGGCCTAAGCTGCAACCGCCTAGATACTCAAGTAAGTGGCCTTGATACCGGACACCCCATTTTGTATTTGTCATACTTTTTTATTCTGAACATCATCCGTGTCCAGGAGTGGCTCAGCAAGGCGGAGAGAATCAGGTGTCCGAGACCACTTCTTGAAGGCTCGCCCGCCCCTACCGTGGCCAAGATGCTCGACCAGGTACTCAGCCGAATGCCCTCAGGGAAAGACAAGGGGAAGGATGAGAAATCCGAACCCCGCACACTACGCATCGAAACCGGGGATAGTCGGGGAGGAGAGGTCGAGGCCGCCTCCCCACGCGGGAAAAAGAGGGCCGCCTCCGAAGATTTGGAGGCAGAGATGCCCAAATTGGGGAAAAAGGGATCCCCAGGGGTCCTTGCCCCGACAGGCACCCTTACCGCATTTTGCCCTCGAACGGGCCAACCCTCCAACGAGACGTAAGTCAATCATTAACTTAAAGGTAGTGTATTTCTCCTGGATCAATGACCAGGACTCAACTTTTTGTAGTCCGGCTGGTAGCTCTTCTCAACAGGGATCGTCTTCGGGCGACCTTCCTCTAGAGATGATGGAGAGCGAGACCCCACCCGCCTCTCCGGTTCTTGATGTGGGCGACACCGAGGTGTCGTCACGGAGGAGCCCGGATCCGCCAAGTCCGGAAGCCAATGCGTCAGCCGCCCCGAGTCCGGACGTGCTGACGGGCTTACTAGAGCGAGCTGCGCTCTCGGAGGAGCACTGCTCATTAATGAGCGCGGTGCTCAAGAAGATTTCATCCGCTACAAGCGGTTTGAATGAAGCATTCACAAGCCTGCTCAGAGGCTTTAAGGTATATAATGGAGAGCTCACTATTTCTTTGGTTGTAAGGCATGCGCTAGGTGTGCTCCATATAGATAGCAGCCCCTGAGACTCTGGTTGCCCGCCCTAGGCGGCAAACGGGGGATCATAAACAAATGATAGTTCTGTAAATGTGTGCAGGTACCTGTGGGTCCGGCCGCCGGCCCGTCCATTGAAGTTGCCGAACTATCGAGTCAAATTGAGTCGATTGATGCCGATATTACTTTGATGAATGAGCGCTGGATACATCACAAGCTATGTGCCCTATCTCCTATTGCATAGGAAAACATTAAGGTGGCATGTATTAATATAATTTGTTCGGACTGCAGATGGTGCTGCTGCCGTGGAGGCCCTGAGGGCTGAACTTGCTCTAGCCAAGGAACAAGCTCGGGTGAGCACTGCGGCTGCCCTAAAGGCGATCGAGGAATTGAGAGCCGAACAGGCTGCTCATCGCCGAAGCGAGGAGAAGATAGCCGAAATGGCTGTCGAGTTAAAACACGCCGCTGACCGGTATGAGCTCCTGAAGAAGGAGCATGAAGATAAATCGGCTGACCTGAGCAAGGTGCTGAATGCCACCAAGGAAATACGGACCGAGCTCAGGGGTGCGCGGGAGGAGCTTCGACAGGCCGGTGAAATCGCGGCTGGGGGCTCCTATTTACTGCGGACGAAATTTTTCGATCCGAAGTACGCTCCCCTGGATGGACGCTGGAGTCCGGTGGACGCATATGCGAATTTGGCAAAGAGTATGGCTGATGCTGCCAACTTCTTCAAAGGTCAAGGTGACAAGGAAGTGGAGAAGCTTTTTTGGTCGCAATTCCATGCTCCCCCTCGCCCGCTGCCGCTGAGTGACAAGATGGCTGCTATAGCGGAGCTTCACAGGCTGTCTGGGCTTGCAATGTGGTCTGTAATAGACCATCTTTGGCCGAAGGAGCCTAAGCCGGCCAACTACTTTGGTTTAGTGCAACAGTTCCTTGGGGCCGTGCCCTAGATCGATGCCATGAGGAGGTCAGCATGCATAGAGGGTGCGCGGATGGCCCTTGCACGCGTTAAAGCGTATTGGACGGATATGGATGCCACTATGATAGCGTCTCAGGATCCGGTAGGGGGTCAACATCCGGCCGGGCACTACTTGGCGTAGGTCACGGAGGGTGCCCGCCTGATAGAGGCGCAGTGCCCGAAGGATCTCCTCTTTGAGTGATGATTCAAATTATTGTAAAAACATTTTGATTAGAAGGTTATATTTATAATTTGTGTTTGAAAATATGATCGTGTCCCTTGTGCGGCCGTTTATATATATATATATATAGGGTGGGTCTATTATGATAACACCCTCTAGAGTCTTATTCTGCACACCAAACCCTTATTCTGATAACACCTAACTCACAGCGAACCGATCAACCTGAGTTAAACCCACCCCCACTCCCACGACTCCTCGTGCCCACCAACCCATCTCCTCCCACCTTCTTCCCCTTCCCCACTGCAGCACCTCCCTCCCTCCACCGCACCACCTCCCTCCATGCGCCGCCGGGGGCCCCGAGCCACCGAACTTCCACAACCTGCTCCGGCTTCCTCCAGTGAGCCACCGGCTCACCCCTCCACCTCCTCCTTCGAATTAGAACATACACGCGCCCCCCTCCTGGTGATGCGCGGCCGTGCAGATCGCGTACACGCCGACGCGCCCCTGACCTCGCGGCCCTCGGCGTCGGGCCCTGGCTACCAACCTCCGCAACTCTTCCCCCACCTCCATCCCAACTCCCACCTCCCTCGCTGCCCCGGCCCCGCCCCTCTATGGCATACCAACCGCACGCTCCTCCTCTCCCTGCTCGCCGCCGGCGCCCTCTTGGCCTTCCCTTCCTCCCGTCTATCCCCACTGCCACCTCCTTCCTCCAGCTGCGACCAATCATCCCCTACATCCCCGTCTTCCTTCTGACCGGCATCAGCCACGGCCCCGTGTCGCCGCATCCCGTGGCCCGATGGATCTCGGCCCCGCCGCCAACCCCTGCCCCCGCCCCTCCACTTCCCACCTCCAGCGCGCGCCTCCCCCCTACCGGATCGGGCCGGACTCCGCCGTGCTAGCCTCACTCTGGGCTCCACTTGCCGGAGATCCTCAGTACTCTTCTGCAGAAAACAACGGCCGCGCGAGCACCTCAGGCGTGAGGGGCGCGCCAGGATCCTCCACGCCTTCCTCCTCCAGTGTGTAGGAGATGCAAAGGAGTGTCCCCCCTTGACTCCCCTGCCAACCGTCGCGGTCTGCGACCTCCTCTCCCTTCGAGCTCGCCGGCCCCCTCCTCGCTGGTCGGCGGGTCTCCAAGTTGCGGAGGCGCGTGCGTTTGCTCCCTCTTCCTTTCTCCCTCTTGCAGTGCACATAGGCGGTACTGTAGTGCACATCCACACCGATGCTACAACCCCCGAACCTCAGGTCCGGCGGCCCCCTGTGCGTGCAGCTCATTTTTTGCTGTTGATTTGTTGCATGTCAATTACTGTCTTTTGCAGTTTCAGGTGGGGGTAGGAGCAGCTCTATCGAGCTTTCGCCGACGAGATACTTCCAGTGAGCCGCCCAGAGCCCCCCTTGCCCATGTCGCTCAGCTACAGTAAAACTACCTGCTCAAGGACGACGACGGGGCAGTGGGGTTGCGGTTTGCTTTGGAATGATCCCCCGGTGGTCTGTCGCGGTAGTGGAGTTGCCTTGCAGCGGTGCGGTTGCTGCGACCATGCAGTTCGGCCCCCGGGCAGGTGCATTTAACTTGCACGGGCTGGTGGCTCACCCCCCATGCGCACTGTTTTTTGCGTTTTTTCTAGATAAATCACAGTGCAAATTGCAGCCCGCTGTTGTTAGCTCTTGAGATTCACTTTACTGATTTTTGCATGAAGAACATGGTGCACTTCGGTTGACGCCACATTGCATCTTTTTGTGGTTTCCCAGGTCATTTAGTTACGGGGAAGCCTCCCTCCGTGCAGTCCTCGGCGCGTCCGGGTAGTCTGCCGGCGCATCCATGCAGTACAGCGAGTCCGTGTGTGCAGTCCATGTAATTTTGTGTTCTGTTTGTGCAATGTAGCATGCGTGATCATGCAGTTCGGTAGTAATTTGTGCATGTGTATCTTTGAAGCTCACTTTGTTCTCTCTCGCTGTTCGCTATAAAACTCCTCTGTTGTCCACTTGGTAAACACAAAACAAGAACATCTAAAAAAGAAGCTCGCTTCTATATTAGATGTAGTCCACTAGTTTAGTTCCTGCGGTCCACTCGTCTGGTCAACACGCGTAAAAAATAATAAGTACGAAAAAAGACAACAAAAACTCATGAGGTTCACTTTCGGTAGTGCCGCCGTTCACTTCTCGATGGTGTTGTGGTTCACCTACGCTTGACGTGAAGTGGGGTCCATTTTCTCATCTGAGAAAATTTACGTGCGACAAAACAAATTATGCAGCTCGCTTGCCCATCCGATGCAGTGCGGTTTTCATTCAGAAGCAGTGCGGTCGGCCGTGTGATGTTGTTCATCCCGTAAGTGCAAAAAAATTGTTACGAAAGCGAAAAAAAGTAATGTGGTTCACTTCTTGATAGTGTTGTGGTTCATTTACATCCGATGTGAAGTGCACTCTACTTTCTCGTTCTTGAAAAAATTACGTTTGAATAAAAAGAAACCATGCAGTTCTCTTACCCGTGTGATGCAGTGCGGTTTTCAGTCGGATGAAGTACCCACGTCGATTTGGGTGTCGCGAAAAACAGAGTGTCCGCATTTCGGTAAATTCGAAATTCCTCTTAAACCGTAAAGAATTAGACAGAGTGTTCTACATGAAAAAGTAGTGTCTCGACGATATCTTTCCAACAGCGTACAATTTGAATCATTTCAACCAGCGGTTTGTAAATTTTTTTTGAAAAACGGCCGCTGCCTCTCGTAGTCAGCTGCATGATTTTCAAAATTAACTAAAAACCGTAAGGAATCTCAAAACCATTTCTACATATGAAAGTTGTGCCATGTCCATAGCTTTCCAACGACGTATTACACACCTCGTTTCGACAAACGGTTCAAAAACTAGAGCGAAAACAGTACTGAAAATTAAAAAAATCAAAAAAACGTAATTCCGCGATTTAGTAAACTTGAAACTGCTCTTAAACGGTAACGAATTAGAAAACATAATACATATGAAAAAGATGTGCCTTGATGATATATTTCCAATGACGTATCATTTGCTTTATTCCGATGAGCGGTTTAGAAAAAATCACAAAAATACGCTCGCTGCCACTCGTCATCCGTCGCGCCATTTTTGAAACTGCTCTTAAACCGCGAGGAATCTCGAAAAGTGTTCGACATAGCAAAGTTGCGCCTAATGCATAGCTTTTCAACGTTATATTATACGCCTCGTTCCGATAAACAATCAAAAAATTAGAGCGAAAACAGTACCAAAAAAACACTGCATGCAGTTTTTTCCGACGCGAAGTTCACTAGTCTATATTGCAGTGCTCGTCGTCAAGAAGATGCAGTGCACTTGCGTTCAACGTGTAGTGCGGAAGTGTGTGTGTGTGTGTGTGTGTGTGTGTGTGTGTGTGTGTGTGTGTGTGTGTGTGTGTAATCCAAGATAGCAGTCGTTGGCTTCAGCCCCCACGCATACAATGCGGGGGTGTTCGCGAAAAAATGTGCTTGATCACTCTTTATCCAACGTCTTGGTCCGGCAAGGAGGCGATCGCACATCGAGCTAGGCAGCCGGACTATATAGCTATAACACTTTCGCTTAGCCGCGGGATTTTAACATTGGGGCTACTATGTAGCCCCTGGTACCTTGGCATGCTTCCGAATACGGGCGCATATGTACCTAGCTGGGAAATGGCCCTTCGTTAATGCGGAGGAATCCTAGAGATTCCGGTGAGTCGTTGAGTGGTTGATCAGTCTCTCGCTGTATCATAACGGTCGGTTTTCGGCTTTCTCTACTGAGGTGCTCGTCTGGAATAACCAGGGCACAATCGCAGTAGTTCTCCTTTGGTCACCTTACACTACTAGGGAAAACCCTAGTAGTAGCGCGGGTTTTGAGGCTAGCAGCAGCACGGGTGGCCGCGCTACTAATAAGACGCTACAGCTAACTCATAGTAGTAGCGCGGCCCTAACCCGCGCTACTACTGTTGACGATATCAGCAGCGCTTTCTAGGAACGTGCTACTATTAACTAGCTGTAGCGATTTCGCCATCCCTCGCTACTACTATATCTTTCACCATTTTCCCATTACCCCTTTCCCTTTCAGTTTCCCTTTCAGATACTAGATACTAGGTACTGCTAGTAGATATCAAATTCATAAACCATTACTAGGTAGTACTCCCTTCGTTCCAAATTACTCGTCGTGGTTTTAGTTCAAACCACGACGAGTAATTTGGAACGAAGGGAGTACTAGATAACAATTTCATGCATAGTCAACATGCATCCTCAAGCAGTACAAGGTCATATCAACGGCCATCATCATATGTAGTTCTAGATGATATCGACGACGATCATCATATGTAGTTCTAGATGATATAGCCACACACACATATGTAGTTCTAGATGATATAGCCACACACACACATATGTAGTTCTAGATGATATCGAAGACAATCATCATCCTCAAGCCTGGGCGGTTGGTGTTCCTGATAGTAATTAGGATGGCCTGTCCAACACGAAGATTCTTGCCATCGAGGAATTTCTTCCACCCAACCGAGTTTAAGTGTGTGCGACCGTCCGTGTCCATGCGGTAAGTATAGGTTGTGACGGAGCCCCTTGCAGTAAGGCGTAGTCCAGCTGAGCCTTCTTCATCAGGCTCGATACCATAACTCACAGATATGCTCTTTGCCAATTTCTGAATAAGAAAAACATATCAATTAATAAATAGCCTCGCAAATAAGTACATATGGATTATCTACACTATTAATAGTTTCCTTAGCTTCTACAATATTTGCATTTGTAAGTATAACATACCATATCATGTCGATCAACCATGGTATTTGTCAAGCGGGTCATGAATGGCACCCCGACAAAGTTAGCACGTGGCGGAATTATGTCCCACAGGTTGGACACCTCCTCCTCACTCAGCCTTGTTCTTTGAGCTACGATGGCTTCATGAAGTGGGTCCTCATCATCTTCATCGAATGGGTCCTCATTATCTTCATCATCTTCATCATCTTCGTCATCTTCATCATCTTCCACCAGGTTGAGATAAATGACAGCTAGCTTGGGTCTTTCTGCTCGGAAGGAGAAGCTGATCAACTCACCACCAGTAAGACGCATGCGAGCGACGAAACGGGCCCATCCATCTCCTCCAATCTGCGACATATTGCGTCCTTTCTTGACCTCCATAGTGTACGGCCCCCCAAGAGCCTCAAATATCACAGTGTCTCCTGTCAGCTTGTTGAATTTCAAGCTCACATTGCATGGGACGATCTATGTAAAATAAGCAAAATGACACAATGCAGTAATGCCAACACTAAAAATAAAATAGTTATTACATTTCATCCAATTTCTTACCGCCGCATGATGAAAACTCGGCTGGAAGTAGATGCCGAACAGCTTGCCAGTTGCAAGGCTGCTGGCGCATCTTGACTTGCACAGTCGACATAGTGGTGGTGGTGGTGGCGCCATTTTTCCTAAAGCAATATGGGCAAAGGATTAACGATCAACTAAATCAAAATGTTCTAAGTGAACTAAATCAACTAGCCTATGAACTAAATCAACTAGCCTACTAAATCAACTAAATCAAAATGTTGCATATGAACTAGCCTACTAAATCAACTAAATCATATCAACTAAATCAAAATGTTGCATATGAACTAGCCTACTAAATCAACTAAATCAAAATGTTCTAAGTCAACTAAATCAACTAGCCTACTAAATCAACTAAATTATATCAACTAAATTAAAATGTTGCATATGAGCAGGAGGGAGAAGGAGGGGCGACCCGAGGAGGGAGAAGAGAGTAGGATGGAGGAGGAAAGCAGAGTGAGGAGGGGCCGGCCGGCGCGGCCAGTTGATGGAGGATGGAGGAGGAAGGCGGAGCGAGGAGGGGCCGGCCGGCGCGGCCAGTTGAGGGAGGACGGAGGAGGAAGGCGGAGCGAGGAGGGGCCGACCAGCGGCGAGTGGAGAGGGAGGACGGAGGAGGAGGCCGGTACCGAGTCCAGCAAGGAGGAGGAGGTGACGGCGCGCGCCGCAGACGGAGGAGGGGCGACGGGGGTGGACCGGCGCGCGGCACAGACGGAGAGGATTGAGTGGCTGTGTGAGTGGATTGGATAGAGGAGATGGGGAGATGAATGGCTTAGCAGTAGCGTGCTTTAGGAAAAGATGCTGCTGCTAATCTATCTAGCAGCAGCGCCTTTCACAATAAAGCGCTACTGCTACATGTCAGCATGTAAAAATAGACTTTGTTCAATATATCAAAAATACATTGATCATCAACGATCTTTTTGTGTACAATCTGATTTGTCAATATAAGTCCTCACCGGTTTAGGAACAGGTGAAGACTCATATTCCAGCCACAAATTCTACACATAGAGTTCAATGAAGATCAAGTGCTTGTCAAAGTTTGAGAAGTAACATATTTAAGGTGGTAGAAACTCTCTTCACGGAGCGAGGTGGGACTAAATTTTTGTACGAAACTTAGCAGTAGCGCTTATCTCAGAAATGCGCTACTACTATGCTACGTAGTAGTAGCGCGCGTCGCTATAACGCGTTGCTGCTATAACTAGCCTCGCGACGGCCTCGTGGGAATTATAGCAGCAGCGCGTCTTTGAGAGGACGCGCTACTGCTATATTTGTTTCAGCAGCGAGTTTCGTCTGGGCGCGCTACTACTAGTTAGCAGCAGCGAGTTATTTTGAGGTGTGCTGCTGATAAGATTCTGTGTATAGGCTTTTCCCTAGTAGTGTTAGCCGATTATAACGGAACGTAAGGCGGCAAACCCAGGAGCCGGGCAATCCCAACATTTGACCAAATACATGATTCGAAGCTGATGCATATAAGGCCAAACTCGTGACGCCGAACACTCCCAAAGGTATTCAGACTTTCTAACAGATGATGGGCTCAAGAATGCCCATTCATTATAAACCCTGTATGTCTAGGTGCGTGCATTAATCTGTCGTGGCGTAATGCCAAAAACAGCAGTATCCTCTGTGGGTATGGAACCCATGGGATGATGAAGCAACAAGAGGCAATAGAAAAGGTTTACACAGGGGCTTAATCTAAAAAGAAACCTGTTGGGCGGGGCCCTGCTACACGTTTGCGCCTTTGTCTTCGTTGTGCCGCATCCTGGAAGGGTATCGCGCGAACATTGTCTGTGGAAAAAAGGGTATCTCATAGAACAGTGCAACGTAAGTGTGCGATGGATAGTAGAAAATGTAAAATGCTGGCCTGCCAATAAGGTTGAGCCGAGAGTGTGGGGCTTTATTATTAGCCCCTGCTGTCCGCTAAAGGATTACATATACAATTGCCCTGGTTTAATGTGGGCTGCCGGACTCGTCTAACCGTGTCCGTGGTCTTAACGACCTGGTATAATTTTGTCTTAACGACCTGGTATAATTTTGTTTTAGAGGTCGCGTATTCCTCTGCGCGTGAAAGGTGCTCCGTTGTTCCGCTAACGATGATGACGCCGTGTGGACCGGGCATCTTGAGTGTAAGGTAGCCATAATGCGGCAATGCATTGAAGCGGGCAAAGGCCGTTCTTCCAAGCAATGCTTGATAGCTGCTTTGGAAGGGTGCAATGATGAAGACTAGGTCTTTGCTTCTGGAGTTTCCTGGAGAGCCGAATGTCACCTCCAGTATGACGGAGCCCTTGCTATAGGCTTCAACGCCTGGTATCACCCCTTTAAAGGTGGTGTGAATCTTGCTAATTCTGGATGAGTCTATCCCCATCCTGCGAACAGTGTCCTCATATATCAAATTGAAACTGCTGCCACCGTCCATGAGGAGATGAGTGAGATGGTATCCATCAATTATTGGGTCAAGCACCAAGGCATTTGATCCTACGTGCCGAATGCTAGTTCGGCCATCTAGGTGATCGAAGGTGATCGAACAAGACATCCAACAGTTAGGTGTGGGTACGATGGGCTCTATATCGCGTGCGTCTTTATGGGCGCGTTCGTGCCTTCCCAAGGATGTACAAGTTGTGTGGATCATGTTCACTGTTTTAACCTCTGGCGGGAATGTTTTCTGTCCCCCAGTGTTCGGTTGGCGAGGTTCATCCTCGTATTCACTTGGTGTTTCCCTTCCCTTGTGTTTGGTGTTTAGTTTGCCGGCCTGCTTGAAGACCCAGCACTCTCTGTGCGTGTGGTTCGCAGGTTTGTCTGGGGTGCCATGAATTTGGCATAGTCTGTCCAGAACTCTGTTCAGACCGGACGGTCCCACTTTACTGCCTTTAGGTTGCTTATTTTGCTGGTTAGGTCGAGAGCCTCGGAATCCGGCATTAACCGTTATGTTGTCTGGGCTCTCTTCCTTGTTTTGGCGTTTGTTTTTATTACGCCGTGGTTTCCCGTTGCCATCCCTAATTTCGGATGTGCTGGGGTCGCTGGTGCCTTTACGGGCGAGCCAGCTATCTTCTCCCGCACAAAAGCGGGTCATAAGACTTGTTAGGGCTGCCATTGTCCTTGGCTTTTCTTAGCCGAGGTGTCTGGCGAGAAACTCGTCCCGGATGCTGTGCTTGAATGCCGCTAAGGCTTCGGCATCTGGACAGTCAACGATTTGATTCTTCTTAGTGAGGAATCTGTTCCAAAGCTTGCGGGCAGACTCTCCGGGTTGTTGGATTATGTGACTTAAATCGTCAGCATCCGGAGGCCGGGCATAAGTCCCTTGAAAATTGGCCCTGAAAGCGTCCTCTAGTTCTTCCCAGCTCCCGATTGAATTTTCGGGGAGGCTTTTCAACCAGTGTCGGGCTGGTCCTTTTAGTTTGAGGGGAAGGTATTTGATGGCATGGAGGTCATCTCCACGAGCCATGTGTATGTGGAGGATAAAGTCCTCGATCCAGACCCCTGGGTCTGTCGTTCCGTCGCATGCCTCTATGTTTACAGGTTTAAAGCCCTGTCGGAATTCATGGTCCAGTACTTCATCAGTAAAACACAGGGGGTGAGTAGCCCCTCTGTATCTGGACGCGCTGTGGCATGCCGTCGGCTGTTGTTGTCTTCGGTGTTTATTCCGAACTGGTGTTTGGTTGTCAGAATTGTTTTGACAGCCATAGTCCCTCGCTAGGGTGTCTCTTTTAGATCCGTAGATGGACCTAGCTGCGCCAGCTTTCTTCTCCAGGTGTTCACGTAGATCGTGGCAGTCTCCGGCAGCTGATTTATTGCGGCTATGAGGTGGTACTTCTGGTCTCCTATTCATGTTGTTCTTCGGTGGAACAGCCTCGTCGTCGAATTCTGGTAGTAGCTTGCGTTTTGGGTAGCTCTTTGTATGGCGATCGTCGCCATATCTTTCTTCAGTGTCTAGCACTTTATTCCATCTGCGATTGAGTGTTTCCTGTGCGGCTTTAAGCCGTTGCTTCTGCTTCTTCAGACTTCTCGCCGTGGCCATAAGCTTTCTATGGAGGTTCTCTCGTTCCACGCATTCTTCCGGAATGATGAATGCGTCGTGGTCCGGACTGTCTTCTTGTCCTGGGCCGGATTGGTGAACTCGTCCCTCTGGATCATTTTCTTTGGGCGTATGACCCGGACATTGTTCGGCATGACCTGGTTCGTCCTGCTCCATCGCTGGTTCTGTTTGGTCGTTATTGCCATCGGGGTTGACCAGAGTATCCATTCTTCTGGCGCTCTTGCTGATATTGTTACTGTTGCCGGGTTTGGAACGGCGTATGCATCGTCGCTTTGGTTTTTGCCCAGGGGTGTTATCTTTCGGGTCGTCACCGTCGCCTTCCTTGGGCATATCCACCATGTATATGTCGTGTGACGAGGCGTGAATCCGGCACCTCATAGGTTCTGGGTCTTCTCCTGCATCGTCGTCCATACAGTCGATGCCTTCGGAGTCAAAGTCCAGCACGTCGGTTAAATCATCAACCGTGGCTATGAAGTGGGTGGTGGGTGGGCAAAGAATGTCTTCGTCGCCTGCTTCCCACTCAAGCCGGACATAATTCGGCCCGAGATTCTTTGTCAAAGAGAGAAATTTGAATGAGTTTAGTATGTCACCGAGGGGCGAGTGCTGAAAGATGTCCGCCACGGTGAACTCCATCACCGGAGCCCAACCGAGATCGGCGGGCCCGGGGGCGCACGGAGTGGAGCCTACAGCCGGACACGAGTCCAGGGGCCCGGGGTCACCGGTTTCCTCAAAAGTGAAGCCTGTGTTCGGCTCCATCGCCGATGAGGGTACGGCCTGTGGGGCGGGGTCCAGCCCTCCGTCTTTAGGTAACGCAACCTGTCCTGGATTTAGGTCCGGGGCTTCTGCCGGGATGATATCCCGAGCAACGTCTGACAGCAGGTCTAAGCCGTGCTCATCGTGACTGTTCGACGCTTCTGGCACTGGCCCGAATCCGCCGAAGATCCAGTCTCCTCGGGCATCCGCGGTGTGGTTCAGGTTTCCGAACCCGATTTGAGGGCTAGGGGCATAGCTATCGATCTGCTTCAAGTGGCCAAGCAAATTGGCCCGCGACGCGAAGCCACCGAACACGAAGATCTGTCCGGGGAGGAAACTCTCACCTTGGGCAGCGTCGTCAATGACGATCGAATGAGCCATCGAGCCTAACGGCGATGTCACAGAGGAACTCTCAATGAAAGCACCAATGTCGGTGTCAAAACCGGCGGGTCTCGGGTAGGGGGTCCTGATCTGTGCGTCAAGGCTGATGGTAACAAGAAGTAAGGGACACAGATGTTTACCTAGGTTCGGGCCCTCTCGATGGAGGTAAAACCCTACTTCCTGCTTGATTAATATTGATGATATGGGTAGTACAAGAGTAGATCTACCACGAGATCGTAGAGGCTAAACCCTAGGAGCTAGCCTATGATGGTATCAATGTAATTGTGATCGGCCTTCTAAGGACCGACCTCTCCGGTTTATATAGACACCGGAGAGGGCTAGGGCTTACATGGAGTCGGTTACAAGGAAGGAAATATAATATCCGGATCGCCAAGCTTGCCTTCCACGCCAAGGAAAGTCCCATCCGGACACGGGCCGAAGTCTTGAGTCTTGTATCTTCACGCTTCAATAGTCCAGACGTTGTACACAGTCCAGATGTCCGGATACCCCCTAATCCAGGACTCCCTCACTTAGCTTTGGGTTCAATCTTGCGGTGTCTTTTCCCAGTGACAACAGGGGCAGCAAGGCACGTATTGTATTGTTGCCATCGAGGATAAAAAGATGGGGTTTATATCATATTGCCTGAGTTTATCCCTCTACATCATGTCATCTTTCTTAATGCGTTACTCTGTTCTTTATGAACTTAATACTCTAGATGCATGCTGGATAGCGGTCGATGTGTGGAGTAATAGTAGTAGATGCAGGCAGGAGTCGGTCTACTTGTCATGGACGTGATGCCTATATACATGATCATGCCTAGATAATCTCATAATTATTCGCTTTTTTATCAATTGCTCGACAGTAATTTGTTCACCCACCGTAACACTTATGCTATCTTGAGAGAAGCAACTAGTGAAACCTATGGCCCCCGGGTCTATCTTTTATCATATAAGTTTATCATCTACTTTTATTTGCATCTTTACTTTTCCATCTATATCATAAAAATACCAAAAATATATTGATCTTATCTTATTATCTCTATCAGATCTCACTTTCGCAAGTGGCCGTGAAGGGATTGACAAACCCTTTATTGCGTTGGTTGCGAGGTTCTTGTTTGTTTGTGTAGGTGCGTGGGACTTTTGAGGAGCCTCCTACTGGATTGATACCTTGGTTCTCAAAAACTGAGGGAAATACTTATGCTACTTTGCTGCATCACCCTTTCCTCTTCAAGGAAAACCAACACAAGCTCAAGACGTAGTAGGGCCTTCCCGGAGATGCATCGGCTGGCGGAGGAAGCCGTCCGCTTCCAGCACGACCCGCTGGGGGCTGTTGGATCCGGGACTGATCCGCAGGTGGCGTGGATCTTCCCGGAAATCATGACCGCCACCGAGGCCCGCCTGCGGGTCTTGGGGGAGCAGACGGGGCGGCTGTCCCAGGCCGGCACGACGATGATGACGGAGCTTTGGCCGGGCTCTGTTGCGTCGATCAGCTTCACGCAGCTCGCGCACTGGCTGGAAATGGGGCCGGACCGGCTCCATGAGTGGCGTGTTTCCGCCGCTCATGCCGACGCCGAGATGGCGCTCCGGTTCGCGCTGTCTTGGCACCCGGACCTACAACTGGACGCATTGTTGGGCCAGCGGGCCGGCTCGGAGCAGCAGCTGCAGGAGCAGGCCGGTGGGATCACCTCTCGAGGCAGCTACATCGCCGAGTTCGCCTTCCACAACGAGTTACACCCGGAGCAGGCGGAAGACGGTGGAGTCGTGGTTGGCAACAACTATGGCCTGCTTCTTCAAGATCCGGAGGTCAGCTCCGAGGAGACGGGAGTCTACCACGACGGGGGTGCCGAGGAGGACACCGGTACCTCGCTAGACCCGGAGGCCGCCAGGGGAGAGTCGTCGATGTCGCGACCCGGCGCAGGAGATGCCTGAGATGCCTTGGTAGAATTTGTTAGGTAGCAGGTCCACCCACCCACTTGGGGTGTATGGGTGTAATGAACTCTGGCCGTGGGACTTTAAATATTTATGTGTATATGTCGTGAATGTTTGTACTCTTGCTTTTCATTTTTTGAACCGATTTCTTGCGCTTTTCCTTTCTCAAACCTCACCCCGCGAGTCAGATGGACGAGGCTCCGGTCCGTGACAAGGAGTTCGGCTCTTTGAGAGGAGCGCGCAGTACTTGGGGTTTTCAAAACATTGAGCGCGAGCGAAACACCCACTGGACCGGCTCGTGGCAACCCGGTGGAGCCAGTTGGCGAGCAGTCGGTCGTGCAGCTATTTTTTTTAAAGTGACGGGACGGGTTGGTCAACCCGACAGCCTTTAACTTAGCGTTTGAAGCGTGCAGGAGCTTTGGCCCGTTGTGCTTGCCAGCCGACAGCCGAAGCCGGGTCTGTGGCTTAGGGCGAAGTGGGGGGCCGCGGCGCCCTTAGTGCATCAGGAATCACCAAGGAAGGCGGCGGGTGGCGATTGAGCCGGCCAGCCCCCGAGCCCCCATGTCGAGTGAGTCGGACCGGTGGTCGGGTTCAGGAGCACAGTGATGCAGAAAAGTAGGGGACACAATAACTTGGTCGGCAAAAGGCAGCCCCCGAGCATCGTTCGGGGACCCCATAGTTTCATACATGTACAAAAGGCAGCGATACATACACTCGTACGACTAACTGTAAAATGGGCGGAGGAGTTCCGCGTTCCACGGCCGGGTCATTTCTTCACCGGCGGTGTCTCTCTTGCGCTTGTTTGATTTGCGTGCGTCGATGAGGTAGTAGGCATTGCGGTCGCGCAAGGCCCGACTCACGATGAACGGGCTTTCCCATGGAGGGGACAACTTGTGCTGGCCGACTTGCTCTTGGACGAGTCGGAGGACGAGGTTGCCTTCGCGAAACGCGAGGTGCTTGATCTTCTTGCTGTGGTAATGCCTCAGGCCTTGCTGGTATATGGCCGAACGGCTGAGCGCCAGGAGGCGGACTTCTTCGAGTAGGTCGACGCCGTCTTCGCGGGCTTCTTTGGCTTTGGCTTCAGTGTACATCGTGACACGCGGCGAGTCAAACTCGACGTCGGTCGGGATGATGGCTTCGGCTCCATAGACGAGGAGGAACGGGGTGAACCCAGTCGGCTGATTGGGTGTAGTTCGGAGACTCCAGAAGACGGCCGGCAACTCATCGAGCCAGCTGCCGGGTGAGCGGATGAGTGGCTCGATGAGCCGCGGCTTGATGCCGCACACGATGAGGCTGTTGGCCCGCTCGACCTGCCTGTTGGACTGTAGGTGTGCGATAGAGGCCAGGTCGAGGTGGATGCCGGAGATGGAACAGTATTGCTCGAGCGCGCCCTTGGCGAAGTTGGTGCCGTTGTCTATGATGATGCTGTTCGGCATGCCATAGCGGACCGCGATGTCTTTGATGAACCGGACGGCTGTTGGCCCGTCCAGTTTCTTGATTGGCCGTGCTTCGATCCACTTGGTGAACTTGTCCACCACCACCAGCACATGTGTCATGCCGCCTCGGGCGGTTTTGAAGGGTCCCACCATGTTGAGTCCCCGGACCGCGAAGGGCCAGGCAATCGGAATGGTGCGGAGTGCTGATGCCGGCTGGTGGCTGCGCTTGCTGAAGTGTTGGCATCCCTCACACTTGTGGACGAGCGACTCGGCGTCTTGGAGGGTCGTGGGCCAGTAGAAACCATGGCGGAAAGCCTTGGCCACCAGGGATCGTGATGCGGCGTGGTGTCCGCATTCGCCCTGGTGTATGTCGAGGAGGATGTCGATGCCTTGGTCCTGCTCGACGCAGTGTTGGAACACGTCGGTGGAGCTGTGCTTGATGAGCTCGTTGTTGATGATGCTGTAGGCGGACGCCCGACGCTGCACTTGTCGGGCCTCGGTCTCATCCGTGGGGAGAACCCCGTTCTCCAGGAATTCTGAGATTGGCAGGGCCCAAGACGGAGCCGTCACCACGACGAAGACGGCCACCTGGGTGGGTTCCGGGTCGGCAGCCCCTGAGCCGGGTTGAGCAGCCCCAGGTTCGGGGATGGCGACGGTCGGGTCCAGGGTGATGGTGGCCAGGTTGAGCTGAGCAACCCCCGGGCCGGGTTGAGCAGTCCCGGGCCGGGTTCAGCAGTCCCCGAGCCGAGTTCGGCAGTCTCCGGGCCGGGTTCGGCAGTCCCCGGGCTGGGTTGAGATGCGGCTGGGTCGTCTAGAACATGGATGGACTCGGAGTCCGGCGACGGCTTGACGGACCGCTTGTGCAGGTACTCGAGGGAGACGCCGGACGGGATGCACTACCGGGACGAGGCGATCTTGGTGAGCATGTCAGCCGCTTCGTTCTCCACGCGCGGAACATGGAGGAACTCGTAGCCCTCGAAGGACCCTGACAGCTTCTGGACGAGGAAGTGGTAGCTTGCCATGTTGGAGTCGCGGGCATCCCACTTGCCGGAGCACTGTTGCACCACCAGATCCGAGTCGCCGTAGCACAGGATGTGTCGGATGCTGAGTTCCTTGGCAAGCCGGAGGCCGTGCACAAGGGCTTCATACTCGGCGACGTTGTTGGAGGCGGCGAAGTGGATCTGGAGTGCGTAGCGAAGTCGGTCGCCCTTTGGGGACGACAGCACGATGCCAGCCCCTAGGCCGAGTCACATCTTGGACCGTCGAAATGCATGCGCCAGTGCGTCGAGTCGGGAGGCGGCGGTAATTACTGGGTCTCGGTCCAGTCGACGAGGAAGTTGGCCAGGGCTTGAGACTTGATCGTGGTGCGGGGCTCATAGAGGATGGTGTGGCCGGCTAGCTCGAGCGCCCACTTGGCGACCCGGCCAGATGCGTCCCGGCACCCGATGATCTCTCTGAGAGGGGCCGTGCTGGCCATGGTGATGACGTGCTCTTGGAAGTGGTGCTTCAGCTTCTTGGCGATGAAGTACACACCGTAACACATCTTCGTGTAGTGCGGGTGGTTCTGCTTGGAGTTGGAGAGCACCTCGCTCAGGTAGTAGACTGGGCGCTGGACGGCCTGGATCTTGCCCTTCTCTGGTCGCTCGACCGCCAGCACTGTGCTGACCGACCGTGAGGTCGCGGCTAAGTAGAGCAACAGCGACTCCTTGTTGTCCGGCGCGGCCAGGACTGGTGCGGTGGAGAGCATGCGCTTGAGGTCTCAGAAGGCCTCGTCCGCCTGTTTGTTCCATTCGAACGGCGTTGTCTTCTTCATCCGCTGGTACAGGGGTAGGGCCTTCTCGCCCAGCCGGCTGAGGAACCGGCTGACCGAGGCCAAGCAGCCGGTGAATTTCTAGACATCGCGCAGCTGAGCCGGCTTGCGCATGCGCTCGATGGCCTTGATCTTCTCCGGGTTCGCCTCAATGCCGCGTTCCGAGACGAGGAAGCCGAGTAGCTTTTCGGCCGGGATGCCAAAAACGCTTTTCTCCGGTTGAGCTTGACCTTGTATTCGTGGAGGTTGGCGAATGTTTCCTTCAGGTCGTCGAGGAGCGTGAGGTGCTGCTTGGTCTTCGCCACGATGTCGTCCACATAGACGTGGATATTGTGGCCGTGTTGCGGCAGCATGCATTTCTACATGCAGCGCTGGAAGGTGGGGCTGGCGTTCTTCAAGCTGAACGACATGGTGATGTAGCAATACGCCCCAAAGGGCGTGATGAAGGACGTCTTTAGGGCATCGACCGGGTCCAGCTTGATCTGGTGGTAGCCAGAGTAAGCGTCCAGGAAGGATAGGAGCGCACTCCAGGGACTTGTGGTAGTCACGGTGGTGGTGATGAGGCCCTTCGGACCCGGCATCTTCATCTTCAGATAAGCGTAGTGGGGGACCGCCATGAATTTGGCGAGCGCGGGTCGGCCCAGCAACGTGTGGTACACGCTGGACAGGTCCACCACCTCGAACCACATCGGCTCGCGCCGAAAATGGTTGCTATCGCCGAACAGGACATCGAGCCAGACCCAGCCAATGGGAGAGTAGGAGAGGCCAGGAAATATGCCATGGAAGATCGTCCGGGTCGGCTCCAGGTCCTTGGCCTCGAGGCCGAGCTTGGTCATCGTGTCACGGTAGAGGATGTTGATGCTGTTGCCGCCGTCGATGAGGACTCGGGAAAACTTGCATGTGTGTCATCCAACAATGGTGGGGTTGAGGATGAGGGCGTAGCCACCCGGATTCGGCATGACAGCCGGGTGGTCTTCTCGGGTCCAGGTGACCGGGCGGTCCGACCAGTGCATGAACTCTGGTTTGGCCGGGACGACGGTGTTCACCTCCCGCCGAAGGAGGCGCTCGCTTTGCTTGTTGTCGCCGAGGCTGGTGAAGACGACGTAGACCGCGTTCTGGTCCGGGTAGGCGCCGTCGCGCATCGCGCCGCCGGCCGGGGGCGGTGGTGGAGGCGAAGGCGGTTGCCCTGCGCCTGGAGCCGGAGGAGGCGAGACGTCGCCCCTCATGATGCGCTTGGTGATTTCGCACTGTCGAAGCGTGTGCCTGGACGGCCTTGCGCTGCTCTGGTGCTTGCAGGGAGCGTCGAGCATCTCTTCGAAGCCCATGGCGGATTGACACGCCATCTTGATGGTCTGTCAACGCTTGGCTGTCGGGTCTGCCGCGGGCTCGGCGGCCACGACAAGCCAGTTGTCGTAGCGCTGAGCCGGCTGGTCGGCCTTGCGCTTGTTGTTCTGGTGATGCTGCTGTCGGCTGCTCTCGCCGGCTGGCTTCGGAGGGGGAACCGGCTTTACCTTGCCGGCTTCATCCAGCGCCACCTGGATCTTCATGGCAGAATCGGTGTTGGCGTACTTGTCCGCCGTCACCATGAGCACGGCCATGGTGGCCGGCTCGGAGAGCAAGAGCTTGTGTTTGAGGAGGGTGCCATCTCGGCACCCGTTGACGAAGTACTGGATTGCTTGGACCTTGTGGACGCCCTCGCAGCTGTTCCAGAGCTCGGTCCAACATGCGAGGTACTCGCGGCCAGTCTCCGTCGGCCCCTGCACGCATATGGCAAGCTGGCTGGGGCGGCCGGGTCGCTTGTAGGTTCCCGTGAAGTTGCAGACGAAGGCCTGCTCGAAATCACCCCACATGTTAATGCTGCCCATCGGCAGACTGTTCAACCAGCTGTGGGCCGGCCCTTGGAGCATGAGCGGTGCGTAGCGCACGACGAGTCGGCGACTGGCGCCGGTGATGCCAATGGCGGTGGTGTAGTCGGTGAGCCAGTCCTCTGGCTTCACAGTCCCGTTGTACTTGGGGGTGTCGCGGGGAAGCATGAACCCTTTGGTAAAAGGCTCTTCCCGGATGCGTGGGCCGAAGCACGCTGGCCCAATGGTGCCGCTTTCCTCCACCTCCAGGGAGTGAGCGAGCTGGTCGAGACAGTGGCAAGCATCGGCGTCGTCGATGGCGCGTGCGCCGAGTCGACTGGCGAACGGGCCACGGGGGGCCGGGTCGGTCGGAGCCGGATGTCAGCCTGGCTGGCAGGGTCCACGCGGGTTCTCTAGGATGAGCTCGTCGCCCAAGCCGCCGGCAGCCGTAGCGGCCGGGTCGCGCCGAGTCCGGGCTCGGCCGGAATGCGCCTTGCCAGGTGGCGAGGATGTTGTGTGCTAAAGTTCGTTGTGTCCACCGACGCGGGCGGAGCCGGATCCCGTCGGCTTGGTTTGCTGGTTGAGGCGGTCTTGCTGGGCGTTGGCCATGTTGAGGAGGTCATGCATCCGCTTGATGCGCTCCTTCAGCTCCTCGCATGTGAGCTGGTCCAGGCCGACCGTGGCCGCCTGGGCAGCACGCATGTTCTTCATTGTGGTCTAGTAGACGGTCGGGACGGTGCTGAGGGCGCGGCCGATCGCTCCTCCCCGGGCTTGCACGTCGGTGACCCGGCTCGGCTTGGCCGTGGCAGGCGTGAATCCGTAGGTGGCGTTGCTCTCAAGCAGAGCGAAATCCTGGCGATGTTGTGTGGCGGTGATCGTCTCGGTCAGGTCCAGCATCTGCTGGCGCCTTTCCTCGAGCTGGGCTCGGGCCTCAGCAACGCTGGTGGCGTCGATGTCAGTGCCGATGGGGACGTGGAGGCTCTGCATTGCAGCGCGCAACGGGTTCGACGGCTCGGTCCATTCCGCCACGACCATGGCTTCGGCAGCCTCCTCATCTTGCTCGACAAAGAGGAGGCATCGGTACCGGTGACGAAGACCTCCACGTGGACATCCATTGCCCCGGCGGTAATGCCACTGCCAAGGGAGAGGGAGGAGTAAGAGTAGCTGAGTACCTCGCTGGGGTACTCGCCGACCGCGGGCGCATCGGAGATGCATAGCGCGGCGAAGGAGGCGGCGAGTGTATCCACGACGTTGTCCGCCAGCATGATGGGCTCGTCGGAGTCGGAGAAGAGCCCCGTCTGAAGCATGCTCCCGGCCAGCTCCTCGAGCTGCCCCATGGTGGGCGCCAACTGTCGTGGTGGGCGCACGGCAGATGCCATGGGATGGTTAAAGAGAGGCGGAGGCTCGAGGGCACTGGTGGGCTCCAGAGGCGAGGTTGGCATGAGCAAGCGTGGGGCGCAAGACATACCCAGGTTCAGGGCTCTCCGGAGAGATAATACCCCTAGTCTTGCCGAGTGTGGTTTATATGCGACAGTACAAGGTTGCTCCTAGAGCTGTATGGAGGAAGAAGGAAGGCTGGCCAAGGCTTAGGCTGCTCCTTCTCCTCGGATGGGTTCTACTGACTGGTGGCTAATTTCTCTATCCTTGCTTGCTTACTTGCTTGCCTGCCTCCTTGTATGCGTGAAGGCTCCTGGGGGTTTTTATAGGCCAACCCCCCAGGGGTACAACGGTAATGTTACAAGTTGGTGGGGCCGGGTCATCAGCGTCTGAGGACCCGGGCTGGGACCCGCTGGGGGCCTGTGGTTCGCCGGGTTCCCCTAGGTACGGGCCCCGCGTGCCTAGGGGTACTGTGCGCCGTCTTGTCGATCATCAGGGAGTGGCCGAGTCGAGTCGTGTACAGTGGCGCTCCGTTAGGTCGCCGCTTGCTGTTGTTGGCAGTGATGATGGGGGCACTGTTGCCACACCGGCCCTGGTCAGCGGGTAGGTGAGGGGCACTGTTGCCATGCTCCGCCTGACCAAAGGCATGGGCGTGGCACTGTTGCCTTGGTCATCAGTGGCTGAAGACTCATCCCATCATACGGCCTGGATGGGATGGGAGCTGACCCGTGGCTGGGTTGCGGAGCACGCCACGGGTGGAGCTGGCTTGTTGAGGAATCCTTGGTCGTGCCGAGTCCAGCTGTCTTGTTCTGGTTGTCGAGGCCGAGTCGAGGTGCCTGGCCGGGTTGGAGAGTTCGGCCCGGTCGTGGGGCCTGGCCGGGTCGAGCGACCCGACCAAGCGCGCGCTAGCTTGAGGGGCGACGCCGGCCCCGTTGTTTTTGAAAAGGATCCGGGTTCCGTGGCCTGCCCGGGGTTCATCCCCCCGACATATCTATTGCAAATTCTAGTAATATTTGAGTATTTTCATGACATGGAAGCCATTTGCTATGTGGACAAAAGTTAACTTGCCCATGCACATGCCTTCCTTCTGTAAAGGCAAGAAATTGTAAGGTGGTCAAAAATCTAGAGATAGTGGTCATTTCCACTATTCAATTCAGACTGATTAATGGGCTTTAATATGCTCTTTTATATTATTTTTGGGACTAACATATTAACCGGAGGCCCAGCGCCAGTTTCTGTTTTTTTGCCTATTTCAGTGTTTTGCAGAAAAGGAATATCAAACGGAGTCCAAATGGAATGAAACCTTCTTGAGGATCTTTCTTGGACCAAAAGCAATCCAGAAGACTTGGAGTTGAAGTCTGGGACTCTACAAGGAGGCCACGAGGCAGGAGGGTGCACCCCCACCCTCGTCGGCCCCTCGTAGCTCCACCGACGTGCTTCTTTCGCCCATATATACTCTTATACCCTAGAAACATCAGGGGAGCCATGAAACCACTTTTCCACCGCCGCAACCTTCTGTATCCATGAGATCCCATCTTGGGGCCTTTTCCGGTGATCTGCCGGAGGGGGATTCAATCACGGAGGGCTTCTACATCAACACCATTGCCTGTCCGATGAAGCGTGAGTAGTTTACCACAGACCTTCGGGACCATAATTATTAGCTAGATGGTTTCTTCTCTCTTTTTGACTCTCAATACAAAGTTCTCCTCGATGTTCTTGGAGATCTATTCGATGTAATACTCTTTTGCGGTGTGTTTGCCGAAATCCGATGAATTGTGGATTTATGAACTTGATTATCTATGAATATTATTTGGTTCTTCTCTGAAATCTTATATGCATGATTTGATATCTTTGCAAGTCTCTTCAAATTATCAGTTTAATTTGGCCTACTAGATTGATCTTTCTTGCAATGGGAGAAGTGCTTAGCTTTGGGTTCAATCTTGCGGTGTCCTTTCCAAGTGACAGTAGGGCCAGCAAGGCACGTATTGTATTGTTTCCATCGAGGATAAAAAGATGGGGTTTATATCATATTGCTTGAGTTTATCCCTCTACAACATGTCATCTTGCTTAATGCGTTACTCCGTTCTTATGAACTTAATACTCTAGATGCATGCCGGATAGCGATCGATGTGTGGAGTAATAGTAGTAGATGCAGATCATTTCGGTCTACTTGACACGGACGTGATGCCTATGTTCATGATCATTGCCTTAGATGTCGTCATAATTATGCGCTCTTCTATCAATTGTTCGGCAGTAATTTGTTCACCCACCATAATACATGCTATCTCGAGAGAAGCCACTAGTGAAACCTATGCCCCCCGAGTCTCTTTCTTATTATATTACATCTCTTTTATTTACATAGCATCTCGTCTACTATTTTGCAATCTTTACTATCCAATCTATACAACAAAATACCAAAAATATTTACTTTACTATCTCTATTAGTTCTCACTTTTGCGAGTGACCTTGAAGGGATTGACAACCCCTTTATCATGTTGGTTGCCAGGTTCTTGATTGTTTGTGCCGGTACTAGGTGACTTGTGTGTCATCTCCTACTGGATTGATACCTTGGTTCTCAAAACTGAGGGAAATATGTACGCTACTTTGCTGCATCACCCTTTCCTTTTCAAGGGAAAACCAATGCATGCTCAAGAGGTAGCACCCACCCCTGGACGTGCCCCTGCCGTGGTGCTCATGACCATGGGCCTCCTCGTCATCATGGTCCCTGCAGTCATGGCGGTCGTGCTGAACAGGGCGTGAGATGCACTCGTGCCTGTCATGTGCCATAGTCTTCTCGTCGACGATGTTTGAAATCCAGGGGTTTGGCCTGGACACCACTCTGCCTGAGGATGGGTCTTCATGGATGTCGAGGGGGACTAGGACCTGGTTCCCCAACCCCTTGCGGCCGTACACCAGTGCGCCAGCGTTGCGTGCAGGGAAGGTGATCCAGCTCACCCGTGGCACACTACTTGGGCATGTCGTCCAGGTCCACAAGGCCAGCACCTCGGTCACCGTCTTTATGTTGGACACCGGCTCAATGTAGTCTAGCGAACAGCCAGAGCCGTTGGCCTTGGCGACTACCTCTTCGTCCAAAGTGTACATCGGTAGGCCCTTGAGGCAGAGGCGCATGTGGTGGCTGAGGTCGACATGCTCAGCATGGGCTTCCAAGCGCCAGGCCCTCATCTGTAGCTTGGTGTCGCCGAGCGGGAGCTCGCAGCGGGATGCGGCAATGTCCGCATGATGCTTGTTGAAAGCACAAGTGCTCCCTGGGTGATTTTGGTAATTAATATCAACATATCTCTTGTTGGACTAATACTTTTATCTAGTGTATTTCAGATAAGTGCAACAATGGAGTGGCATAGACAAGAGGATGTGGAACCCCTTCAAGATGCTAAGGACTAAGGATTGGCTTAAGCTTAAAGTTCAAGACTCTACATTTTCTATTTCAGTGATCCAAGATCACATTGAGTCCATAGGAAAGCCAATACTATTAAGAGGGGATGAGGTGTTCATTAATGGCTTGCTTGCTCAAACTGCTTAGTGATATGCTCCAAAGCCCTCAGCTAATTTCTCATTTCCACATATGTCCCAAACCAAAAGTCAAACTCAGCCCCACCGATTTGATCTATCCGGCGCCATCGAGTTCTTTTGTCATAGCCACTTCAAGAAACCCTAGTCAATTCGGTCTCACTGATGGGATCTCGGTCTCACCGAGATGGGCTTGCAAACTCCCTGTTGTCTATTGCAATATTTTCGGTCTCACCGAAAATATGTAATCGGTCACACTGAGTTTGCCTGACCAACTCTTTGTTCTGCTTATTACCAAATCGGTCCCACCAAGTTATGTATTCGGTCAAACCGAGATGAGGTTTTACCCTAACCCTTGCACATTGGTTCCACCGAGTTGATCGTATCGGTCCCACCGAAATGCCTAACGGTCACATTATGAACTAAATCGGTCCAACCGAGTTTTCTGATTTGGTCCCACCAAGTTTTGTGAATTGTGTGTAACGGTTAGATTTTGTGTGGAGGCTATATATACCCTTCCACCCTCTCCTCATTCGTGAGGGAAGCCATCAGAACGTGCTTACATTTCCAGCATTCATTTTCTGAGAGAGAACCACCTACTCATGTGTTGAGGCCAATATATTCCAATCCAACCATATGAATCTTGATCTCTAGCCTTCCCCAAGTTGCTTTCCACTCAAATCTTCTTTCCACCAAATCCAATCCTATGAGAGAGAGTTGAGTGTTGGGGAGACTATCATTTTAAGCACAAGAGCAGGGAGTTCATCAACAACACACCATCTATTACCTTTTGGAGAGTGGTGTCTCCTAGATTGGTTAGGTGTCACTTGGGAGCCTCCGTCAAGATTATGGAGTTGAACCAAGGAGTTTGTAAGTGCAAGGAGATCGCCTACTTCATGAAGATCTACCCTAGTGAGGCAAGTCCTTCATGGGCGATGGCCATGGTGGGATAGACAAGGTTGCTTCTTCATGGACCCTTCGTGGGTGGAGCCCTCCGTGGACTCGCGCAACCGTTACCCTTTGTAGGTTGAAGTCTCCATCAACGTGGATGTACGATAGCACCACCTATCGGAACCATGCCAAAAACATCCGTGTCTCCAATTGCGTTTGCACACTCCAATCCCATCCCTTTACTTCTTGCAAGTTGCATGCTTTACTTTCCACTCCCATATACTCTTTGCATGCTTGCTTGATATGTATTGTGAATGGTTAAACTTGTGCTTAAACTTCGCCTCAACTTGAAAAACTTAAAAATTGCCAACTTTGTGTGTTGAGGGTCTATTCACCCCCCCCCCCTCTAGACACCTCTTCCTGATCCTTTCAATTGGTATCAGAGCTTTGGTCTCCATTGCTTTGGTTTAAACACCATTGGAGGAAGATGGATGAGTCTACTTTGGGGAGTCTTAGACATAGAGTGTCTATACTTGATGGAGAGTACTTTCATTAGTGGAAAAATGAGATGCTTGTGATTTTCAATGAATATCATTTGAACAAGTACATTACTAGCCCTTGTGAACCTCATGTTGATCCTATGCATCCTACTCTTGATGAGTCCATTGACATGATTCGCAATCTTAGGACCGTTAATTCTATCACTAGAGGTTTGCCTGGAAACTTGATTGGTTGATTGCCTACTCTTGATTGTGCCTACACTATATATAGATTTCTTGAGGAAAGATTTCCAAACTATTCCTTGCAAAATCTAGATGAGATTCTTCATAAGTCTATTACCTTGAGTAAGATGAATTCCAATGATCCTAAGTTTGGTAATTGTCTATTTGAGCTTACAAATCTTATGCGGGCCAAAATAGATGTTGGTTATTAGAAATATTATTTCCAAAGTTATTAGAATTCGTAAAGATGATCACTGTCAAAATCATTTATCTAATGAATCATCCTCTCTAGGAGTTGATCCACCACATGACGATGTTGAACATGGATACTATGATGAGGATGACGACAGTGACTATGATCTTGATGATGCAATGAGACACTTTGGTCTTATGGCAAATCTTCACGGATACATGCCAGGAGGAAAGTAATGGGTCCTTGATAGTGGATGTACCGATCACATGACCGGAGATAAAGATATGTTTCCTAAGCTTGCTGATGACCCTCGAAAGTATGTCACTTTTGGTGATAACTCCAAGGGTAAGGTAGTTGGCCTCGGTAAGGTGGCCATCTCACATGATAGCTCCATACAAAATGTCATGCTCGTTGAATCTCTTGGCTATAATCTGCTTTCTGTTTCTAGACTAGCTGACTTTGGTTTCAATGTCCTATTTACCAAAGTAAATTGCTAAGTGTTTCGTAGAGATAATCATAAAATGGTCTTTACCGGTATATGTAAAGGTGATCTATACATTGTTGATTTCACTAAAAAGGCTCAACCTAGAACTTGCTTAATTGCTAAATCTTGTAAAGGTTGGTTGTGGCATAGGCGGTTAGGTCATGTGGGCATGTGAAACCTTCACAAGTTTATTAAAGGTTATCATATCCTTGGTGTTAAAGATGTCATATTTGATAAGGATAGACTTTGCAGTGCTTGCCAAGCAGGAAAACAGGTTGGAGGAAGCCACCTAGTGAAGAACATCATGACCACAAGGAGACCTCTCGAGCTACTTCACATGGATCTTTTTGGTCCCAACGCTTACAAAAGTCTTGGTGGAAACTCATTTGGTCTAGTTATAGTTGATGATTTTTCAAGATTACGTGGGTGTTATTTCTCGATGATAAATCACAGGTCCAAAAGATCTTCAAAAACTTTGCTAGGAAGTCCCAAAATCAGTTCGAAGTGAAGATCAAGAAAGTTCGCAACAACAACGGAGCGGAGTTCAAGAATGCCAATGTGGACACCTTTCTTGACGAAGAGGGGATTTCACATGAGTTCTCGGCTATGTATACACCTCAACAAAATGGAGTTGTTGAGAGGAAGAACCGGACACTCATCAAAATGGCGAGAACAATGCTTGATGAGTACAAGATGCCAAAGCACTTTTGGGCGGAAGCGGTTGAGACAGCTTGTCATGCGACAAATCGCTTGTATCTTCACAAGCTACTCGGCAAGACGGCATATGAGCTACTCACCGATAACAAACCCCAAGTTGGATACTTTCGAGTATTCGGCTCAAAGTGCTACATTCTTGATAAGCATCGTCGTTCTAAATTTGCTCCCAAATCTCATGAAGGTTTCCTACTTGGTTATGGCTCAAACTCTCAAACTTACCGTGTCTACAACAATTTCACCCGAAAGGTTGAAGAGACAGTAGATGTGAAGTTTGATGAGTCTAACGGCTTGCAAGTAGAGCAATTGCCAATTGATGTAGGAGATAAAGACCCTTCGGAAGCAATCCAAGACCTGTCTATTGGCAAGGTCCGTCCAATGGAGGTGAAGGAGAGTACCTCGTCTGCCCAAGTGGAAGCTTCTACCTCACGACAAGGTGAACCAAGAGTTGATATGGAAGCATCCATAAGTGGGACACACCAAGATGAAGAAAACGAGGAAGCACACCAAGATGAACCGCATCAACCTCCTTCTCCACCATGATGAGAGAACGACAACGTCAACAATGAAGAAGGCCAAGAAGAAGAACGAGATGATGAAGAAGATGTTCCACCCCGGTCAAAACAAAAGCTCTCACGAGTTCGAGCAAGAGTCGCTAGATACCATCTGGTCGAGCAAATCTACAATGATATCCAAACCGGGAGAATCACTCGCTCTAAATCTCGTTTGGCTAATTTTTGTGAACATTATTCATTCATCTCTACCATTGAACCCATGAAGGTTGAAGAAGCAGTGGAAGATCCGGATTGGATAAATGACATGCATGAAGAGCTACACAACTTTGAGAGAAACCAAGTGTGGACATTGGTCAGGAAGCCCGACAAGAACCACAACATCATGGGTACCAAATGGGTGTTTCGCAACAAGCAAGATGAAGATGGACAAATAGTTCGCAACAAAGCATGTCTCGTCGCCCAAGGCTACACTCAAGTCAAAGGTATGGACTATGGTGAGACATATGCCCCCATTGCTAGACTTGAGTCCATTTGCATCTTACTTGCCTATGCTAATCACCATGATATCACTTTATACCAAATGGACATTAAAAGTGCTTTTCTAAATGGTGAAATTGAGGGGGAAGTTTATGTTAAACAACCTCCCAGCTTTGTTAATCCTAAGAAACCCAATCATGTTTACAAACTTCACAAAGCTCTTTATGGTCTTAAACAAGCTCCTAGAGCATGGTATAAATGCTTGACCAAGTTCCTTATTGAAAAAGGCTTTGATATTGGAAAAATTGATTCTACTCTTTTCACTAAAAGGGTTAATGGAGAATTATTCGTGTGCCAAATTTATATTGCTGATATTATATTTGGATCAACTAACCCTCATTTTAGTGAGAAGTTTGGAAAGCTTATGTCTGAAAAGTTTGAGATGTCTATGATGAGTGAACTCAAGTTCTTTCTTGGTTTGAAAATCAAGCAAACTAAGGAAGGTACCTTCATCTCTCAAACGAAGTACACCAAGGACTTGTTCAGGAAGTTCAATATGCAAGAATGCAAAGGTATGAGGACACCCATGCCTACTAGTGGACATCTTGACTTGACTAAAGATGGTGAACCCGTTGATCAAAAGGTTTACCGCTCTACGATTGGTTCATTATTATATCTATGTGCCTCTCGTCCTGATATTATGCTAAGTGTGTGCATGTGTGCACGATATCAAGCGGCCCCTAAAGAATGTCATCTTAAGGCTGTGAAAAGGATAGTGAGATACTTAATACATACACCAAATTTTGGCTTTTGGTATCCTAAGAGGTCTTCTTTTGATCTTGTTGGCTACTCCAGTTCGGATTATGCCGGAGACAAGGTTGATAGAAAGTCCACATCGGGTACTTGTCAATTTCTTGGTAGATCTCTTGTGTCTTGGTCCTCCAAGAAACAAAACTCGGTATCCTTATCCACCGCCGAAGCAAAATACATTGCCGCTGGTTAATGTTGTGCTCAGTTACTTTGGATGACCCAAACTCTTAAAGATTATGGGATATATGTGAAACATGTTCCTTTGCTTTGTGACAACGAAAGTGCTATTAAGATTGCTCACAATCTCGTGCAACATTCTCGTACTAAGCACATTGAAGTTTGTCATCATTTCATTCGAGATCATGTTGCTAAGGGTGATATTAACCTTAAGCATGTTCGTAGCGACAAGCAATTGGCGGATATATTCACTAAACCACTTGATGAGAAAGTGTTTTGCAGGTTGAGAGGTGAATTGAACATCATTGATGCTTCAAACTTGGAGTAGGAACTTCATTTGGATACATGCAAAACATGAGCCTATGACTAATCCTTGATATTTCTCTTATAATGATAATATATTATGTCTTGGATATATTTGCACCTTACATGTTATCTAACTCTTTTAGGTACTTGGATGAATCTAAATCTATGAGATTGCAACTCACTCACATCTTGAGCAATCTCTACATCATCAAGTCTCTACATTACGGTGGTTGAAGACAAGGAAGCTTGAAACTCTTCAAATATATCCTTTGAAAAAATCCTATATCAAATTTCATGATTGTCATTTTGGATACACAAGTGCTATTCCTTGCAAATCTAATTCATGTAGGTAGATGAACTCCAATTACAAGTGGTGCTCCAAATGAACTACATCAACATTGAGCATTCCACACAAGTTCAACTACATGATCAAGATCAACTCCACCACTCAAGGTATGTTATTCCATCTTAGAGAAGCTTTACCCCAAGTCATGGGTCAAAGCAGCTCAACAAGATGTGAATACATCAAAATGCTTAAACAAAAATGGCAATCCCATTTTGAGCTTAAATAATGAGTATGACCCATGATCAAGTGTCTTCACTTGACTCCTAAGTCAGTATACTCTAACATAGGTGACTTTGTCACCGACCAATTCTAGATGAAGTTCTCTAGCTTTTCTCCTTATTCTTGCATTTGTCTCATGCATATTTATTTCCCCTTTTCAAAAACAACTTCATCTAGATTTCTTCTCTTTTATTTCTGTTCTGCATTTCTCTGCATCAAATTCATTGCAAATCATTTAGTTAATTCCCTGTAAATCCTTGTGAGATCTTATTTGCTTAGTAAGCTGAGATGACTAGTGCTTTTTCTCTGTGATGAACTCGGACAAACCGACTTGCCTCCTTCAGTCAAACCAAAACTTTTCGGTGCCACCGAATGAACCAACTCGGTGCAGCCGATCTCAATGCCGAGGAAACACTTTGTCATTTGCATCCTGCACATTTTGTTCCAGCTCCACTCGATGATTCTTATCCTCTACCAGCACCTTATTTTTCCCCTGCAACTTTGCTATGTGTCTCAAGGACCAAACCTATCTTGACTCACACTCCAGAAGACCCTTCTTGGAAATTGATGTCAAAGGGAGAGTGTCGGTGTCAAAACCGGCGGATCTCGGGTAGGGGGTCCCGAACTGTGCGTCTAGGCAGATGGTAACAGGAGACAAGGGACACGATGTTTTTACCCAGGTTCGGGCCCTCTCGGTGGAGGTAAAACCCTACTCCTGCTTGATTAATATTGATGATATGGGTAGTACAAGAGTAGATCTACCACGAGATCAAGGAGGCTAAACCCTAGAAGCTAGCCTATGGTATGATTGTTGTTCGTCCTACGGACTAAAACCCTCCGGTTTATATAGACACCGGAGAGGGCTAGGGTTACATAGAGTCGGTTACAATGGTAGGAGATCTACATATCCGTATCGCCAAGCTTGCCCTCCACGCCAAGGAAAGTCCCATCCGGACATGGGATGAAGTCTTCAATCTTGTATCTTCATAGTCTTGGAGTCCGGCCAATGATGATAGTTCGGCTATCCGGACACCCCCTAGTCCAGGACTCCCTCAGTAGCCCCTGAACCAGGCTTCAATGACGACGAGTCCAGCGCGCATATTGTCTTCGGCAGTGCAAGGCGGGTTCTTCCTCTGAATAATTCATAGAAGATTTCGAGCACCAGGATAGTGTCCGGCTCTGCAAAATAAATTCCACATACCACCATAGAAAGAATAATATTTACACAAGTTCAATCTGCTGACGTATTCCGCGGCCAAGCTTTTATTCGAATCGTTTTTACTGTTCCACCTCAGCGTGTTTAGCGAAGCGGTTTCCTTCACACGTCTTGTCAAAGCAGAGATCGTGTCCCCTTATTCCGGGATTCTCATCAATACGGGCGTGGGTAACCCAACCGCGCCACTGATTGTGGCGCTTGGGAGATAAGCGAGTTTTACCAGGCTGGTGGGGACGCATAGTTTCGTCCGCCCATATATAAGGGGATAAGGATCCACCTTTTTACCTACGCCTTCTTCCTCCTTTGCTTATCCATCTCCACGCACTCGAGATCCAACGCCCAAGCCCGCACATCTCGCCTCGACCTTCTCCAACCATGTCCGGAGCGGGAGGCAAGTGGATGGCCTCCTCCGTCACGGAGGGGCACATCAAAAGGCTGTGCAAGGCCGGATACTTGTCCAGCGATATTGCGCATCGGCTCCCCGATGAGGGGCAGCTCATCCCCACCCCCAGGCCCCATGAGAGGGTGGTGTTCCTTCCCCATTTCCTCCACGGACTGGGCTTCCCACTCCACCCATTTGTCCGGGGGCTCATGTTCTACTATGGCCTGGATTTCCATGATCTGGCCCCGAATTTCATCCTCAACATCTCGGCGTTCATCATCGTGTGCGGGGCCTTCCTCCGCATCACACCCCACTTCGGCTTATGGCTGAAGACCTTCAATGTCAAGCCGAAGGTAGTGGGAGGCCAGCAGGCGGAGTGCGGAGGCGCCATGGTGGGCAAGATGCCCAATGTCACATGGCTCGAGGGCGCCTTCGTGGCAACCATCAAAGGGTGGCAATCGGGGTGGTTCTACATCACCGAGCCGCGTGACCTTGAATGGGCAGCGGCCCCCGAATTCAGATCTGGCATCCCCACACGGCTCACCTCCTGGAAATAGAAGGGTCTGAAATGGGGTGATTTGGAAGAGCTGACCGGACTCCAAACCTGCGTCCAAAATCTTGTGAATGAGAAGATCAAGCTCGTCAACGCGGTCCAGGTCATGCTCATCCGTCGGATCCTCCCGTTCCAACAACAGGCTTTCAAATTGTGGGAGTTTGATCCGGCGCAGCACCAGACTTTGAGCAGGCTCTTCGACACTACGTACGAATACGCCTGGAGGGTGCTGTTCAAGGGCGCCGAGGCTCCCGCATCCGCTACCGAAGATCGCGGATTCAGCTCGCAGCGTCATGCCAGCAAGGTAAGCTATTGTGCCCTTTACGGAACACTTGTTTTTCATAGTTTTGACTCTATGCGGGATCTAAACTCCCCTATCTTTGACAGGCCTGGAAAAAGAAGTCCGGGCAGGTTAACTGTCCGGCTCCCTTACCAGAAGACCCAGCGGACGCCCGATTAACGGGGCTGCTGGTTCCGGCGCCTTACGTGGTGCCGGAGAAGAAGGCCAAGAAGAAGGCCGCGGGAACTCGGAGGAGTTGCCGGCGCCAGGTGTTATCGGACTCATCGTCCGATGACTCCGAGGCGGACTCCTCCCACGAAGACGAGGAGGAGAAGAAAGAGGCCTCTCCCCCAGCGGGGGGAGAGAAGAAAAGGAAGGCTTCCCCAACGGAGGAGGCCGAAGGGTCCAAGAAGGGAAGGACCCTTCCTTCGGACTATTCCACCAACGCCGACGATGGCGAAGAGGAGTGGCCTTCGAGGGTCAAGCCCCTGGCGAGGTCGTAAGTGTCCGGATTCCAGAATAACTCATGATTTTTCTTTCGTTGCAGTGTCTTCTAACACCGAATACAACCATGTAGCCCGGCCAAGGACGATCTCCCCGCTTCGTCGAGCGGGTCCCTGGGTTCGTCGGATGTGAATAGCACTTCACTTCCGACCGCCTCCTCCCCTCATGACGCAGACGGCGCCGAGGTGGGGTCCCAGAAGGGGCCCGGCTAGGAGGAGGTGGTCCTGGAGGCTCCGCAAGGCGACCTCCCGGACTCTGGGCGAAAAGAGGGTGGAACCCCCGAGGGTTCTAAGTCCGGCCCTGTGCCGGACTCCATACCGGAACCTACAGTGGTTCCGAAGTCCGGCGGGCGGGCCCTTCGTAATAAGGGCAAGACTGCGACGCCGGTGGCCTCCGTCCAACCGGAGGCGCCGGATAATTTGCTAGAGGCGCTCAATGGCGCTTCCATCAATGAGGAGCACCGCACTGTCATGAGTGCGGTGATTTAGAAGGTTCAGTCCGCAAAGAGCAGGCTGACTGAAGCCTGTACCAGCCTTCTAACAGGCTTTGAGGTAAGTAATTTAAGATATGTAAAAATAGTACCGCATAGAAATGTAGCCCCTGATGCTCAGTTTGGTGTTCGGAAAGAAAAGCCGAACTGAGGATCTAAAAAGATATACGCAGGAGTCTCACACAAATATGTCAATATGGGAATGCAGGCTGCGCTGCTGACCTCTGCCGCACTGACTGCGGAGGTCAATGCCTTGAAGCAGAGCCTCGAGCGGTCCGAGAACGAACTCGGCCGTGCCAAGAAGCAGCTCGAGGACAAGGAAGGTAAGTGATACCTTATTAAAGCGATACCTTATAGAAAAGGATTTGGTTGCAAAAAATGACAGGAATAACGTGGGTATTGCAGGGGCCACGAACAAGGTGGTGACCCTGAAGGAAGCGGTGTCCAAGGCCGAACCCAATGCGGCCGCGAATCGCACTGAGCGAGAGAAACAGGAGGCGCGGGTGGCGGAGGTGTGGCAAGAGCTCCAGGCTCTCGTGGAAAAACACGAGAGTTTGGAGCGTGACTCGAAGACTCGAGAGTCCGAGCTCGCCTCGGCTCTTGAGAGTGCCAAAGCCACTAAGGCCGAAGCCCAAAAAGTCCTCCAAGAAATTGAGGCAGTAAAGAAGATAGCGGCGGGTAAGGCATTCTTCATGCAAAGCAAGCATGTAAAAGTGAATTGCTTGTTACTTACCCGAATTCGGAGCTCTCCAGGAGCGTTCGCAGATCTGCCCCGTAGCGTGTCCGATGCTGTCGTGTTCTACAGAGCCGAGGAGGGGAGCTCCACGAAGAAGGTGTTCTGGTCTCAGTATGCTGAGGCCGGACATCCGGTGCCCCTGAGCGACCAGCTGAAGCAGCTGGTCAAGCTCCACAAGGTGGCTGAACAGGCCATGAAGGGCCTCATAGTTTGGCTGTGGCCCAAAGAAGCCATGCCTGGGAGCTACTTCGGTCTGGTGCGGCGGCTGGTGGACGCTTGTCCATGGGTTGAAGTCATCAAGCACTCCGCCTGCGTTAAAGGTGTCCGTCGGGCCCTTGCCCGTGCTAAAGTGCACTGGGGCAGGATGGACGCCGAGAAGCTTGTGACGGACGCACCACCGCCGGGCAAGGAGTATCGCACGCCCGAGATGTACTATAAGGGTGTCCTGAAGGGTGCCCGCCTTATAGCGGGTGAATGCTCCAAAGATGTAATTTTTGAGTAGACTCGCGTTTTGTTATCCTGTGCGCTGAAAACTTTGTTCATATGCGCTAAGCAACGCTTGTTAATTTAAAATGTTACCTTCTGTGCGGCCGTTTATCAAATCTGAGAGATGGCAAGTCGTTGGCTTCAGCCCCCATGCCACGAGTGTTGGGGTGTTCGGGATAAACTTGAGCGCTCTTTTTCCCATTTTTGGGTCCTTCAAGGGAGGCGCTCAACACAACGAACGAGGCAACCGGACTTATAATGCTTGAACACTCTCACTTAGCCATAGAATTCTATAATTTTAAATTTTGGCGAAGCCCCTAGTGTACGAAAGGCCGAATTCGGGGCGCTATCCACGCCTGGGCCGGACAAAGCCGGCTCCTCGCTCTAAGCGGCATAAGTCTTTAGGGACTCAAAAAAACCTCTTGAACAGCGACTGGCTCTCGCCCCATCATGACGGTCAGTTTTAGCTTTCTCCACTAAGGTGCTCAACCCAGCTCAACTGGGGCACAATCGCAGTGGTTCTCCCAGCGCTACCTTAGCCGATATAACGGAACGTAAGGTACCAAAACATGGGAGCCGGGCAAACCCAACTATTGACCCAAGACATGATTCGGAGCCGATGCATATAATGCTATATGTTCGGGGTGCCGCACTTGTGAAAGTGTTCGGACTTATCACACCATACTTTGGGGAACTTAAGCGCCTGGTGTATTTGGCCGTACCAAAGCGTACGGGTGCAACATGTCATAAGTGAACATATATAGATAAAAAAGGAATGCAATGATAGGCAAAAAGCGATGCATTGTTTATTCAAAAAAATATTGCGATGAAAGCAGAACGGTACAAATAGTGCGATCAGCAAGGGATGGGACTATTTAACATGTCCTCCTCCAGGGGTAGGCTGCGGAATGGTATGTAAAACAGGTATAATGCTCGTAATGGAGACCACCTGGATACTCGACGTGGCTTTTCTGCTTCCCTGGTTGTTGCATCGTGAGTTCAGCAAGTCTACTGCCGGACAGGGCTTCTGGAAAATAGAGTCCTGTGAATAAGAAGAAAGAAGAAGAAGAATGACACAATTGGGAGCCCCTGGTGTGGTTGAGCCACACTCTGGGCATGCAGTGGTCGTGCCCCTCCCCCTGTGCCCATGGTATCTCCGGAGCGTAGTTATGTATGCGTGGTACTGGTCTCGCGATTTCGCGAGGGCTGGGGTTGGGGCCGCATTGCTACGCGTGCTCGGAACGTGCCAGGTGGTCTTGTTGTAGGTTACTCCGGGCGTGCTTGATGGTGTCCGGCCGCTTAATAGCCGGGCTCAAGAATTGCCTTAAGAGGCTGCTTTGTATTTCCGCCACGAGAGCCGCTGTATGCTCCTCCGTTCAAAGTGAGCGTTCCGTGTTTCCGTTGACCATAATGACTCCTCGAGGGCCTGGCATCTTAAGCTTGAGATATGCGTAGTGCGGCACCGCATTGAATTTTGCAAATGCGGTTCGTCCGAGCAGTGCATGATAGCCGCTGCGGAACGGGACTATGTCGAAGATTAACTCCTCGCTTCGGAAGTTATCCGGGGATCCGAAGACCACTTCAAGTGTAACTGAGCCTGTACAATTGGCCTCTACACCTGGTATGATGCCTTTAAAGGTCGTTTTTGTGGGTTTAATCCTTGACGGGTCTATGCCCATCTTGCCCACTGTATCCTGATAAAGCAGGTTCAGGCTGCTGCCGCCGTCCATCAGGACTCTAGTGAGGTGAAATCCATCGACGATTGGGTCTAGAACCAATGCGGCGAATCCGGCATGGCGGATGCTAGTGCGGTGGTCCCTTCGATCAAAAGTGATCGGGCATGAGGACCACGGATTGAACTTTGGGGTGACTGGCTCCATCGCATATACGTCCCTAAGTGCACGCTTCCGCTCCCTTTTGGGTATGTGGGTTGCGTATATCATCTTCACCATCCACACTTGTGGGGGGAAACCCTTTTGTCCTCTATTGTTCGGTGGCCGGGTCTCCTCCTCGTCATCGCTATGCAGCCCCTTGTCATTATTTTCGGCAATTAACTTGCCTGCCTGCTTGAACACCCAACAATCCCTGTTGGTGTGATTGGCTGGCTTTTCGGGGGTGTTGTGTATCTGGCACAAGCGATCGAGTATTCGGTCCAAATTGGACGGGCCCGGAGTATTTCTTTTGAATGGCTTTTTCCGCTGACCAGGTTTAGAGCCTCTGAATCCGGCGTTGACTTCCGTGTCTTCAGTATTATCGCCGTTAATGCGGCGCTTGTGCTTATTGCGACGTGACCTGCCATTGCTGTCCTTTGTATCCGAACTACCAGAGTTTTTGGTCAGGTTGTTACTGCGAGCTAGCCAGCTGTCCTCTCCCGCGCAGAAGCGGGTCATGAGTGATGTGAGGGCTGCCATGGGTTTTGGCTTTTCCTGTCCTAGGTGCTGGGCAAGCCACTCGTCGCGGATGTTATGTTTGAAGGCTGCAAGGGCCTCTGCATCCGGACAGTCAACGATTTGATTTTTCTTGGTTAAGAACCGTGTCCAGAATTGTCTGGCCGATTCGTCTGGCTGCTGAATTATGTGGCTTAGGTCATTGGCATCTGGTGGTCGCACATATGTGCCTTGGAAGTTATCAAGGAATGCGTCTTCCAGGTCTTCCCAACACCCAATTGATTCTGCTGGCAAGCTATTGAGCCAATGCCGAGCTGGTCCTTTAAGCTTGAGTGGGAGGTATTTGATGGCATGTAGATCATCACCGCGGGCCATGTGGATGTGAAGGAGATAGTCCTCAATCCAAACTGCAGGATCTGTTGTGCCGTCATATGATTCAATGTTTACAGGTTTAAGACCCTTGGGGATTTGATGATCCATTACTTCGTCTGTGAAGCATAGTGGGTGTGCGGCGCCTCTGTATTGGGCTATATCACGACGCAGCTCAAACGAGCTTTGTCTACTGTGTTCGGCCCGGTCGGAATTGTTGTATTCGGCGTGACGGTTGTCATCACGTATCGTGGGGCGCCCACGCGATCCGTAGATCGATCTTGCTTGTCTTGCCTTATCCTCCAATATGTCTTGCAAGTCCGGCGCATTCCCCTGTGGCTTTGTACTTTTCGAGCGACACCGGGGTGCGGCTTTAGTGGAGGGCCTAGAGGCCTCTCTGTCGCGGCCACGAGGTGGTCGGTCGACCGTATTGTGCGCTGGTGATGTAGGTTTATGTGCTTCTTCCTCTAATCGAGGTAGCAACTTGCACTTGGGGTAGCTTTTGAAGGGGCGTTCGAGTTCATACTCTTCGGCCGCAAGGACTTCAGTCCATCTGTCGGCTAGCAAGTCTTGGTCAGCTCTGAGTTGTTGCTGCTTTTTCTTGAGGCTTCTTGCCGTGGACATAAGCCTGCGTTCGAAACGCTCTTGTTCGACGGGATCCTCAGGCACGACAAATTCGTCGTCGTCGAGGCTTGCCTCATCTTCGGAGGGAGGCATATGATTGTCGTCCTCTACCTCTCTGTCTGCCGCTCTCTCATGAGGGCTGGTTTCTCCATCCTCCTGTGCTGAATCTTGCTAGAGGGGGTTGTCTTCGGCACTGTCCGGGGTGTTATTGTCTCTGGTGCAGGAATCTCCATTCTTGCTGTGGCAGGATTTAGAGCGGCGCCGCTGAAGCCGGCGCTTACGCTGTTTCTTGGAGGGGTCATCCTCTGTTGTTCCGTCGTCATTCCCATCCTTTGGGATGTCCACCATGTATATGTCGTATGACGAGGTGGCCTTCCAGTGCCCTGTAGGCGCTGGTTCTTGGTCGTCTCCGACATCGTCGTCCATATCGTCGATGTCTTCGGAGTCGAAGTCTAGCATGTCGGTTAAGTCATCGACAGTGGCTACGAAGTGGGTGGTGGGTGGGCTTTGAATTTCTTCGTCGTCCGCATCCCAACCGTCCTGACCATAATCCGGCCAGGGCTCTCCTGATAAAGAGAGACACTTTAGCGAATTCAGGATGCCGCCAAAAGGCGAGTGCTGAAAGATGTCCGCAGCAGTGAACTCCATGATCGGTGCCCAATCGGATTCGATTGGCAGTGGCGCGGAAGGTTCGGGGTCCGGAGAGGAGTCCGGCACCTTGGAGTCGCGAGCTTTACAAGGGACAGGGTCGGTATTTGGCTCTATCGCCGTAGAGGTAGCAGCCCCCAAGGCGGTGTCCAGCCACCCATCCTCGATCGGCGCAGTCGGCTCTGAGCTAAGGGTCGGAGCGGACTCTTGTGCGGCCTCCAGGGCACTGTCCGGCAGCAGAGCTAAATCATGCCCATCGTGACAGTGCGGCACGCTCGGTTGTGGCTCGAATCCGTCGAAGATCAAGTCTCCGCGGATGTCGGCCATATAGTTCAAACTTCCAAATCTGACCTGATGGCCAGGGGCGTAGCTTTCGATCTGCTCCAGATGGCCAAGAGAATTGGCCCGCAGTGCAAAGCCACCGAATACGAAGATCTGTCCGGGGAGAAAAGTCTCACCCTGGACCGCGTTGTTGTTGATGATCGAAGGAGCCATCGGGCCTATAGGCGACGACATAGAGGAACTCTCAATAAAGGACCAATGTCGCTGTCAAAACCGGCGAATCTCGGGTAGGGGGTCCCGAACTGTGCGTCTAGGCGGATGGTAACAGGAGACAAGGGACACGATGTTTTTACCCAGGTTCGGACCCTCTCGGTGGAGGTAAAACCCTACTCCTGCTTGATTAATATTGATGATATGGGTAGTACAAGAGTAGATCTACCACGAGATCAAGGAGGCTAAACCCTAGAAGCTAGCCTATGGTATGATTATTGTTCGTCCTACGGACTAAAACCCTCTGGTTTATATAGACACCGGAGAGGGCTAGGGTTACACAGAGTCGGTTACAATGGTAGGACATCTACATATCCGTATCGCCAAGCTTGCCCTCCACGCTAAGGAAAGTCCCATCCGGACACGGGATGAAGTCTTCAATCTTGTATCTTCATAGTCTTGGAGTCCGGCCAATGATGATAGTTCGGCTATCCGGACACCCCCTAGTCCAGGACTCCCTCAAGGAGAGAGAGCTCACATCAAAGCTTAATTATATATAAAGGGGGAAAGAGAGACAAATAATCACATCAGAGAGACCCCAGATGCTTGGTATTCAAAGAGGAGAGAAGTTACATGTCTTTAGATGGGAGAGACATGTTCATGTTGTTTTTGTGTTTGCTTTGCTCTGATTTTCTATTCCCTATCTTCTCCCAATATCCCATACAAGATTCAGGGGGAGAAAGACAACTAAGGGAAGGAAATCTTCAAATTGTTTGCATATCTTTACCTTTGGGGACATGTCTATACTCAAATAGAGTACCTAAGTACTCACTCTATACATGTCATCCCAATCTTGGTACTCTTGTGGTTTACTGCTCTTGCTCTGCTTAGTAGATGTTTCTGTGTTGTCTAACATTGTTTACTCATGTTCATCTCTTCCAAAGTAAGCTTAAGACCACAAGGTAAGTATATGCATCACACTCATGTGCATGAGGATATCTTGCTGATGTACATATTGTTTGCAAGATGGACTCATGAGCATGAAGGTACTTTCTCATATTCACACCATTTACTCTGATGCATATAGCCAAGATACATGTAACTCATTGCTTGCTCTGTCATGATTATGCACTCACATGATCTTACGTTCCATATTTGCATGATTGCATACATGTAGGGGGAGCCTATGCATGTTACATGTCCTTCCAAAGCTTTATTTGCTTTTCTCTATATCCTTATCTAAAGCTTTGATGTATGTTGTCATCAATTACCAAAAAGGGGGAGATTGAAAGCACGAGTGCTCCCTAGGTGATTTTGGTAATTAATGTCAACATATCTCTTGTTGGACTAATAATTTTATCTAGTGTATTGCAGATAAGTCCAACAGTGGAGTGGCATGGACAAGAGGATGTGGAACCCCTTCAAGATGCTAAGGACTAAGGATTGGCTTAAGCTTAAAGTTCAAGACTCTACATTTTCTATTTCAGTGATCCAAGATCACATTGAGTCCATAGGAAAGCCAATACTATTAAGAGGGGATGAGGTGTTGATTAATGGCGTGCTTGCTCAAAGTGCTTAGTGATATGCTCCAAAGCCCTCAGCTACTTTCTCATTTCCATATATGTCCCAAACCAAAAGTCAAACTCGGCCCCACCGATTTGATCTATCTGGCACCACCGAGTTCTTCTGTCACAACCACTGCCAGAAACCCTAGTTAATTCGGTCTCGCCGATGGGATCTCGGTCTCACCGAGAAGGGCTTGCAAACTCACTGTTGTCTATTGCAATATTTTCGGTCTCACCAAAAATATGTAGTCGGTCACACCAAGTTTGCCCGACCAACTCTCTGTTTTGCCTATTACCAAATCGGTCCCATCGAGTTGTGTAATCGGTCAAACCGAGATGAGGTTTTACCCTAACCCTTGCACATCGGTTCCACCGAGTTGATCATATTGGTCCCACCGAAATTCCTAACGATCACATTATGAACTAAATCGGTCCGACCGAGTTTTCTGATTCGGTCCCACCAAGTTTGGTGAATTGTGTGTAGCGGTTAGATTTTGTGTGGAGGCCATATATACCCCTCCACCCTCTCCTCATTCGTGAGGGAAGACATCAGAACGTGCCTACATTTCCAGCATTCATTTTCTGAGAGAGAACCACCTACTCATGTGTTGAGGCCAAGATATTCCAATCCAACCATATGAATCTTGATCTCTAGCCTTCCCCAAGTTGCTTTCCACTCAAATCTTCTTTCCACCAAATCCAATCCTATGAGAGAGAGTTGAGTGTTGGGGATACTATCATTTGAAGCACAAGAGCAAGGAGTTCATCAACAACACGCCATCTATTACCTTTTGGAGAGTGGTGTCTCCTAGATTGGTTCGGTGTCAATTGGGAGCCTCCGTCAAGATTGTGGAGTTGAACCAAGGAGTTTGTAAGGGCAAGGAGATCGCCTACTTTGTGAAGATCTACTCTAGTGAGGCAAGTCCTTCATGGGCGATGGCCATGGTGGGATAGACAAGGTTGCTTCTTCTTGGACCCTTCGTGGGTGGAGCCCTCCGTGGACTCGCGCAACCGTTACCCTTCGTGGGTTGAAGTCTCCATCAAGTGGATGTACGATAACACCACCTATCGGAACCACGCCAAAAACATCCGTGTCTCCAATTGCGTTTGCACACTCCAATCCCATCCCTTTACTTTCTTGCAAGTTGCATGCTGTACTTTCCACTGCCCATATACTCTTTGCATGCTTGCTTGATATGTATTGTGAATGGTTAAACTTGTGCTTACACTTCACCTCAACTTGAAAAACTTAAAAACTGCAAATTTTGTGTGTTGAGGGTCTATTCACCCCCCTCTAGACACCTCTTCTCGATCCTTTCAATTGGTATAAGAGCTTTGGTCTCCATTGCTTTGGTTTAAACACCATTGGAGGAAGATGGATGAGTGTACTTTGGGGAGTCTTAGACATAGAGTGCCTATACTTGATGGACAGTACTTTCATGAGTGGAAAAATGAGATGCTTGTGATTTTCAATGAATATCATTTGAACAAGTACATTACTAGCCCTTGTGCACCTCATGTTGATCCTATGCGACAGGTGCGACCGCCGATGCCTGACCTTGATCCATGGCGCCGTTCCATCATCCTCGAGACCCGCAGCTGCCGTGCCATGCGTGCAGGGACGTGCTGAAAGCACGCAAGCCATCCTGACCTATATGCGCGTCGGATTGGCGGAGTGGCCTAGAGCAGGAGCATTGAAGGCGGTGGTTGGGAGTGCGTCGGTGAGGAGCTTGAGCGGGGTCTCCAGAACGCAGTCCACCTCAGAATCCACGTCGAAGGGCGACCAGGAGGTGGAGGCGGAGGGGTACCCCAAACTAGATCTGGATTGAATTCCCGCGAAGCCTGTGGCGGAGAGTGCCCGAACCCAGAAGAACATCACTCTGGTAGGCCATGCATTTCTGTCATGCCGAGCCGGCAATCCCAACCAGCTGCTCTCCGACCAAGGAGATGTTGTCACCGCCGCGTAGGCAGCCTCGGCCTCCGCCGTGTCCTCATAGTCAGCCGCCACCAACGCATCTTTCTGCCGCTGCAACATCTGGAAGCGGACAGATTGCACGATCATTTTTGCATCAGCATCTAAAGAGTCGACATTCAAGGTCAACATGTTGGCGTCCTCCGCATTGTCAGTGATCCTCCTCCTATTTTTCTCGATCACGACCTTCCTCTCTTCGATCATGGTCCTCCTCTCTTCGAGCTTGAGCTTCTTGTCCATCGTGTCCATCAACAGTTTGAACCTCTCCGCCTTCTTCTCCTCCTTGATGACCAGGCGCCTCACGCATACCTCCTCCTCTTCACCAAGATGTCCTCGAACCTCTCTATCAGCTTGGCCACCGCACCTTCTCGCTTCCGTCTTCTCCTCCCACTTCTTCCCCTACAGATTTCTTCTAATCTTCTTTGTCAGTTCTTGGCCTGTGTCGGTAGGGTCATCAGTTTCTTCCATGTTGGTTTGGGCGGCGGTCTTGGCAATCAAAATGTTCCACTTCGGTTGCCCATTCAACTTCAACCAACAATGCATGACGGCGAAGGACTTCTTCTCCAACTTCTTGTACACCACACAAGCACGAGTAGGATACAAAGTGAAACAACGTCGACAATGCATACCCGTCTAGTGAGCAACAAAACAACACATGTGCATCTAGTGATCAACAAAACTAAAGCATATATGGCTAGAGATCAACTTGCTCGGTGATTTGTGCACCGCTAGGCCATCGTGCAATGAGATGCTTCAAGTGCCCACAATACTTAGACACAGCCTCTTGGATGGTGTACCATCGATGGTTGAGGGACTTCCATTCACGGTTGCGGATGACCACGTGGGAGTAGGGCACGAAATGCTTGTGTTCATGGAACCATATGTGAATGTTCCTCCAAAAGGTTGTGCCCTTTTGCTCCGTGCTATGGATAGGATCGAGGTTAGTCGCCAACCATGCATCGCACATCAACTCGTCCTCCCGCATGTTGAAGCTTTCTCCTCTACCCTTCTTCGGATCGCCGACTGAATCATCCAGATCATCATCGTCGTTGTTGCCCTCCTCCTCCTCCCCATCGGGCTGCTGCTCTCCGGCGGCCCAATGTCGATGTTGCTGTGTGCCATTGCCAGTCTGGGTGTATGATTGCTGTGTTGCCGTCTGCGTGGAGAACTGCTGCTGGTAGTTGCCGGACTGGGTGGGATCCGAGTCTTCCACTTTCCCGTCCTCATAGCCCCTCACCTCCCTCGCCTTCATCGTGGATGATGTCAAGCATCTCCCTGTCTATGTCATATGCCCACTCCCCCGCTCTAGGTATTGCAGCGAATAGTATGCGGGCACCCATCTGCTCCCCAGCCATAGGCCACACCCGGACGAGCTGTGGTGAAGAATACTCGGATAAGAGCAGCGTCGCATTAACGTTGACAATGTAAGTAATCATACTGGCTGGGGTTCCGAGCTGCTTGGCGGCGTAATAGTACAGAGGCTTGTAAGGCTCCGGCCACAATGATGTCTGTACTGTTGGCACGCCCGTCTAGCGGTAGCCGCCATGGCCACGCCGACCGCCTCGTCCGCCAAGACCTCCTCCCCCATGACTACCACCAGGCCCTCCGGCGACCAACCGCTTCTTGAGCTTCTCCTTGTTTGCAGCCTTCGCTTTAACGCGACGAGTTTGCCATGTCCCAGAGCTAATCCGGGCGAGCATGATACCTCCATCATCGGCAGAAGGAAGGAGAGGGTGGGAGAAGAGAGCGGGAAGTGGGCGGGGAGCGATGAGGAATAGAAGAAGAGAAGTGGGGGATTTTGGCACGGAAACAGTGTGTGATGCTATGAAAGCGCGTGCTCTACCTTCCTTTTGGGTGGGCCAGGGGGTAGATAGTGACATTTCTCGTGTCCGGACTCCCGCAAAGCCCCCCTCCCATGTTTGTCTCCAATTTGTGGAACAAATCATGTTTGAACCGCACCACGGACCGATACAGGACCGCGTTGGATGGCTTCCGCGGTCCAGACAGTTGCGGGAGGTTTGCGAGTTGGTGTTGGAGATGCCCTTAGGATGGATGTGATACGTCTCCGTCGTATCTATAATTTTTGATTGTTCCATGCCAATATTATTCAACTTTTATATACTTTTGGCAACTTTTTATACTATTTTTTGGGACTAACATATTGATCCAGTGCCCAGTGCCAGTTCCTGTCTGTTGCATGTTTTTTGTTTTGCAGAAACCCAATATCAAACGGAGTCCAAACGGGATAAAAACGGACGGAGATTTTTTTTGGAATATTTATGATTTTTGGGAAGTAAAATCAACGCGAAACAGTGTCCGGGGTGGCCACGAGACAGGGGGCGAGCCCTCCCCCTGGGCGCGGCCTGCGCTCTTGTGGGCCACCTGTAAGGCGGTTGACGCTTTTCTTTTGGCGCAAGAAAGCTAATTTTATGAGAAATATCTGGGCGAAAGATTCACCCCAATCGGAGTTACGGATCTCCGGATATTTAAGAAATGGTGAAGGGGTAGAATCTGAGAACGCAGAAACAGAGAGATAGATCCAATCTCGGAGGGGCTCTCGCCCCTCCCATGCCATGGGAGCCCAGGACCAGAGGGGAAACCCTTCTCCCATATAGGGAGGAGGTCAAGGAAGAAGAAGAAGGGGGGCCCTCTCCCCCTTGCTTCCGGTGGCGCTGGAGCGCTGCCGGAGGCCATCATCATCACCGCGATCTTCACCAACAACTTCACCGCCTTCATCACCAACTCTTCCTCCCTCTATGCAGAGGTGTAACCTCTCTCTTACCCACTGTAATCTCTACTTAAACATGGTGCTCAACGCTATATATTATTCCCCAATGATGTATGGCTATCTTATGATGTTTAAGTAGATCTGTTTTGTCCTATGGGTTAATTGATGATCGTGATTGGTTTGAGTTGCATGTTTTATTATTGGTGCTGTCCTATTGTGCCCTCCATGTCGCGCAAGCGTGAGGTATTCCCGCTGTAGGGTTTGCAATATGTTTACGATTTGCTTATGGTGGGTTGCGTGAGTGACTGAAACACAAACCCGAGTAAGTAGGTTGTTTGCGTATGGGATAAAAGGGGAGTTGATACTTTAATGCTATGGTTGGGTTTTACCTTAATGAATCTTTAGTAGTTGCGGACGCTTGCTAGAGTTCCAATCGTAAGTGCATATGATCCAAGTAGAGAAAGTATGTTAGCTTATGCCTCTCCCTCAAATAGAATTGCAACAATGATTTCTGGTCTAGTTATCGATTGCTAGAGTTCCAATCGTAAGTGCATATGATCCAAGTAGAGGAAGTAAAGGAGGCAAGGGAGATGCTGCTCCTTTATCAAACCCGCGCTGTTGCAGAGGCGCCCACGTCCAATCAACCGCCACGTGGCGCCGAAGGCCGCAGGCTGTTAGGGCCCGCGACGCTTCGCACTTGCCCTTTCGCCTCTCTGCTCGGCCAAGTTCGGGCACACCGTGGGCCCGGGGGCTACTGTCGGCGTTCTGGGAACGGGGGTCCCCAGACTTGCCTACCTGCGGCCTCCGGCGTGGCTCGATGGAGGCCCAGCGCAGCCCATCTTCATCAACACAAGCTCAAGACCCTCGCGAGGGGCCAAGCCTCGCGGGGCGGACGACAAGGAGCTTCCTCAGGCACGGCCTCGTCAGGCTGGCTCATAAGGAGGCGGAGAGTTCAAGGCGGGGTACCTCGTGAGGTGCCCATGATGCAAGCCATGACGACCAAGGGCGCTAGTCGGGCGCCAGCCCGCGCAGTGTCCTCCTTTCCTCTTTGGTGCAAAGGGGGCAAGCGCAGGCGAGAGCATCGGACAAAGGCGTCCATTTCGGTGCAACAAGACCAAGACCTGCCCAACGGCTGGAAGGAAGTCATTGTGGAGCCCAAGCCGGCGTCACTACCAGAGCCTTTGACAGGCGAGGACCAACTTTAGTCAGGATAAGTGTACCCGCTGTTCCCCTTCAAAATGGCCAATTGTTGGCGCCCTTCCCGCTCAATATTTGGGAAGAGGCCCAGGGCCTTTGCCTATAAATAGGACTAGCCACCCCAGGGGTAGAGGCAGCTTGATCTGAGCGAGAACCAGGAGAGACCTGATCAAGAACCCTAGAGCCAGAACCAAGTGGCACCAACCAAGAACAGACCCTCGCGAGGCTATTCTTCCTTATATTGCTCATCATCAGCCCAAGAGGCAATCCACCACACCACACACTGGAGTGGGTATTACACCACAATGGTGGCCTGAACCAGTATAAATCTTGTGTCTCTTGTGATTCAGTTTGGTAGTTTAGGTCCCAACGGTTTGGTGAGGAGCGAGCCGGTAGGGGGTTGAATCTTCGCGCGCACCCCAGTGTTCGAACCTCAAGGGTCTGCCGGAACCCGAAATCCGACATTTGGCGCGCCAGGTAGGGATGCCCCGGAGTTTGCCTTCTGTCATCCCGTTCTTCCCCGACCACCGCATCCATGTCTGACGCTCGGCGGGCTTGCGCCGAGCGCTGAGCCGCCCTCGCTTCCCATGTCGCCTAGACGGCTCCCGTCGGCGGGCGCCCTCGTCGTTCCCCGTCACCCGCCGTCAACGCCGCCACCGGCCGGGAGGGGAACGAGCAGCAAGCATCGTCCCAGCACCCGTCCATGAGGCGGGACGGCCGCACTGCCACGCCCTCGCTCACCCCCGCTGGCTCATCGTCGCGCGTGCCCCGCGCGGCCATGGAGGCCTGAGCTGCGCTCATCGCGGCAAACGAGCTCCTGCGATACCGCCCCATCGATGACGTCTATGAAGAGTGGCTCGACCGAGTCGCCGAGCTCGTCCGCACCGTCGGAGGCGCCCCCGCGCCGTCCTTCTCGCTGCACCGCACCCCGCCTTGCGCGGGCAATGAAGCTCCTGGGGCGCCTCAGCCGCCTCCTCCTCAAGAAGGCGCCCTGGCCCCAAGGCGTGCGGCCCCTGGGCGGAACCCGCTCCGTCAGGCGCCAGCGCGGAAAGAGCAGAGCTGCCAAGAAGTCCCTCACCCTCGAGAAGCTGCCCGAGCGCTCCCTGCTCTAGCACGTCAAGACCCTGCGCTGCCCCCAGCCGCGGCGCGTGGGGACCCACGGGACCAAGCTCACCATCGCCCAAGGCCCCCTGTGGCCACGGCGGGCTGCCGTGCCTTCACCCCCGAGCTGCACAGCGTCGCGTGGCCCGGCAAGTTCAAGCCGGACCTGTCTCCTCGCTACGATGGCACGGCTGACCCGGCGGAGTTCCTCCAACTCTACGAGTTGGGCATCGAGGCCGCCAACGGGGACGAAAAGGTCATGGAGAACTGGTTTCCCTTGGCACTCAAGGACAGAGCTCGCACCTGGCTCCTGAACCTGGCCCCAGGCACGATCTCCTCCCGGGGCGAGATGCGCACCCGCTTCATCACCAACTTCCAGGATACTTATGACCGGCCACCCGCCGTGAGTGACATGCGTTGTATCAAGCAGCAACCAGGAGAAACCCTGCAGAAATACATCCAGCGCTTCAACAATGCGCGCCTCAAGATCCCCAGGGTAACGGAGGAGGCCATCATCTCAGCCTTCTCCGACGGCGTGCACGACGTCAAGATGAAGGAGGAGCTGGTGATGCATGAAGACCTATGCACCTCCTTGGAGCTGTTCAACTTGGCGACCAAGTGCGCCAGGGCCGAGGAGGGGCGCCTCTCCCTCCTCGAGCTGCCTGCCGCGGACCCCGAAGAGAAGAAGCCCAAGGCCAAGGACGTGAAGCGCAAGGGGGTTGTCGTACTCGCAGCCGAGCCAGACACCAAGCGGGGCAGAGATCAGCCTGAATCCTCCAAGGGCAGTCGGTATTGCGTGTACCATGACCTCCACACCCACAACACCAATGAGTGCCACGAGCTCCGGGCCGTGCGTGAGGGAAGGTTCGGCAGACGTCGCGACCACAACGACCGGGGCTACGGCAGAGGAGGAGGAAGGAATCCAGGACGTCGGGAAGACCGTGGCCCACGCCAAGGGTGGCGCGACCAGCCTCGCGAAGATCGCTGACAGGACACGCCTCGCGAGGGGGGCTGGAGGGATCAGCCTCGCGAGGATCGCCCGCAAGGGAACGCAGGCCTCCCTCCGTTGCCGCCACAGCCAAGGAGAAATGAAGACCGTCATCAGGACGAGGGGGCTGGGGGCTTCCAGGAACCACGCGCAATCGCCTGCATCCTGGGCGGAGCTCAAGCCCCAGCCTCTCAGCGCATCTTCAAGCAGTTCGCCCGCGAAGTAAATGCAGTCCTCCCCAAGCTCGAGGCCACGCGCCCTCTCAGGTGGTCGGCATGCGCCATCACATTCAGCTCAGTGGATCAGCTCAAGTGTGCAGCCACAGCCGGAGTCCTCCCGATGCTTTGTTCCCCAATCATCAGCAACGTGCTAGTCACCAAGACCCTCATCGACGGTGGGGCAGGGCTCAACGTCCTGCCCGTGGAAACGTTCAACAATCTCCAAGTGCCCTACAGTCAGCTTCAGGCAACCAAGCCATTCTCCGGAGTCACCGACGGCTCCACGGTCCCGATAGGGCAGGTCCGCCTTCCTGTCACCTTCGGGGCACGCGACAATTACCGCACCGAGCTCATCGACTTCGACGTCGCCCACATTCGCCTGCTGTACAACGCCATCCTCGGGTACCCGGTGCTGGCCAAGTTCATGGCCGTAACCCACCATGGCTACAACGTCCTCAAGATGCCAGGGAGCGGCGAGGTCATCACGGTGCCCTTTGAAGAGAGGGACGCGGTGTACTCCCTGGAGAGAGCCTTTCAGGCCGCGTCGCTGGAAGACCCGGACCGCGGAGGCAGGAGGCTTCCTGAGGCCGCCCCCAAGAAGAAGAAGACAACGACCGGACCGGCCCCTCAGAAGGCAGGCCCCTCTGGGCCCGCGCCTGCTCAGTGGGAGCCTCCCTCCATCGCATAGGGAGGCGCGCCCGGCGCCCTCCTCAGGCAGGGCTCGGGGGCTCTCCCCTGGAGGGCCGCCGACCTCGCCAAGGTCACGAGGGAGGTGCTTGGGCACCACGTGGAGGCATGCTTCGAAGCACGTTTCCCTCAAGAAGGAGCAAGGCAAGGAGGGCCAAACCCTCAGGAATTCGTCAGCAAGGCCATTCAGGAGCTACAGGAGTCAAGAGTCATGAGAGGCAGTCGCCGCTTACCTGCTGTGGCCCCCCATCCAGGCGAGGATGGTGGGCAGCGCGTCTGCATCGACATACCAGAGCTCAACCGAGCCGCGTCTCAAGAGCGCCTCTGGCCCTCGCAAGTGGGACGTTGCGAGGGTCTGCCCCACAGCTATGTGTGCATGCCCTTCGGCTTGCCAAACACGGCTGCTGCGCACCAGCGTCTCATGAGGGCCATCCTGGAGGCTCAAGAGATCAGGCGTGCTGCAGCCCTGGCGGAGATGGAGATGGCCTGCGAGGAGCCACCAGCGCCTCTGGGGCCTCCCGAGGCCCCAGGGCCTGGGGGCTCGTGAGGATCGGCTCCCGCAGCCCACCGAGTTTGCTACACCAACACCCCTTCGTCTCCAGCGTCATCAGGTGACATCTTTCGAGTTTTCATTTCCAGCTGGGAGCGCCCTCAGGGCCGCATTATTCCCAGGCCGCGTGGGTCCGCCCCTGTGGCATGTATCCTCTTTTATTTTCATGTCCTTAGCTTACCTTGTTGGGGGCACCCTCGGGCTGCATCATCCCCAAGCCACTCGGGCCAGTCCCAGCGGCATGTATCCTTCTTGCGCTTATCTTAGGGCTATGCTTTCAATCCACCATGCTTGTTATTTGGTGCCTTTTTCTCTTGGGTGTCGGACTCTTGAGCGTTAAAGGGGGGTGCCTGAGCATCGCGACTTAGGGCTCCTACCGGCTCTCCGGCCCTCACCCTCTGGTCTTGTCCATGGCATCGCGACCTGGCATGCCAGCGACGGCTGAGACCAGCACGAGAGCCGGGACCCGAGGACGTAGAGTTTCGTCATCTAACCCAGCTTGCGCGTTAAAGGGGGGGTGCCTGAGC
>NC_041391.1:436668600-436669267 GCF_002162155.2 Triticum dicoccoides | reverse complement strand
GACGGCTGAGACCAGCCTGAGAGCCGGGACCCGAGGACGTAGAGTTTCGTCATCTAACCCAGCTTGCGCGTTAAAGGGGGGTGCCTGAGCATCGCGACTCAGGGCTCCTACCGGCCCTCCGGCCCTCACCATTTGGTCTTGTCCATGGCATCGTGACCTGGCATGCCAGCGACGGCTGAGACCAGCCCGAGAGCCGGGACCCGAAGACGTAGAGCACCGGCATCTGGCCAAATTTGCAGGAACACACTCAAAGATAAGGCCCAGAGCCAGGCGCAACCCGCCTTGAGGTAGGGCCCCGTGAGTCCTGCACTGGCTCACGGGTGCCCAGATACACCTCGTCAAGCCCTACCGTGCCAGCCACGTGTCAGGGTGGGGCTGTATACGCCCCGGGGGCTCCTCCCGGAGGGGAGCCCCCTCCCACGCACCAGTGGAAGCACCATGCTCCGTGCTGGCTGACGACACTGCCGAGGAGCGGCTATGCCCGTACGCATACGGAAGCGCTATGCTCCGCGCTGGTGATAAACAACTGAGGGTGGCCTCCGGGCCGCATCAACCTCAGGGAGCCCGGAGCTCAGTGTTTGGCCTTGTCGCAACGCCTCCCCTCGGGAGTGCCGCGCGAAGGGGCTGGGCACGGGGGCTGCGCCTGGGTCACGCCCAGACGCACGCC
>NC_041391.1:436629443-436668427 GCF_002162155.2 Triticum dicoccoides | reverse complement strand
CCTGAGCATCGCGACTCAGGAGCCTAACTGGTCACGTAGCCCCTCACTCCTTAGTTCCGAAAGGCTAACGGCGGTTGAGGTATGCGCGGGGCCGGGCTCTGCAGACGTAGAACGACAGATCCACTCGCATCTCACCTCCCTAAGGAGTCACCCCCACACCTCACCTTCCTACTTGCTATTCGAGCGCCAAGGGGGACTCCTGAGCATCGCGACTCAGGAGCCTAACTTGTCACGTAGCCCCTCACTCCTTGGTCCCGTTCTGGTTTCCGGTCGGGGCCAATGGCGGCTGAGGTACGCGCGGGGACGGGCTCTGCCGGCGTAGAACATCAGCAAGTAGGAAGGAATAATGCAAATTTCAGGAATTCAAAAGCAAATATTACAGTCCATGCTGTTATCACAGCATCAAACATAAGTTTTAACGCCTCCCCGAGGCATGGTACATGTGCAGGAATTAAAAGCAGGACTGGAACCACAACGGAGTCACTTGTCGGCGGTGGAGCTGCGCAGAGTAGGTTCGCCTCGTGGAGCTGCAGGGTTGGCAGCGCCCCGCTTCGGCCTGGTGCTGAAGGCCCGGAACTTCCCCAGCAGGGCCTCCGCACGACCCTTCACGACCTCGGCAGCGGCAGCGGCATGCTCGCCGCTCGCTGGCTCCAGCAGGCTGTCGAGGTCGATGTTGGGGTCACGAAGATAGATGTGGGTGAAGACCCGCGTCACCGCTGCAGAAGACAAGACGCGTGCCTCGGGCTCGGCCATGGGGCCAAGGCCAAGGGTGACATCGTGAAGGGCGCGAACCAGGAAGGGAAGCAGCTTGGCGGGGCCATCCTCCTTGCCGGCCAGTGGGCTCTCAAGGCCGCTGTCATAAAGTGTCTTCAGGGAAGTGCGAGCTTTCTTTTCCATGTCCGTGAAAGCCACGCGATCCTCGGCAAGAACCCGGGCCTTGCCGTCCAGCTCAACCTTCCTCGCCTCCAGCTCTTGCTCCAGCGCGCCCAGGCGGCCACGGCGCCTCTTGAGCTTGGCCTCCAGGTCCCTGATGGCCGCCTCGCGAGCCTTCATGCTTTCCTCCCGCTCTTGGCGAAGGCGGACCTCCTCGGCAAGCTGGTCCTGCAGGCCCTTCAGCTCGCTCTCCAGCGTCTCACAGCGACCTCGGACGCTAGCTGCCTCCCCAAGGGCAGAATCGCGGGCAACCTTCGCCTCAAGGACGGCCTGCTTCTCCTCGTCGCAAGCCGTCGAGGCCTGGACCAGCGCCGCCCGTATCGAAGCATCGGAGCGAATCCAACCAGAAGCCAGCTCCAAGCGCCCGGCCACTAGACGAGGGTCGGCGCCTAGAAGATCCTGCCGCAGATGGTCCACTCCGGCAACGGCGCGATCCAGAATAGTATTCGGGGAAGCAACAGTCGGTGGAGTAGGAGGAGAAGACGGCAGCGTGACCACAGTATCCTGAGGCGGAACCAGCTGCGCCACGATGGCAGTGGAGGCAGCGTCAAGCAAGGGCACCTCGGGAGTCGCCTGGGTCAAGGGGGCTGAGCTCGCCCCAGCGGGCTCAGCCTGACCTCGTGAGGATGCCCGGGCAGGAGAGGCCTGCGCGTCACGGTCACCTTCTTTCTCCGGCAGGGGCACTGTCACAGATGGGGCCTCAGGAGCTCCCTTCGGCTTCTTTGCCGCGGGTGCCAGCCTGGTGGGAGATACAAGCATCAAGTCTCGGCAACAAAACAATAATCAAGACAGAAATCGAGCACTTACATGTCGTCGCAGGTGGGCTCAAGCAGCCTCCGGCCGTACTTGAAGCCCGAGAGCCGGCTGCAAGGGTCAGCTTCAAGGAGCTCGGGAGCAGGAGGCGCGCCTGCGGATCGCCTTGGAGCCGGGGCAGACCCGCGGGGGATCAGCCCAGTCCGGTCATTCTTTGGGATCGGAGGCAGGCTCCTGCCGCCCTGCTCATCCTCATCCTCGTCGTCGTCGCTCAGGGGGAGGCGGAGAGTGCGGGACCTGCGCCGAAGGGGAGGAGCCCTTGACTCCGCCTCTGAGTCAACCTCCTCTTCCCGCTCCCCTTCTTCCTCCTCTTCGCTGGAGTCGCCAGAGGACACGTTCACCAGGTCTTCTGGAGCCTCCGCGGGCATGGGCCCGTCCCCGTTGAAGACGGGCATGGACCCCACTACCTGCTCCCAATCCTCGCAAAGGAACAGGGGCGTAGGGGCACCCTCCAGCCTCGCCACGTCGCCCCCAACCAAGGACTGGAGGACCGCAGCCAGATCCTCGTCGGCCAAGACCACGGGGCTCGGGTGAGGCCTCCACATCGGAAGCGAGTACTGACGGAGCGGAGCCAGCTGATGCTCCAGGAACTCCCTCAGCAGCGATGTACCGGTCAGCTTCGCCATCGCCACGCTGGCCGGCCTCAGATCTGCGTCCATCTTCTCCAACACCAGCTTCGCGCAGGGATCCATAAGCTCCACTCGGGACCAGTCGTCGGAGCTCGCAGGGTGCTCTGTGGGCAGGATCAGCCGAGGATGGGTGCGCCCAGCATCCACCAAGACCCACTTGCTCCTGAAGCCCTCAATCCTCTTCCCAGGGTTCGAAATGGTGATGGAGCCGCCGTACGCGACAAAGCTCGCACACGCGAAGGTAGAGCCACGGGAGGTCCGGAGGGAGAAGTAGTGGCGCAGCAAGGCCACCGAGGGTTTCACCCCCACGTGGGCCTCGCAATAATAGGCGAAGATCGGCAGAAGAAGGACAGAGTTGGGATGGAGGTGCAGAGCTTGAATATTGTAGTGGCGGAGGATAGAGAAGAAGAACTCAGAAAAGGGAGGCACTAGGCCAGCGACGATGGCGCTCACGAAGAGCGGGTAGAAGGTGCTCCCTCGGCCTTCAGGGATGGAGGAGCCGGCCTTGAACGCCTTCGTCCCGTCCATGCCCTGCGCCGCCGCCATCTGGCGCACCAGGGCAAGGCTCGCCGCTGACACGTTTGGCGGGTCCAAGGCAGGCGAGTACCAAGCTCCGGTCGGGGCTTGGCGAGGCGCCATGTCTGGCTAGGGCGCGCAGGCGGAGTAGATCTGAAGACTTTGGAAGCAGGAAGGAGAGGTGCAAGAAAGGGGATCTGGGCAGCAACTGGAGGAAGTAAAGGAGGCAAGGGAGATGCTGCTCCTTTATCAAACCCGCGCGGTTGCAGAGGCGCCCACGTCCAATCAACCGCCACGCGGCGCCCAAAGCTGCAGGCTGTTAGGGCCCGCGACGCTTCGCACTTGGCCTTTCGCCTCTCTGCTCGGCCAAGTTCGGGCGCGTCGTGGGCCCAGGGGCTACTGTCGGTGTTCTGGGAACGGGGCTCCCCAGACTTGCCTGCCTGCGGCCTGCGGCATGGCTCGATGGAGGCCCAGCGCAGCCCATCTTCATCAACACAAGCTCAAGACCCTCGCGAGGGGCCAAGCCTCGCGGGGCGGACGACAAGGAGCTTCCTCAGGCACGGCCTCGTCAGGCTGGCTCATGAGGAGGCGGAGAGTTCAAGGCGGGGTACCTCGTGAGGTGCCCATGACGCAAGCCATGATGACCAAGGGCGCCAGTCAGGCGCCAGCCCGCGCAGTATCCTCCTTTCCTCTTTGGTGCAAAGGGGGCAAGCGCAGGCGAGAGCATCGGACAAAGGCGTCCATTTCGGTGCAACAAGACCAAGACCAGCCCAACGGCCGGAAGGAAGTCATTGTGGAGCCCAAGGCGGCGTCACCACCAGAGCCTTTGACAGGCGAGGACCAACTTTAGTCAGGATAAGTGTACCCGCTGTTCCCCTTCAAAATGGCCAATTGTTGGCGCCCTTCCCGCTTAATATTTGGGAAGAGGCCCAGGGCCTTTGCCTATAAATAGGACTAGCCACCCCAGGGGTAGAGGCATCTTGATCTGAGTGAGAACCAGGAGAGACCTGATCAAGAACCCTAGAGCCAGAACCAAGTGGCACCAACCAAGAACAGATCCTCGCAAGGCTGTTCTTCCTTGTATTGTTCATCATCAGCCCAAGAGGGAATCCACCACACCACACACTGGAGTAGGGTATTACACCACAATGGTGGCTTGAACCAGTATAAATCTTGTGTCTCTTGTGATTCAGTTTGGTAGTTTAGGTCCCAGCGGTTCGGTGAGGAGCGAGTCGGTAGGGGGTTGAATCTCCGCGCGCACCCCAGTGTTCGAACCTCAAGGGTCTGCCGGAACCCGAAATCCGACAGTACTTGCTACTCATGTAGATGGGATAACTCCTAAACCCCCCGATTCTCATTATGTGAGAGATATTATGTACTACTTTGATAATCCTGAGAAAACCCCATTCAACTTTATAACGGGAGACATGTTGGATCAACGTGAATACTTTAGGGATTATTGCTCGACACGAAAAGGGAAACTATTATGGGATCAATTTATTATGTTGCATTGGTATGCCTGGAATCTATGCTTGAGATATGATATTATTTGTTGCTCTAGGATGGAGGCTCCACACCTCCCCTTTTCATGCAAATTTAACGATAATGAAACCTTAGCTTCTTATGCTAATGGTATATATGATTACTATGATGTGGAACAAATAGAAGAATTTGTTGCTTTTAAGGCTGCCTATGATATTGAAGCTTTGTTTGAAAAGTATGAAGCTTTTGATGATGATGGTTATAGGCCAGAAAATCTTGCTATACTTGGATATTGCTATGAAAATTATGAATACAATTACTATATTAATGCTTTTATGAAGAAAGTCAACGCTGTCCAAGAAGAGACTATATTTTGCAGGAAGCTATGGAAGAAGAAATTGATGAAACAGTGAGCTCATTGGATGAAAAAGATGATTAGGAGAGCGAAGAACAAAAGGAGGAAGAGTGGATTAGCTACCCGTGCCCACCTTCTAATGAGAGTAACCCTCCAACTCATACATTATTTAATTCCCCTTCGTGCTTACCGAAGGATGATTGCTATGATCCCTTGAATTTGTTTGAAATATCCCTTTTTGATGATGCTTGCTATACTTGTGGCCAAGATGCCAATATGAATTATGCTTATGGAGATGAACTTGCTATAGTTCCTTATGTTAAACATGAAATTGTTGCTATTGCACCCACGCATGCTAGTCCTATTATCTTTTTGAATTCTCCCAACTACACTATATCGAAGAAGTTTGTGCTTATTAAGGATTATATTGATGGGTTGCCTTTTACCATTGCACATGATGATTTTGATGAATGTAATATGCATGTCCTTGCTGCTCCTACTTGCAATTATTATGAGAGAGGAACTATTTCTCCACCTCTCTATATTTCCCATACTATGAAATTGCAAGAAACTGTTTATACTATGCATTGGCCTTTACTATGTGTGCATGAATTGTTCTTTTATGACATGCCGATGCATAGGAAGAGAGATAGACTTCGTTGTTGCATGATATATGTTACTTTGTGCTCACTACTAAATTACAAATCATTGTTAATTAAAATTGGCTTTGATATACCTTGGGATCTGGGTGGATCCATTACTTGAGCACCATATGCCTAACTTAATGGCTTTAAAGAAAGCGCTGCCAGGGAGACAACCCGGAAGTTTTAGAGAGTCATTTACTTCTGTTGAGTTCTTTTATATAGTTTAAAAACAAAAAAAATAGGGGAACCTAAAACTTTTCAAAAAAGGAAAGTGAAAGTGAGAAAGACAAGCATTGTTGAAGTGGGAGAGCTCCTTGAACTTTGTTCATGCTCACGGAAACTTTGTGAATCTTTATTACAGAAACTTTTCAACAAAAATAATTATCCCCTTGTACAATTCCATTGTACTATAAAAATAATGTGCTAAGCTTTGCCTTTAGGATGTTTACAATGCTTGTTGGTTTGTACGGTGCAAGATCGAAACTTTGGCTATAGTGCGCGATTTTACATTTTTAACTGGAACGTAAATTGGTTCTAATTACTTTTGAACTGTCTTTCTATACAACTTGTTTATTTTTCCTAATTGTGGTAGAATTTTTGGGGTACCAGAAGTATGGTGGATGTTCAGATTGCTACATATTGTTCTGTTTTTGACAGATTCTGTTTTTGATGCATAGTTTGCTTGTTTTGATGAATCTATCAATTTATATTAGTGGATTAAGCCATGAAAAAGTCATATTACAGTAGACACAATGCAAAAAAAATATTAATTATTTTGTAACATTACTTAGAGTGGTGATTTGCTTTATTATACTAACGGATCTTACCGAGTTTTCTGTTGAAGTTTTGTGTGGATGAAGTGTTTAAACGAGGAGGTCTCGATATGAGGAAAAGGAAGAGAGCCAAGAGCTCAAGCTTGGGGATGCCCGAGGCACCCCAAGTAAATATTCAAGGAGACTCAAGCGTCTAAGCTTGGGGATGCCCCGGAAGGCATCCCCTCTTTGTTCAACAAGTATTAGTATGTTTTCGTATTCGTTCCATTTATGCATTATGTGCAAGTCTTGGAGCGTCTTTTGCATTTAGTTTTCACTTTTCTTTTATGCACCATGCTGGTATGAGATAGTCCTTGGTTGATTTATAGAATGCTCATTGCACTTCACTTATATCTTTTGAGTATGGCCTTATAGAATGCTTCATGTGCTTCACTTATATCATTTGAAGTTTGGATTGCCTGTTTCCCTTTACGTAGAAAACCGCCATTTGTAGAATGCTCTTTTGCTTCACTTATAATTGTTAGAGCATGGGCATATCTTTTGTAGAAAGAATTAAACTCTCTTGCTTCACTTATATCTATTTAGAGAGATGACAGGAATTGGTCATTCACATGGTTAGTCATAAAATCCTACATAAACTTGTAGATCGCTGAATATGATATGTTTGATTCCTTGCAATAGTTTTGCGATATAAAGATGGTGATATTAGAGTCATGCTAGTGGGTGGTTGTGGATTGTAGAGACACTTGTGTTGAGGTTTATGATTCCCGTAGCATGCACGTATGGTGAACCGCTTTGTGATGAAGTTGGAGCACAATTTCCTACCAATCTATCCCCCTAGGAGCATGCGTGTAGTACTTTGTTTTCAATGGCTTGTAGATTTTTGCAATAAGTATATGAGTTCTTTATGACTAATGTTGAGTCCATGGATTATACGCACTCTCACCCCTCCATCATTGCTAGCCTCTTCGGTACCGTGCATTGCCCTTTCTCACCTCGAGAGTTGGTGCAAACTTCGCCGGTGCATCCAAACCCCGTGATACGATACACTCTATCACACATAAACCTCCTTATATCTTCCTCAAAACAGCCACCATACCTACCTATCATGGCATTTCCATAGCCATTCCGAGATATATTGCCATGCAACTTCCATCATCATCATATACATGACTTGAGCATTCATTGTCATATTGCTTTGCATGATCGTAAGATAGCTAGCATGATGTTTTCATGGCTTGTCCGTTTTTGATGTCATTGCTAGATCATTGCACATCCCAGTACACCGCCGGAAGCATTCGTATAGAGTCATATCTTTGTTCTAGATATTGAGTTGTAAGTAAATAAAAGTGTGATGATCATCATTATTAGAGCATTGCCCCAGTGAGGAAAGGATGATGGAGACTATGATTCCCCCACAAGTCGGGATGAGACTCCGGAATTTATGAAAAATAAAAGAGGCCAAAGAAGCACAAATAAAAAAAGGCCAAAGAAGCCCACCAAAAAGAAAGAAAAAAAAAAAGAAAAAAAATGAAAAAATGAAAATGAGAGAAAAAGAGAGAAGGGGCGATGTTACTATCCTTTTACCACACTTGTGCTTCAAAGTAGCACCATGTTCTTCATAGAGAGAGCCTCCTATGCTTTCACTTTCATATACTAGTGGGAATTTTCATTATAGAACTTGGCTTGTATATTCCGATGATGGGCTTCCTCAAATGCCTGAGGTCTTCATGAGCAAGCAAGTTGGATGCACACCCACTTAGTTTCAGTTTGAGCTTTCATACACTTATAGCTCTAGTGAATCCGTTGCATGGCAATCCCTACTCACTCACATTGATATCTATTGATGGGCATCTCCATAGCCCATTGATACGCCTAATTGATGCGAGACTTTCTCCCTTTTTGTCTTCTCCACATAATCTCCACCATCATATTCTATTCCACCTATAGTGCTATATCCATGGCTCACGCTCATGTATTGCGTGAAAGTTGAAAAAGTTTGAGATTATTAAAGTATGAAACAATTGATTGGCTTGTCATCGGGGTTGTGCATGATTAAATACTTTGTGTGATGAAGATAGAGCAACAGCCAGACTATATTATTTTGTAGGGATAACCTTCTTTGGCCATGTTGTGTTGAAAAGACATGATTGCTTTATTGGTACGCTCGAAGTATTATTGTTTTTATGTCAAATGATGGACTATTGCTTTGAATCACTCATGTCTTAATATTCATGCCATGATTAGACACATGATCAAGATTATGCTAGGTAGCATTCCACATCAAAAATTATCTTTTTTTATCATTTACCTACTCGAGGATGAGCAGGAACTAAGCTTGGGGATGCTGATACGTCTCCGTCGTATCTATAATTTTTAATTGTTCCATGCTAATATTATTCAACTTTTATATACTTTTGGCAACTTTTTATACTATTTTTTGGGACTAACATATTGATCCAGTGCCCAGTGCTAATTCCTGTCTGTTGCATGTTTTTTGTTTCGCAGAAACCCAATATCAAACGGAGTCCAAACGGCATAAAAACGGACGGAGATTTTTTTTGGAATATTTATGATTTTTGGGAAGTAAAATCAACGCGAAACGATGTCCGGGTGGCCACGAGACAGGGGGGCGCGCCCTCCCCCCTGGGCGCGGCCTGGGCTCTCGTGGGACACCCGTAAGGCGGTTGACGCTCTTCTTTTGGCGCAAGAAAGCTAATTTTATGAGAAAGATCTGGGCAAAATATTCACCCCAATCGGAGTTACGGATCTCTGGATATTTAAGAAGCGGTGAAGGGGTAGAATCTGAGAATGCAGAAACAGAGAGATAGATCCAATCTCGGAGGGGCTCTCACCCCTCCCACGCCATGGGAGCCAAGGACTAGAGGGGAAACCCTTCTCCCATCTAGGGAGGAGGTCAAGGAAGAAGAAGAAGAAGGGGGACCCTCTCCCCCTTGCTTCCGGTGGCGCCGGAGCGCTGCCGGAGGCCATCATCATCACCGCGATCTTCACCAACAACTTCACCGCCTTCATCACCAACTCTTCCTCCCTCTATGCAGCGGTGTAACCTCTCTCTTACCCGTTGTAATCTCTACTTAAACATGGTGCTCAACACTATATATTATTCCCCAATGATGTATGGCTATCTTATGATGTTTGAGTAGATCTGTTTTGTCCTATGGGTTAATTGATGATCATGATTGGTTTGAGTTGCATGTTTTATTATTGGTGCTGTCCTATTGTGCCCTTCGTGTCGCGCAAGCGTGAGGGATTCCCGCTATAGGGTTTGCAATATGTTTATGATTTGCTTATGGTGGGTTGCGTGAGTGACTGAAACACAAACCCGAGTAAGTAGGTGGTTTGCATATGGGATAAAAGGGGACTTGATACTTTAATGCTATGGTTGGGTTTTACCTTAATGAATCTTTAGTAGTTGCGAACGCTTGCTAGAGTTCCAATCATAAGTGCATATGATCCAAGTAGAGAAAGTATGTTAGCTTATGCCTCTCCCTCAAATAGAGTTGCAACAATGATTTTCTGTCTAGTTATCGATTGCCTTGGACAAATAACTTTCTCGTAACAAAATGCTCTCTACTAATACGTACTTTATTGCATCTTTATTTAAACAGCCCCTACTTTTTATTTACGCATTCTTTACTTTCTTGCAAATCTATCCTATCACACCTACAAAGTATTTCTAGTTTCATACTTGTTCTAGGTAAAGCGAACGTCAAGCGTGTGTAGAGTTGTATCGGTGGTCGATAGAACTTGAGGGAATATTTATTCTACCTTTAGCTCCTCATTGGGTTCGACACTCTTACTTATCAAAAACTGTTGCGATCTCGTATACTTGCGGGTCATCAGATGGTCTCATGCCCCGAGAGTACCGTTGTTGAGGTCAGACATATGAGTACGGAGGAAGCCCCTCGGCCATATTGTTTGTTGGCACATTTGGGCAGTAGAATTGGCTTTGTTGCCATTTCTTCACCGATTTCTTTAGCCGTTGTTGCTGTGTTGTCTATGGCCGGTTATGATGCCCTTGGGGAGGGATGCCTATCATTTTTTATATGTCGGTCGTGTTCGGTTCGTTTGGTCTATTGTTGCCTTCATTATACACGCACCATTTTTCTTTATTCTATTACCATGCGATGTCGAGCACAGGTGTGCACACGAGATATGATACGTCTCCAACGTATCTATAATTTTTTATTGTTTCATGCTATTATATTACCCGTCTTGGATGTTCATGGGCTTTACTAAACACTTTTATATTATTTTTGGGACTAACCTATTAACCGGAGGCCCATCCCAAATTGCTATTTTTTTTTGCCTATTTTAGTGTTTTGCATAAAAGGAATATCAAACGGAGTCCAAACGGAATGAAACCTTCGGGAGAGTTATTTTTGGAACAAATGCAATCCAGGAGACTTGGAGTGGACGTCAAGAAGCGAACGAGGAAGCCACGAGGCAGGGAGGCACGCTCTAGGGGGTAGGCACGCCCCCACCCTCATGGGCCCCTCGTGGCTCCCCTGACCGCCGCAACCTTCTGTACCGCCGCAACATCCAGGAGCACCATGAAACTCTATTTCCACCGCCGCAACCTTCTGTACGCGTGAGATCCCATCTTGGGGCCTTTTCCGACGCTCCGCCGGAGGGGGAGTCGATCACGGAGGGTTTCTACATCAGCACCATAGCCTCTCCGATGAGTTGTGAGTAGTTTACCACAGACCTTTGAGTCCATAGTTATTAGCTATATGGCTTCTTCTCTCTCTTTGAATCTCAATACAAAGTTCTCCTCGATCTTCTTGGAGATCAATTCGATGTAACTCTTTTTGCGGTGTGTTTGTCGAGATACAATGAATTGTGGGTTTATGATCAAGTTTATCTATGAGAAATATTTGAATCTCCTCTGAATTCTTTTATATATGATTGGTTATCTTTGCAAGTCTTTTCGAATTATCAGTTTGGTTTGGCCTACTAGATTGATCTTTCTTGCAATGGGAGAAGTGCTTAGCTTTGGGTTCAATCTTGCGGTGTCCTTTCCCAGTGACAGCAGGGGCAACAAGGCACGTATTGTATTGTTGCCATCGAGGATAAAAAGATGGGGTTTATGTCGAAGTTATTGGCGACGAGTATCCCGAAGACGGCAAGACGATATTTCAAGACATCGGGGCTAGCAAAGCCCCTCAGTCCGACTGCCCGGCTGCTCCTGCCGGCTCCCCGTTCGACTGCTCTGCCCGGTCGGCTGCTGACTGCTGACTGCGCTAACCAGCCGGCTGCCGACTGCGCCAACCAGCCGGCTGCCGACTGCAGCCCGACCCGACATCGACGAGACGGATGTACCCGAGCGCTATTCACGTGTCACCCCAGCCATCATGTATAGTGTCGCTTGTCCCCTGGCACTATTTATGAAGTGATCCAGGGGACAAGGATGACACCCATCATGCCTTGCCCATGCCACTACCTAGATTGCTCTCTAAGCTAGCCCACACTATATAAAGGGCACACATCCATCCATCCAGACACTACACAACACACACACGCATGAGCACACACATGCTCACGGCCATGAGCCATGAGCATGGCCGGCCACTAAGAGCATGCCACATACATGCATATATGAAATCAGATGCCTGTGGCACTACTTTCAGATACAGCTCCAGGAGCACTCTGTATCAGATATACTACATATACTCAAACATGCAGGAGTAGGGGTGTTATCTTTCCGAAGAGCCCCGAACCTGGGTAAACTAGCGCGCGCTACTCGCATACCCGTCCCTGGATATTCCGGCAGCAGTCTTGCCCACCATGATAAGCCATCCGTTGGCATATGCCGCACCCAACTCTCGACATTTGGCGTCCACCGTGGGGCGGTACTATGCTACCATTCTGCTGCTGGTTTCGCAGTCCGGGCAGGACCATTTTTTGTCTTCACCGCCGTGGCGTCGCGCCATCTCTCCAGCAGCGGTCGGGGGCTCGACATCGACACGCCCCCGGAGTGGCCGCGAGGAGCGGCACGTCCTCGTCGTTGGCCTCGCCATCTTCGTCATCTCCGCGACGACGTCGCCGCCATCTCTTCGGCCGGGCTCTACATTGACCCGTCCCCGGAGCGACCACGCGAGACGACGCATCCTCGTCATCGGCTTCGGCCTCTTCGTCACCACTGCTGCGACGCCGACCGTCCGTCGCAGCTCCGCGTTGCTCCACCCGCACGGATACATCGCCTGTACACTAGCCAGTACACAACCCATATATGTCCTAGATATTGGCCATACACTACGTCCTACACTTGCCAGATACAAGTCGTACACTTCCCGTACACGAGTTAGATATCATCGCCATCAAGCTCCGCCCAGTGCTATGTCCGTTGCTCCAGCTCGTCTCCTAGTGCGGCCGTGCCACCGAGCTCCTCCCCACAGCTGCCGCTCCCGAGCGCGTTCATGGCCTCGCCTCCTCTCGCGCTGCTCCGCTTGCTGCCAGCGGCGGCGTGGACGCCCACTACCTCTCGTTCCTCTCTTAGGCGCTAGCGCATGCAGAAAACAAAAAGTCAAACTTCTGGGCAAGAACAAAAGCATCCCTCGTGTCTCTCGTCACCGTGCAGCCCGACACGTGCCCGTGGCCGGCCTCCTCCGCGGCTGCACGGCCGCGCGCCGGCGGCTCTGCGTGCTGCACCATTCTCCTCTGCCACGACGCCGGCTCCTTCGCTGCTCCGGCTGCTTCTCTGCCGGCTCTGCATGCGCTTTGTGCTTACCAGCTCCGTCCCTGCAAGCGCCGCCGGACTCCCTCGCCAAGCGTTGCCCGGCCTCTGCGTCGCCGGCGTGGCCTACACCCCGGCCCCGCAGCCGGCCTCACCTCCTCCGACCTTCGGGCCGGGTCGCCGCACCACCCTACTCGGCCACCCCGCACCAGCTGGCCCCGTCTGCGTGCTGTGGCCGCCTGCTCAGCGCCTCCGCCCCTCCACCGCCTGCTACGCGCGCGCCGGCAGTGCTGCACCGCCTCGCTCCACCCGTCCGCTTCCGGCTGCTTTGCGACGCCGTGCCTGGATCTCCCTCCGCGCCAAGATCCACTCCCGAGCGCCCCCGACGTCCGCGCTCCGTCGCCGCTCCGGCAACGTCGCTCCCCGGCGCTCGCCCCTGCCGCCGCACCCAGCTCCGGCACGACGCACCGCGCGCCCCTCGCCCGAGTCTGCGCCTTGCGGTGCGGCCCCAGTTTCCGCCCGTCAGCGAGCAGCGCCAGGCCGCCCCGACCGCCGGCTTGCGCTCGCGCCGGCCTCTCCTGCGTCCGGCTGCGCCCCGCGAGCCCCCGCCGGGTCCTCCCCATCGCCTGGGTCGCGCCTCCGCCTTCTCTTCGGCACCGCGCCTCCTGCAAGCCGTCCCCGGCCTCCCGCGCCGTCTCCGCTCGCGGGCCGGCTTGCGGTTCGCCAGTTCTGCCGTCCGCCTCCCGGCCGCGTGCCGCCTCCCCGCGCCGCGTGCGCCTGCCCAGGGCGCGCTTGCACTCCCGCGCTGGCCGGCCATTCGCCCCACGCCGGCTCCGCCCCGCCAGCCGGCCTCCGCATCCAGCGCTGGCCCCTGGCCGGCTCCCCTGCGCCGCCTGGCCACGAGTCCGCCGGCTGCTCCTGCATCCGGCTGCGCCCGGCGAGTCCCAGCCAGGTCCTGCCGCGGCCGCCTGCTGAGAAAGAAAGAAAGCAGAGGCTGGCTGCCGACGCTGGCTAAAAATACCGAGAGAAAAGTCAAAGCCGCTAGCCGGCTGAAGAAAAGAAAAGTCAAGGCTGAAGAAAAGAAAAGTCAAGCCGGGTGCTAAAAAGGATGGAGAGAGAACCTGGCTGCTCGAGAAAGAAAAGAAGTATAGATAGAAAAGCATCCATCCGGCTGCTTGTGCAAAAAAGAGGTCGAGTGCCTGCTAACCGGCTGAAGAAAAAAGCTGAGGCCGACTCGTGGCGTTCGGCTGCTTACATGCAGTCCGACAAAAAAAAGCTGGACAAATATTGTCGGCTGCCTACCTGTCTGGACGGAAAGAAAAAGTATTCATTCGGCTATGTGGGAAGATGAAGTAGTTGCCGAGAGATCCGGCCCGACTGCACAGCAGTCGACCCGAATCTCGGGTGCTACACCCAGCGGGTGCGTTGACGCGCCCCCGCGAAGAAGAAGAAAAAGTAGTTGCCGGTAGATCCGGCCCGACTGCTCAGCAGTCGGCTCGAATCTCGCGGGCAACACCCAGCGGGTGCGCTGACGCGCCCCCGCGAAGAAGAAGACAAAGTAGTTGCGGGGAGATCCGGCCCGACTGCTCAGTAGTCGGCCCGGATCTCGGGGGCTACACCCAGCTGGTGCGCTGACGCGCCCTCACAAACAAGAAGACAAAGTGGTCGCCGGGAGATCCGGCCCGACTGCTCAACGGTCGGCCCGAATCTCGGGGGCTGATACGTCCATTTTGCATCATGCTTTTATATCAATATTTATTGCATTATGGGTTGTTATTACATATTATATCTCAATACTTATAGCTATTCTCTCTTATTTTACAAGGTTTACCATAAAGAGGGAGAATGCCGGCAGCTGGAATTCTGGCTGGAAAAGGAGCAAACATTGAAAACCTATTCTGCACAGCTCCAAAAGTCCTGAAACTCCACGAAACATCTTTTTGGAATTAATAAGAATATTTGGGCGAAAGAAATACACCAGGGGGCCCACACCTCATCCAGGAGAGTGGGGGGGGGGCGCCCCCCCTACTGGGCGCGCCCCCTGTCTCCTGGGTTCCCTAGTGGGCCCCTGGTGTCCATCTTCTGCTATATCAGAGCTTTTACCCTGGAAAAAATCGTGGGCAAGCTTACGGGACGAAACTCTGCCGCCAAGAGGCGGAACCTTGGCGGAATCAATCTAGGGCTCCGGCGGAGATGTTCTACCGGGGACACTTCCCTTCGGGAGGGGGAAATCATCACCAACGTCATCACCAATGATCCTCTCATCGGGAGGGGGTCAATCTCCATCAACATCTTCACCAGCACCATCTCCTCTCAAAACCCTAGTTCATCTCTTGTATCCAATCTTGTATCAAAACCACAAATTGGTACCTGTGGGTTGCTAGTAGTGTTGATTACTCCTTGTAGTTGATGCTAATTGGTTTACTTGGTGGAAGATCATATGTTCAGATCCTTTATGCATATTATTACTCCTCTGATTATGAACATGAATATTCTTTGTGAGTAGTTACGTTTGTTCCGGAGGACATGGGTGAAGTCTTGCTATTAGTAGTCATGTGAATTTGGTATTCATTCGATATTTTGATGAGATGTATGTTGTCTTTTCCTCTAGTGGTGTTATGTGAACATCGACTACATGACACTTCACCATTATTTGGGCCTAGAGGAGGGCATGGGGAAGTAATAAGTAGATGATGGGTTGCTAGAGTGACAGAAGCTTGAACCCTAGTTTATGCGTTGCTTTGTTAGGGGCTGATTTGGATCCATATGTTTAATGTTGTGGTTAGGTTTACCTTAGTACTTCTTTTGTAGTTCTGGATACTTGCAATAGGGGTTAATCATAAGTGGGATGCTTGTCCAAGTAAGGGCAGTACCCAAGTATCGGTCCACCCACATATCAAATTATCAAAGTACCGAACGTGAATCATATGAACGTGATGAAAACTAGCTTGACGATAATTCCCATGTGTCCTCGGGAGCTTCTTTCTCATTATTAAAAATTGTCCAGGCTTATCCTTTGCTACATAAAGGATTGGGCCACCTTGATGCACTTTATTTACTTTATTTACTTGTTACTCGTTACTATTTATCTTATCACAAAACTACCTATCACCTACAATTTCAGTGCTTGCAGAGAAAACCTTACTGAAAATTGTTTATCATTTCCTTCTACTCCTCGTTGGGTTGGACACTCTTACTTATCGAAAGGACTACGATTGATCCCCTACACTTGTGGGTCATCAAGACTCTTTTTTGGCGCCGTTGCCGGGGAGTGTAGTGCTTTTGGTGAGTGGAACTTAGTAATGAAACATTTATATAGTGTGCTGAAATTTTCTGTTACTTGTCACTATGGAAACTAATCCTTTGAGGGGCTTGTTTGGGGTATCTTCACCCCAACCAGAAGAGCAAATAGTTGCTCCTCAACCTACTGAACTTTATGAAAATATTTACTTTGAGATTCCTTCGGGTATGATAGATAAATTGCTAGCTAATCCATTTGCAAGAGATGGAATATTGCATCCCAATTTACGCCTTATCTTTGTGGATGAAGTTTGTGGATTATTTAAGCTTGCAGGTATTCCCAATGATGTTGTCAAAAGTAAGGTCTTCCGTTTATCTTTGAAGGGAGATGCATTGACATGGTATAGGCTATGTGATGATACGAGATCTTGGAATTATAAGCGACTGAAGTTGGAATTTCACCAGAAGTTCTATCATATGCATCTTGTTCATCATGATCGTAATTACATATATAATTTCTGGCCTCGTGAAGGAGAAAGCATCGCTCAAGCTTGGGGGAGGCTTAAGTCAATGTTATATTCATGCCCCAATCGTGAGCTCTCTCGGGAAATGATTATTCAGAACTTTTATGCTCGGCTTTCTCTTGATAATCGCAACCTGCTCGATACTTCCTATGCTGGTTCTTATATGCTGAAGACTATTGATTTCAAATGGGACTTATTGGAAAGAATTAAACGCAACTCTGAAGATTGGGGTTCCGACGATGGTAAGGAGTCAGGTATGACACCTAAGTTCGATTGTGTTAAATCTTTTATGGATACCGATGCTTTTCGTGGATTTAGCACTAAGTATGGACTTGACTCTGAGATAGTAGCTTCTTTCTGTGAATCTTTTGCTACTCACGTTGATCTCCCTAAAGAGAAGTGGTTTAAATATAATCCTCATGTTGAAGTGAAAGTAGTTGCACCTATTACAGTCGAAGAAAAGACTATCACCTATAGTGATCCTATTGTTCCTACTACTTATGTTGAGAAACCTCCTTTTCCTGTTAGGATAAAGGATCATGCTAAAGCTTTGACTATTGTTCGTAAGAGTAATACTAGGACTTATACACCTTCTGAGCAAATTAATGTTGAACCTAGTATTGTTGTGGTTAAAGATCTCTTGGATGAGGATTTAGATGGGCAAGTTATTTATTTCTGTGGTGAGACTGCTAATATTGCTAGACCAGATACTAAGACACGTAGACCTGTCATAGGCATGCCTGTTATTTCTGTTAAAATAGGAGATCATTGTTATCATGGCTTATGTGATATGGGTGCTAGTGCTAGTGCAATACCTTATACCTTATATCAAGAAATTATTCATGACATTGCACCCATTGAATTAAAAGACATTGATGTTACTATTAAGCTTGCTAATAGGATACCATTAAACCCTTTGGGATTGTTAGAGATGTTGATGTTTTGTGTGGGAAGGTTAAATACCCTGCTGACTTTCTTTTTCTTGGTTCCCAACAAGATGATTTTTGTCCCATTATTTTCGATAGACCCTTCTTGAATACAGCTAGTGCTAAGATTAATTGTGAAAAGAATACTGTCACCGTTGGCATAGATGGTATGTCTCATGAGTTTAATTTTGCTAAGATTAGTAGACAACCTCGTGATAGGGAACCACCTAGTGAGGATGATATTATTGGTCTTGCTTCCATTGTTGTGCCTCCTACTGATCCATTAGAACAATATTTGCTAGACCATGAAAACGATATGTTTATGAAGAAAGAAGGAAAATAGATGAAGTGTTCCTCAAACAGGAACCTATGCTGAAACATAACCTTCCCGTTGAAATTCTTGGGGATCCCCCTCCACCCAAGGGTGATCCCGTGTTTGAACTCAAACCATTACCTGATAATCTTAAGTATGCTTATCTTGATGAAAAGGAAATATATCATGTTATTATTAGTGCTAACCTTTCAGAGAAAGAAGAAGAAAGATTATTGAAAACTCTGAAGAAGCACCGAGCCGCTATTGGATATACTCTGGATGATCTTAAGGGCATCAGTCCCACATTATGCCAACACAAAATTATAGTGGAAAAAGATGCCAAACCAGTTAGAGATCCTCAAAGACGATTAAATCCAAGATGAAGGAAGTGGTAAGAAAGGAGATACTAAAGCTCCTTGAGGCAGGTATTATTTATCCCGTTGCTCATAGTGAATGGGTAAGCCCTGTCCATTATGTTCCTAAAAAGGGAGGTATTACCGTTGTTCCTAATGATAAAGATGAATTGATCCCGCAAAGAATTATTACAGGTTATTGGATGGTAATTGATTTCCGTAAGTTAAATAAAGCTACTAAGAAAGATCATTACCCTTTACCTTTCATTAATCAAATGCTAGAAAGACTATCCAAACACACTCATTTCTGCTTTCTGGATGGTTATTCTGGCTTCTCTCATATACCTGTGTCAGCGAAGGGTCAATCTAAAACTACTTTTACTTGCCCTTTTGGTACTCTCACTTATAGATGTATGCCTTTTTGGTTTATGTAATGCACCTGCTACCTTTCAAAGATGCATGATGGCTATATTCTCTGATTTTTGTGAAAAGATTTGTGAGGTATTCATGGATGATTTCTCCATTTATGGATCCTCTTTTGATGATTGTTTAAGCAACCTTGATCGAGTTTCGCAGAGATGCGAAGACACTAGTCTCATCCTGAAATTGGAAAAGTGTCACTTTATGGTTAATGAAGGAATTGTCTTGGGCATAAGATTTCCGAGAGTGGTATTGAAGTTGACAAAGCCAAGGTTGGTGCTATTGAAAAGATGCCATGTCCTAAGGACATAAAAGGTATAAGAAGTTTCCTTGGTCATGCCGGTTTTTATAGGAGGTTCATTAAGGACTTTTTTAAAATCTCTAGGCCTCTGACTAATTTATTGCAAAAAGATATTCCTTTTGTCTTTGATGATGATTGTGTAGAAGCATTTAAACTACTTAAGAAAGCTTTGATCACTGCACCTATTGTTCAGCCACTTGATTGGAATTTACCTTTTAAAATTATGTGTGATGCTAGTGATTATGCTGTAGGTGTTGTTCTAGGGCAAAGAGTCAATAACAAATTGAATGTTATCCAGTATGCTAGTAAGACTCTTGATACTACCCAGAGAAATTATGCTACTACTGAAAAAGAGTCCATAGTAGTTGTGTTTGCATGTGATAAGTTTAGACCTTATATTGTTGATTCCAAAGTTACTATTCACACTGATCATGATGCTATTAAATATCTTATGGAAAAGAAAGATGCTAAGCCTAGACTCATTAGATGGGTTCTCTTGCTCCAAGAATTTGATTTACACATTATTGATAGAAAGGGAGCTGAGAACCCCGTTGCAGACAACCTGTCTAGGTTAGAGAATGTTCTTGATGACCCACTGCCTATTGATGATAGCTTTCCTGATGAACAATTAGCGGTCGTTAATGCTTCTCGTACTGCTCCTTGGTATGCTGATTATGCTAATTACATTGTTGCTAAATTTATATCGCTAGTTTCACATACCAGCAAAAGAAAAAGTTCTTTTATCATTTAAGACATTTCTTCTGGGATGACCCACACCTTTATAAAGAAGGAGTGGATGGTGTTATTAGACGTTGTGTGCCTGAGCATGAACAGGAACATATCCTACGCAAGTGTCACTCTGAATCTTATGGAGGACACCACGCTGGAGATAGAACTGCACACAAGGTACTACAATCTGGTTTTTATTGGCCTACTCTCTTCAAAGATGCTCGTAAGTTTGTTTTATCTTGTGGTGAATGTCAAAGAGTAGGTAACATTAGTAAACGTCAAGAAATGCCTATGAATTATTCTCTTGTTATTGAACCATTTGATGATTGGGGCTTTGATTATATGGGACCTTTTCCTGCCTCTAATGGTTATACACATATTTTAGTTGCTATTGATTATGTTACTAAGTGGGTAGAAGCTATTCCAACTAGTAGTGATGATCATAACACTTCTATTAAAATGATTAAAGAAGTTATTTTTCCGAGGTTTGGAGTCCCTAGATATCTTATGACTGATGGTGGTTCACATTTTATTCATGGTGCTTTCCGTAAGATGCTCGCTAAGTATGATGTTAATCATAGAATCGCATCTCCTTATCATCCGCAGTCGAGTGGTCAAGTAGAGTTGAGCAATTGACAGCTCAAATTAATTTTGCAAAAGACTATGAATAGATCTAGAAAGAATTGGTCCAAAAAATTTGATGATGCATTATGGTCCTGTAGAACTGCATACAAAAATCCTATGGGTATGTCTCCATATAAGATGGTTTATGGAAAAGCGTGTCATTTACCTCTTAAACTTGAACATAAGGCATATTGGGCTATTAAAGAGCTCAATTATGACTTCAAACTTGCCGGTGAGAAGAGGTTGTTTGATATTAGCTCACTTGATGAATGAAGAACCCAAGCACATGAGAATGCCAAGCTATTCAAAGAAAAAGTCAAACGCTGGCATGATAAAAGGATACAAAAGCGTGAGTTTAACGTAGGAGATTATGTATTATTATTCAACTCTCGTTTAAGATTATTTGCAGGAAAACTTCTCTCAAAATGGGAAGGTCCTTACGTTATCGAGGAGGTCTATCGTTCAGGTGCCATAAAAATCAACAACTTCGAAGGCACAAGTCCGAGGGTGGTAAACAGTCAAACAATTAAACATTACATTTCAGGTAATCCTATCAATGTTGAAACTAATATCATTGAAACCGTAACCCCTGTAGAATACATAAGGGACAAGTTCCAGAACGTTCTAGACTCCGAAAAGGAATAGGTATGTGGTACGGTAAGTAAACCGACTCCAAAACAACTCCAATGGCATTTTTTATCAGTTTTGGAATATTTAAGAATTTTAGGAAGGAAGAAGTAGTCCGAAAGGGACACGAGGCCCCCACGAGAGTGGAGGGCGCCCCCCTACTGGGCGCGCCCCCTGTCTCATGGGCACCTCGTGTTCCTCCCGGACTCCGTTTTCTTGCACGTTACATATTTAGGTCGGTAAAAATTCATTATATATACTCCCGAAGGTTTTGACCACCATATCACACAAATATCCTCTGTTTTCGTTTCGAGATGTTTCTGTTTCAGATCTAGAGCATCATGGTGTCTCCAAGCGCTCCCAAGGACAAGTTTTTCGAGAGGGTTATCAACCCCTATCTCGTGGAGGTGCTGCAACACCCTCAAACCATTGAGATGCGTGAGGGGGTTCTGCACATCCGCGATGTGGAGGGACCAAGGCATACCGGGAGCATGGAGACAAAGCTCGAAGCCATGGAGCAGCAAGTTTTCAAGTGTCAAGGGATGGTGGAGCGTGGACTCAACGCTAGCCAGATGATGATCACAGAGTTCACCAACAACCACAAGCTGGATGCCAAAGTCATTGGGGAGACCATCTTCAAGCTTCAAGAGAAAATCGAGCACCTCCAAGCCCAGATCTATGACCTGCAAAACCAGAACTGTGAGTATGAATATAGATTCAAGAGGATGAGTTTGGCTGCAGATTTAAGGATCACGGAGACTCGATCATCCTTCTATGATGGAGAGCCGATGCCTTGGAAGACGGACGACAAGCCTACATCATCAACAACCCCTACTTCACCGCCTCCGAGGACATAATTACATGGGTATGGGCACTCCCCTTGGCAACTCCCAAGCTTGGGGGAGGTGCCCCGGTATCGTATCACCATCACACTCCTATTACCGCTTTTAGTTCGATCCTTTCAGTAGTATCTTGATCTAGTAGTTTGAAGTTTTGATATCAAGTAGTTTTGAGTTTTGCATTGTGATCTCTTTTTGTAATCGAGTCCGTGAGATATCTATAATAAAGATTAGTGTCGAGTCAAGGGCTTTGATATGTTGCTATGATCTTGTGAAAGTAGAAAGAATAAAAGAGTTCATACTAATCTTATGGATAGTGATAATTTCACACATAGAAAGTATGAGGCATAAAAATTGTTGAGAGTTGATGAACGTAGTTTTGGTCATCGATGCAATTAATAGGAAGTGATAAGGAAAGAGGGGTTCACATACAAATATATTATCTTGGACACCTTTTTGTAATTGGGAGCACTCATTAGGTATGACATGCTAAAAGAGTTGACGTTGGACAAGGAAGACAACGTAATGGTTTATGTTTTCGCGCATCTCAGTTAAAGTATATTGTCATTGACCTTTCAAACATGTTGAGCTTGCCTTTCTCCCTCATGCTAGCGAAATTCCTTGCACCAAGTAGAGATACTACTTGTGCTTCCAAATACCCTTAAACCCAGTTTTGCCATGAGAGTCCACCATACCTACCTATGGATTGAGTAAGATCCTTAAGTAAGTTGTCATGTTGCAAGCAATAAAATTGCTATCTAAATATGTATGACTTATTAGTGCAGAGAAAATAATCTTTGTACGAACTTGTTGTGGAAGTAATAAAAGCGACGAATTGCATAATAAAGGTCCACATACAAGGGGCAATATAAAGTGACGTTCTTTTGTATTAAGATTTTGTGCATCAACCCTAAACGCACATGACAACCTCTGCCTCCCTCTGCGAAGGGCCTATCTTTTACTTTATGTTTTTACTTTATGCTTGAGTCAAGGTGATCCTCATCTTTCCCTTTTTTCATTTTATCCTTTAGCAAGCTCCTCATGTTTGAAAGATCATGATATATATATCCAATTGGATGTTAGTTAGCATGGGCTATTATTGTTGACATCGCCTAAAGGTGAATACGTTGGGAGGCAACACAATAAGCCCCTATCTTTCTCAGTGTCCGGCTGAAACTCCATAACCACAAGTATTGTGTGAGTGTTAGCAATCATAGAAGACTACAAGATAGTTGAGTATGTGAGCTTGCTGAAAAGCTCTATTGTTGACTCTTTCTGATGTTACGATAAATTGCAATTGCTTCAATGACTGAGATTATAGTTTGTTAGTTCCCAATGAAGTTTTTGAACCATACTTGACATTGTGAATTGATTGTTACTTGAGCATAAGAAATCATATGATAAAACCTATATATGAAGCTATTATAAGAATAATCATGATGCCCTCATGTCCGTATTTTATTTTTATCGACACCTCTATCTCTAAACATGTGGACATATTTTTCGATTTCGGCTTCCGCTTGAGGACAAGCAAGGTCTAAGCTTGGGGGAGTTGATACGTCCATTTTGCATCATGCTTTTATATCAATATTTATTGCATTATGGGATGTTATTACACATTATATCTGAATACTTATGGCTATTCTCTCTTATTTTACAAGGTTTACCGTGAAGTGGGTGAATGTCGGCAGCTGGAATTCTGGCTGGAAAAGGAGCAAACATCGGAAACCTATTCTGCACAGCTCCAAAAGTCCTGAAACTCCACGAAACATCTTTTTGGAATTAACAAGAATTTTTGGGTGAAAGAAATACACCAGGGGGCCCACACCTCATCCAGGAGAGTGGGGGGCGCCCCCCTACTGGGCGCGCCCCCTGTCTCCTGGGCTCCCTGGTGGGCCCCTGGTGTCCATCTTCTGCTATATAAGAGCTTTTACCCTGAAAAAAATTGTGGGCAAGCTTACGGGACGAAACTCCACCGCCAAGAGGCGGAACCTTGGCGGAATCAATCTAGGGCTCCGGCGGAGCTGTTCTACCGGGGACACTTCCTCCGGGAGGGGGAAATCATCACCAACATCATCACCAATGATCCTCTCATCGGGAGGGGGTCAATCTCCATCAACATCTTCACCAACACCATCTCCTCTCAAAACCCTAGTTCATCTCTTGTATTCAATCTTGTATCAAAACCACAAATTGGTACCTGTGGGTTGCTAGTAGTGTTGATTACTCCTTGTAGTTGATGCTAATTGGTTTACTTGGTGGAAGATCATATGTTCAGATCCTTTATGCATATTATTAATCCTCTGATTATGAACATGAATATTCTTTGTGAGTAGTTACGTTTGTTCCTGAGGACATGGGTGAAGTCTTGCTATTAGTAGTCATGTGAATTTGGTATTCGTTCGATATTTTGATGAGATGTATGTTGTCTTTTCCTCTAGTGGTGTTATGTGAACGTATACTACATGACACTTCACCATTATTTGGGCCTAGAGGAAGGCATGGGGAAGTAATAAGTAGATGATGGGTTGCTAGAGTGACAGAAGCTTGAACCCTAGTTTATGCTTTGCTTCGTTATGGGCTGATTTGGATCCATATGTTTAATGCTGTGGTTAGGTTTACCTTAATATTTCTTTTGTAGTTGCGGATGCTTGCAATAGGGGTTAATCATAAGTGGGACGCTTGTCCAAGTAAGGGCAGTACCCAAGTACCGGTCCACCCACATATCAAATTATCAAAGTATCGAACGCGAATCATATGAACGTGATGAAAACTAGCTTGACGATAATTCCCATGTTTCCTTGGGAGCTTCTTTCTCATTATTAGAAATTGTCCAGGCTTATCCTTTGCTACATAAAGGATTAGGCGACCTTGCTGCACTTTATTTACTTTATTTACTTGTTACTCGTTACTATTTATCTTATCACAAAACTATCTATCACCTACAATTTTAGTGCTTGCAGAGAAAACCTTACTGAAAACTGCTTATCATTTCCTTCTGCTCCTCGTTGGGTTGGACACTCTTAGTTATCAAAAGGAATACGATTGATCCCCTACACTTGTGGGTCATCAGGGGCTAAACCCAGTGGGTGCGCTGACGCGCCCCCACGGAAGATTGCAAGAAGCAAAAACAAGAAGAGTTTTGTCCTGCTGCCAGTAGCCGGCAGAAAGAAAAAAGAAGAAGAGGGCGCTGCCAGACTCCTTGCCGCCTGGCCGGCTGCGCCAAGCCGGCTCAGCCGCGTTCCGCTCGCCGCCTGGCTGGTCAAGCCCGACCGGCTGGACCCTACACCCAGCGGGTGTGTCGACGCGCTCCGTGAGCGCCGAGTCGCGCCAGCTGTCTTCAACGACCACGGCTACACGAAAATCAATGTGAGCTCCTCACCCGCATATTTTTTGCATCAAAAAAGTACGGATAACCCCGAACGATGCTCGGAGCCTATCTCCGTAATTGTATTACAGTTACACTACTGTTCGCTCTGGTGCCAGCCAGAGTTGGCCTGGAGGCTGGCCGCTTGGCCTGAGACGTTATTTCCCGCAGACGGCTTAGTAGCGTGTGCAGTACCAAAGGCCCACCTCTCATCCACAGACCGCAGAGTGGCTGTCCGACTAGCAAGAGCAAAAGCTGGAGGTCACCCCACGCGAAAAAACGTCCGGGAAGAGAAACACTTCGGGCGACCCGACCGTTTGCTTTATGAGTATCTACTCGATTAAATCCGCTCCCAGAGTCTGAGTACTGTACACTCCACTTCGCGGCCCATTCTCAGCCACACACCGCAGAGCGGCTGTCCGGCGAGCGAGAGCACAAGCCAAAAAGCGGGGGGAACATGAAAAATATTAAGGGGGCTCGGACGAAACCGAGTCAGCACCCTGCATAAAACTTGCAATGCTAAAAGCAAACATTTGATATATCTGCGTGGACTAACTTTGTCTTTTTGCATGATCATTTCCATGGGGAACCCCCCCTCCTTGCTCGGAGGCTCGGAGACTACATTAACACCTGCTAAGGAACCTCCGCCCAACTTTGCCAAGTTGCCCGGAGGCTCGGGGGCTACTGTCGGAGTTATTGGCGACGGGTATCCCGAAGACGGCAAGACGATATTTCAAGACACTGGGGCTAGCAAAGCCCCTCAGTCCGACTACCCGGCCGCTCTTGCCGGCTCCCCGTCCGACTACTCTGCCCGGCCGGCTGCCGACTGCTGACTGCGCCGACTAGCCGGCTGCCGACTGCGCCAACTAGCCAGCTGCCGACTGCAGCCCGACCCGACACCGACGAGACAGCTGTACCTAAGCACTGTTCACGTGTCATCCCAGCCATCATGTATAGTGTCGCTTGTCCCCTGGCACTATTTATGAAGTGACCCAGGGGACAAGGATGACACCCACCATGCCTTGCCCATGCCAGTACCTAGCTTACTCTCTAAGCTAGCCCACACTATATAAAGGGCACACATCCATCCATCCAGACACTACACAACACACACACGCATGAGCACACACATGCTCAAGGCCATGAGCCATGAGCATGGCCGGGCACTAAGAGCATGCCACATACATGCATATAGGAAACCAGATGCCTGTGGCACTGCTTTCAGATACAACTTCAGGAGCACTCTGTACCAGATATACTACATATACTCAGACATGCAGGAGTAGGGGTGTTATCTCTCCGGAGAGCCCCGAACCTGGGTAAACTAGCGCGTGCTACTCGCATACCCATCCCTGGATATTTAGGTAGCAGTCTTGCCCACCATGATAAGCCATCCGTTGGCATATGTCGCACCCAACTCCCGACAGTTTATATCATATTGCTTGAGTTTATCCCTCTACATCATGTCATCTTGCCTAGTGCGTTATGCTGTTCTTATGAACTTAATACTCTAGATGCATGCTGGATAGCGGTCGATGTGTGGAGTAATAGTAGTAGATGCAGAATCGTTTTGATCTACTTGTCGCGGACGTGATGCCTATATACATGATCATGACTAGATATTATCATAACTATGCACTTTTTTATCAATTGCTCGACAATAATTTGTTCACCCACCATAATACTTATGCTATCTTGAGAGAAGCCACTAGTGAAACCTATGGCCCCCGGGTCTATTTTCCATCATCTAAGTTTCTGATCTATTTTATTTTGTAATCTTACTTTCCAATCTAGATCATAAAAATACCAAAAATATTTATCTTATTATTATCTCTATCAGATCTCACTTTCGCAAGTGGCCGTGAAGGGATTGACAAACCCTTTATCATGTTGGTTGCGAGGTTCTTGTTTGTTTGTGTAGGTACGAGGGACTTGCGTGTAGCCTCCTACTGGATTGATACCTTGGTTCTAAAAACTGAGGGAAATACTTACGCTACTTTGTTGCATCACCCTTTCCTCTTCAAGGGAAAACCAACGCAGTGCTAAAGAGGTAGCAAGAAGGATTTCTGGCACCGTTGCCGGAAGGTCTACGCACAAGTCAAGACAAACCAAGTACCCATCACAAACTCTTCTTCCTCGCATTACATTATTTGCCATTTGCCTCTCGTTTTCCTCTCCCCCACTTCACCCTTGCCGTTTTATTCGCCCCCTCTTTTCCGTTCGCCTCTTTTTCGCTTGCCTCTTGTGTGCTTGTGTGTTGGTTTGTTTGTCACAATGGCTCAAGATAATACTAAATTGTGTGACTTTTCCAATACCAACAATAATGATTTCCTTCGCACTCCGATTACTCCTCTTACCGATGCTGAATCTTGTGAAATTAATGCTGCTTTGTTGAATCTTGTCATGAAATATCAATTCTCTGGCCTTCCTAGTGAAGATGCCACGACTCATCTAAACAACTTTGTTGATTTGTGTGATATGCAAAAGAAGAAAGGTGTGGATAATGATATTGCTAAATTGAAGCTATTTCCGTTTTCACTTAGAGATCGTGCTAAAACTTGGTTTTCGTCTTTGCCTAAAAATAGCATTCATTCATGGAATAAGTGCAAAGATGTTTTTATCTCTAAGTATTTTCCTCCCGCTAAGATCATCTCTCTTAGAAACGATATTATGACTTTTAAGCAACTTGATCATGAACATGTCGCACAATCTTGGGACAGGATGAAATTAATGATTCGCAATTGCCTTACTCATGGATTAAATTTATGGATGATCATACAAAAATTTTATGCCGGATTGAATTTTGCTTCTAGAAATCTTTTAGAATCGGCCGTGGAGGCACTTTTATGGAAATCACTTTAGGAGAAGCTACTAAACTCCTAGATAATATTATGGTTAATTATTCTCAATGGCACACCGAAAGATCTTCTAGTAAAAAAGGTTCATGCGATAGAAGAGATTAATGTTTTGAGTCGAAAGATGGATGAACTTATGAAATTGTTTGCTAATAAGAGTGTTCCTATCGATCCTAATGATATGACTTTGCCTACTTTGATTGAGAATAATAATGAATCTATGGATGTGAATTTTGTTGGTAGGAATAATTTTGGTAACAACGCGTATAGAGGAAACTTTAATCCTAGGCCGTTCCCTAGTAATTCCTCTAATAATTATGGTAATTCCTACAACAACTCTTATGGAAATTTTAATATATGCCCTCTGATTTTGAGATTAGTGTTAAGGAGTTTATGATTTCTCAAAAGAATTTCAATGCTTTATTTTAAGAAAAATTGCCTAAGATTGATGAGTTGGCTAGGAACGTGGATATAATTTCTCTTGATGTTGATTCTTTGAAACTAGATCTCTTCCACCTAAGCATGACATCAATGAGTCTCTCAAAGCCATGAGAATTTCCATTGATGAGTGCAAAGAAAGAACCGCTAGGATGCATGCTAAGAAAAACTGCTTTGTAAAAGCGTGTTCTTCTAGTTTTCATGATAATAATGATGAAGATATAAAAGTGATTGATGTGTCTCCTATTAAATCTTTGTTTTGCAATATGAATCTTGATAATGATGGGACTAGGGATGAGTCAACTTTAGTTAAAAGGCGTCCCAATGATTCGGAGTTTTTAGATCTTGATGCAAAAATTGGTAAAAGTGGGATTGAAGAGGTCAAAACTTTACATAGCAATGAACCTACTATTTTGGATTTCAAGGAATTTAATTATGATAATTGTTCTTTAATAGATTATATTTCCTTGTTGCAATTCGTGTTAAATTCTCCTCATGCTTATAGTCAAAATAAAGCTTTTACTAAATATATCGTTGATGCTTTTATGCAATCTTATGAAGAAAAACTTGAATTAGAAGTTTCTATCCCTAGAAAACTTTATGATGAGTGGGAACCTACTATTAAAATTAAAATTAAAGATCATGAATTTTATGCTTTGTGTGATTTGAGTGTTAGTGCTTCCATGATTCCAAAAACTTTGTGTGATGTGTTAGGTTTCCGTGAATTTGATGATTGCTCTTTAAACTTGCACCTTGCGGATTCCACCATTAAGAAACCTATGGGAAGGATTAATGATGTTCTTATTGTTGCAAGTAGTAGTTATGTGCCCGTAGATTTTATTGTTCTTGATATAGATTGCAATTTTTCATGTCCTATTATTCTTGGTAGACCTTTCCTTAGAACGATTGGTGCAATTATTGATATGAAAGAAGGAAATATTAGATTCCAATTTCCATTAAGGAAAGGCATGGAACACTTTACTAGAAATAAAATCAAATTACCTTATGAATCTATTATGAGAGCCAATTATGAATTGAATACCAAAGATGGCAATACTTAGATCTATTCTCGCTTTTATGCCTAGCGAGGGGCGTTAAATGATAGTGCTTGTTGGGAGGCAACCCAATTTTATTTTTATTCTTTACTTTTTTATCATGTTTAGTATTAAATAATTCATCTAGCTTCTGTTTAGATGTGGTTTTATGTTTTAGTTAGTGTTTGTGCCAAGTAGAACCTATAGGATAACATATGGTGAAAGTTAATTTGATCTTGCTGAAAAACAGAAACTTTTGCACGCACGGGACTAATTTTAGTAAATCACGGAAACGTGATTTTTAGTTGATTATTTTTTCAGAATATTAATAGATAAATTGCCTATGACTTCGTATTTTGGTAGGAATTTTAGAGTTCCAGAAGTATTCGGAAGTTACATATTACTGCAGACTGTTCTGTTTTTGACAGATTCTTTTTTTCGTGTGTTGTTTGCTTATTTTGATGAATCTATGGCTAGTATCGGGGGTATGAACCATAGAGAAGTTAGAATACAGCAGGTTTAACACCAATATAAATAAAGAATGAATTCATTACAGTACCTTAAAGTGGTGGTTTGCTTTCTTGCACTAACGGAGCTTACGAGTTTTGTGTTGAGTTTTGTATTGTGGAGTTTTCTAGTTTTGGGTAAAGATTTGATGGATTATGGAATAAGGAGCGGCAAGATCCTAAGCTTGGGGATGACCAAGGAACCCAAGGTAAAATTCAAGGACAACGAAAATCCTAAGCTTGGGGATGCCCCGGAAGGCATCCCCTCTTTCGTCTTCGTCCGTCGGTAACTTTACTTGGAGTTATATTTTTATTCACCACATGATGTGTGTTTTGCTTGGAGCGTCTTGTATGATTTGAGTCTTTGCTTTTTAGTTTACCACAATCATCCTTGCTGTACACACCTTTTGGGAGAGGCACACATGAATCGTAATTTATTAGAATACTCTATGTGCTTCACTTATATCTTTTGAGCTAGACAATTTTGCTCTAGTGCTTCACTTATATCTTTTTAGAGCACGGCGATGGTTTTATTTTGTAAAAATTATTGATATCTCATGCTTCACTTATATTATTTTGAGAGTCTTTTAGAACAACATGGTATTTGCTTTTGTTATAAAATTAGTCCTAAAATGATGAGCGTCCAAGATAGGTATAATAAAAACTATCATTTAAAGTGCATTGAATACTATGAGAAGTTTGATACTTGATAATTGTTTTGAGATATAAAGGTGGTAATATTAGAGTCATGCTAGTTGGGTAGTTGTGAATTTGAGTAATACTTGTGTTAAAAGTTTGTGATTCCCGTAGCATGCACGTATGGTGAACCGTTATGTGATGAAATTGAAGCATGGTTTATTTATTGATTGTCTTCCTTATGTGTGGAGGTCAGGATCGCATGATGGTTAACTCCTATCAACCCTTCCCCTAGGAGCATGCGTGTAGTACTTTGTTTTGATAACTTGTAGATTTTTGCAATAAGTATATGAGTTCTTCATGACTAATGTTGAGTCCTTGGATTATACGCACTCTCACCCTTCCACCATTGCTAGCCTCCTTGTGCCGCGCAACTTTCGCCGGTACCATACACCCACCATATACCTTCCTCAAAACAGCCAGCATACCTACCAATTATGGCATTTCCATAGCCATTTCGAGATATATTGCCATGCAACTTTCCACCGTTCTATTATTTATGACACACATCATCATTGTCATATTGTTTTTGCATGATCATGTAGTTGACATTGTATTTATGGCAAAGCCACCATTCATAATTCTTTCATACATGTCACTCTTGATTCATTGCATATCCCGGTACACCGCCGGAGGCATCCACATAGAGTCATATTTTGTTCTAAGTATTGAGTTGTAAGTAAATAAAAGTGTGATGATCTTCATTATTAGAGCATTGTCCCAAGTGAGAAAAAGATGATGGAGACTATGATTCCCCCACAAGTTGGGATGAGACTCCGGACTTTATGAAAAATAAAAGAGGCCAAAGAAGCCCGAATAAAAAAAGAGGCCAAAGAAGCCCACCAAAAAAAGAGAAAAGAAACAAAATGAGAGAAAAAGAGAGAAGGGACAATGTTACTATCCCTTTCCACACTTGTGCTTCAAAGTAGCACCATGAAATTCATAGAGAGTCTCTTATGTTGTCACTTTCATATGCTAGTGGGAATTTTTCATTATAGAACTTGACTTGTATATTCTAATGATGGACTTCCTCAAATTGCCGTAGGTCTTCGTGAGCAAGCAAGTTGGATGCACACCCACTTAGTTTTCTTTTTGATGAGCTTTCATATACTTATAGCTCTAGTGCATCCATTGCATGGCAATCCCTACTCACTCACATCGATATCTATCAATGGGCATCTCCATAGCCCGTTGATACGCCTAGTTGATGTGAGACTATCTTCTCCTTTTTGTCTTCTCCACAACCACCATCCTATTCCACATATAGTGCTATATCCATGGCTCACGCTCATGTATTGCGTGAAGATTGAAAAAGTTTGAGAATACTAAAGTATGAAACAATTGCTTGGCTAAAATCGGGGTTGTGCATGATTTAAATATTTTGTGTGATGAAGATAGAGCATAGCCAGACTATATGATTTTGTAGGGATAACTTTCTTTGGCCATGTTATTTTGAGAAGACATGATTACTTTGTTAGTATGCTTGAAGTATTACTATTTTTATGCCAATATGAACTTTTATCTTGAATCTTTCGGATCTGAACACTCACGCCACAATAAAGAAAATTACATTGATAAATATGCTAGGTAGCATTCCACATCAAAAATTCTGTTTTTATCATTTACCTACTCGAGGACGAGCAGGAATTAAGCTTGGGGATGCTCGATACGTCTCCAACGTATCTATAATTTTTTATTGTTCCATGCTATTATATTACCCGTTTTGGAAGTTTATGGGCTTTACTAAACACTTTTATATTATTTTTGGGACGAGCCTATTAACTGGAGGCCCAGCCCAAATTGCTATTTTTTTTCCTATTTCAGTGTTTCGCAGAAAAGGAATATCAAACGGAGTCCAAACGGAATGAAACCTTCGGGAGAGTTATTTTTGGAACAAACGCAATCCAGGAGACCTGGAGTGGACGTCAAGAAGTGAACGAGGAAGCCATGAGGCAAGGAGGCACGCCCTAGGAGGGTGGATACGCCCCCACCCTCATGGGCCCCTCGTGGCTCCCCTCACCGACTTCCTTCGCCTTTATATCACCATACCCTGAAAACATCCAAGAGCACCACGAAACCCTATTTCCACTGCCGCAACTTTCTGTACCTGTGAGACCCCATCTTGGGGCCTTTTCCGGTGCTCCACCGGAGGGGTAATCGATCACGGAGGGCTTCTACATCAACACCATAGCCTCTCCGATGAGTTGTTAGTAGTTTACCACAGACCTTCGGGTCCATAGTTATTAGCTAGATGGCTTCTTCTCTCTCTTTGAATCTCAATACAATGTTCTCCTCGATCTTCTTGGAGATCTATTCGATGTAACTCTTTTTGCGGTGTGTTTATCGAGATCCAATAAATTGTGGGTTTATGATCAAGTTTATCTATGAGAAATATTTGAATCTCCTCTAAATTCTTTTATGTATGATTGGTTATCTTTGCAAGTCTCTTCTAATTATCATTTTGGTTTGGCCTACTAGATTGATCTTTCTTGCAATCGGATAAGTGCTTAGCTTTGGGTTCAATCTTACGGTGTCCTTTCCCAGTGACAGCAGGGGCAGCAAGGCATGTATTGTAGTGTTGCCATCGAGGATAAAAAGATGGGGTTTATATCATATTGCTTGAGTTTATCCCTCTACATCATGTCATCTTGCCTAATGCGTTACTCTATTCTTATGAACTTAATACTCTAGGTGCATGCCGGATAGCGGTCGATGTGTGGAGTAATAGTAGTAGATGCAGAATCGTTTCGATCTACTTGTCGCGGACGTGATGCCTATATACATGACCATGCCTAGATATTCTCATAACTATGCACTTTTCTATCAATTGCTCGACAGTAATTTGTTCACCCATCGTAATACTTATGCTATCTTGAGAGAAGCCACTAGTGAAACCTATGGCCCCCGGGTATATTTTCCATCATATAAGTTTCTGATCTATTTTATTTTGTAATCTTTACTTTCCAATCTATATCATAAAAATACCAAAAATATTTATCTTATTATTATCTCTATCAGATCTCACCGTAATACTTATGCTACCTGTCATGCACAAGGAAGCAATGATGGACCATGATTCCTGGTATGGGCTCGATGCCAAGTAATCTGAGATAGTATCCATATACATAATTTAAGTTTGGAATTTGGTAGACCCTACGTAAAGCGAAAGGCATAAAAGAATATGAATGGATCTATAAACTAACGCAAATAAAAATGTTTTATCCATGGAGCTCGATTTGTTGCAAAGAGCTTATGACAAATTCAAGGAGTTGACTACGATGAAATTGTCTCACCGCAGCGATGCTTCAAGTTAGTTCAGGCTATATTAGCAATTGGTACGTATTAAAAATATGAGATACTACATATGGACGTCAAAAAGATTCGTTGGAGGTGGTTGGTAATTTTCAACCGCCTCCAATGTCTCATGAGCAGAGGCGGTCATAACACACGAAACCGCCTGTTGCCGTTGTGGGTGTGCAACCTTTCCCTTTTCTTTGCACGGTTTCTCAGGCACCACACTACCACTCCAAAATCCCTGCCCCTGTCCGATCCATGGCAAAAAACCTAGCAACAATTGTCACCATGTCCATCCACGGCTTCTGCAACGGCACGTTGGTGCACCCGCCCATCTCCTGTGTGAAGCGGTTGCCGCGCATTCATGTTGGTCCATAGCACCAAGACCGCATTCATGTTGGCCTAGAGCCTACGCGACCTCTTATTGGAGCCGACACTAAAGCGGTGCGGCGGTCGAGAGCGCCGCCCATGCCGTATCCGCATGACATGACTCAAGGAGACGAGAGGGATAGCTAACACATTCAAACATGCTGCCCGTCCATCCACCTGTCATTACTAAACAAACGTTGCGACCGAGAAACACACTCCGACGCCCTCATTGACACAACCCGCCGCTTGGCGTAGCAGACATCCGCTAATTAAACGCGACCTTAGTGGGCACCATCCGCACCACAAACGTGTTCGATTTAAATCCTCTGTCGTTAACCACCTCCACCATGATCGCGTGCTCAAGAGCAACGTGGAAGAGCCTCTCAATGGAGCAGAAGTGCGAGGTGTGGTCGGCCTTGTGGCGGCTAGTAGGGCCTCCCTGCATGGTGAATAGAAGCAGGCTTCCCAGCGAGCTTGCCGGAGGTGAGCGATGATGGGCTGACAATGGAGGAAGCCTCTGGCGATGAGCCGACACCCCTGCCCGTGCCAGTCCATGTCGGCTTCACCATGGAGTAGGCGCACGTGAACTTCGATGTCATCATGGGGGAGGAGAAGTCAATGCCGCATCTGGTGTTGGTGTTTCGGGAAGAAGACGAGGATAAATGCTACAACCGAGCCCTTCTCGCGCATCAATGGATGGAAGAGCGCTAGATATATGACGAGTTCGAGAGTGAGGAGGTCGTGGCGTCCATGGCTGTGGAGAACCGGAACTTCATCGAGGAGCAGCGAACGCTCTTCGAGGCCACACGTAACGCTCACGCGGCAGCGTCAGATGCATGAGTAGTTGATACTTCTCCATCGTATCTACTTTTCTAAACACTTTTGCTCTTGTTTTGCCCCCTAATTTGCATGATTTGAGTGAAACTAACCCGGGATGACGTTTTTTCAGTAGAACTACCTTGGTGTTGTTTTTTGTGTAGAAATAAAAATTCTCAGAATTTGACGAAACTTTGTGAAGAATTATTTTCAAATAAATAAAAAATACTATAGCCAGAAGCCACCAAAGAAAGGCCAGGGGGTGGCCACATGGGTTGGTGGCGTGGCCACCTCCAGGTTGTGCCACTTGGCCATGTGCCCCCTGAACCTTTGTCTGACCTAAGTTCAGTGCTATATATTTACTTCTCCGAGGAAAAAGTCAGATAGAAAGTATTATCGTGTTTTATGATGCGGAGCCGCCTCCACCTCCTATTATTCTTTCTTTTATTTTTTTTCTTCTTCCGAGAAAAAACTGTTAGACCAAAATTCTTTTAGGAAATCAAAAAATCTCATCCAGAGCCCTAATTAGTAGTCCGTTCGTGGCTCCGAAGAGAGGCAATTGCCACTGTCCTCATCTCCTTGTAGGCATATTGGAGGTAGATGGGGGTTGGACGAAATTTCATATGCAATCATGTCAATTTGTTAGGGCTTGATCCCTAGTACCCACTATGTTCTGAGATGGATGTTGCTATGACTTGGCTATGCTTAATGCTTGTCACTAGGGACAAAGTGCCATGATTCAAATCATAACATGTTATGTTTTCATGAATATATTTATAGTATTGATCTTATCTGCAAGTTGTATGCACTTGTTATTGTTCTGGACCGTAGACCCCAAGGTGACAATAATTAAGATACTCTCTGAGGATGCCTTTAACTTGAGGAGTAAGTATTCACTCTGTGTTAATGCTTTGTTCTGGTTCTATATCAGGAGGGGCGCCTTAATTACCCTTATTTTCCATTAGGACCCCGCTGCCACGGGAGGGTAGGACAAAATATGCCATGCAAGTTCTTATCGAACCACGCATGACTATGTACAGAATACATGCCTACATATAATTGATTAATTGGAGCTATTGTGTACTGCTCTAGGTTGTGACAGTTACATATTGAATTTCATCTGGTTACCATCGTTATTTCATGCCTACGCTTTACTGCTATTGCCTTTGCTAAAGTTACTATTGTTATTGTTCTGCGAACTTCTTACTATCGATGCTTCTACTATTACTTTATCACTACTGCAATCATATTACTGTGCTACTAATAAGTTGTTGCGAGAAAAGTTATCTCTCGGGTGTGGTTGATTTGACAACTCAATTGCTAAGACTTATAAATTCTTTGACTCCCCGCGTGAAATACTACCTTTGGATACTGTGGCAATCCCCTATACTTGTGGGTCATCAGTGGTCGCGGACGGGACCGCCAACAACTGCACGCCATTGGCGCCTCTATACTACAAAGCCGACTCAACCGCCTACATCATCGACCTCATCTCCACCAGCGACCCCTAGGACGCGGACTCCGACGAGAAAGAGTAGGACATGGGAGATGACGGCGTGTTGTGTCCCATATGTGGGCCAGTATGTGTCCCATGTCTTACCCTTCCTCGTCCGATTGCAACTTCACTTTCCAGGGGTCACGACCACCAAACATGGACACGGAGGGGAACAATAAGGACTTGGAGGATGGGCGTTGGTGAAGATTTAGCATTCGTTAGGATTTGTATACTTTTGTTTAATGAAATATGTCGAAAATATAATGAATGTAGTCATGACAATCAACCAGTCTGAATGAAAATCGTTCATTTTGTTCCAATTCCATTTGAAATGTATGCAGACACAGTTGGATGGACGACTCTCGTATCACTGTCCGCGGATGCATCAATGGAAGGATACATTTTAGGGTCGGCGTTGACGATGCCCTAAGGGCATGTCTAGCCAATCCCCTAAAATGCTATAAAGGAGTAAATTTTTTGTTTTACTCCTCTAAGCGACACCTAGCTGATCTCCTTAATCGGTACCGTGGACTCATTTTTAGTCGGCGCCCACCCGCCCAAGCAAAAAAGGCCCCCCTCCCTCAGCCGCACCCACCCCACCCCTGCGTCACATCTACTCCGACGCCTCCCCTCTAGCCTCCACCGGCCACTACTGATGCCTGTAGGACCCGCCGTGCTACTCCTGCACCCGGATTTGGTGCTCTCTTGCCGCCGCCAGTGCCTAAATTGGCAGATCTACTGCCCTCCCTGTCGGCTCACATTTGACGCATGCCGGTTGTCAGCGCCATCGCATTTTGGATGGATTCATCAGAGACCAAATCGCCTTGGCCCTGCAACAAATCAATGCCACATCTCGGTATGTCCTCCCACTCTTGGCGGTCAGATCTCATTCGTTAACCGGCAACCGGTGTAGCCGCGTCTGGCCGTCGACCATGCTCAACACTAGCACAATAGCTCATTGGCCTCCCATTGCCGGTTATCAAGTGTGACCGCTGCCCACAACAGGTGATGCGTCGAGTTTCAATCATGCCAAAACATCTCGGATGGATGTCCTTCAAGTGGGAAAAGGATGGGTGAGTAATTGTTCTTATGTTGGTTCTTTGGATTCATCACAATTTTTAACTTATTGTTTGCTTAGAATTGTGTGTAGTACAAATGAAGGTTTTTGTATTAGGAAGAAGAGTTTATTGATGCATTGATAGCGAGAAATTTGCTAGATGTTCATGCACTATTTGCTAGATTAGAGACTAGAGACGACACATTGTTTAATTACAGAGAAAATACTAAACGAACTAGTGGGAGAAGTTAGGGCACTTGGGTTTCTATTAAAGTGTCCAATTATTCTTGTAGTTTTCTTTGGATCAGTACTCTTAGCGAAGAATTGGTGAAGTATGTACTCCGATGTACCAAGATGTCGTTCAATAAAACAAAAAGAATAGTGAAGTTCATTTCGGTGAGCGAAAATGAAATGAATTTGACATAAACAAAATTTTACTCCGCTAAATTTAGAGGACCGGTTACGACCAAAACTTAGTGGAGTAAAAATACTCCACTAAGGTATACTCGGCCATTTACTCCTCTATTTTTTAGGGGATCGGCTAGAGATGCCCTAAGAGCATCTCTAGTCGATTCCCTAAAACCGGTTAGAGGAGTAAACATCCAGTTTAACTCCTTTAATCGGGACCTAGCCGATCCCGTAAATCCTATAGTTGAGGATATATTTTACTCCTCACCGTGTTGAGCGACTAAACATACTCGACTGCTCGGTCATGGAGTAAAAGCACACCACACCTTTCTGCCTCTCTCCTCCCAAACCCCCTGCCGCCTACATCTCGCCGGTGCCCCCCACTGCTCCCGTACCCCCACCCGTGCCGCCATGGCTGGATCGCGTAGCCGCCGCTCTGCGCTGCCCATCCGCAGCGTAGTTCCACGCTGCCACGAGCGCAACGCCGGCTCATCCGCACCCTGCCACCATCGTGAGTGCTACCGCCAAAGAGTTTGTACATCGGCGTGCGGCATCGGGCATGGGGGACGTGGGTGGCCGAGATCATGGACCGGCACACCCACAAGAAGCTTTGATTCGGATCCTTCCACTCTGTCGAGCTGGCCGCCAAAGAAGACGACATTTGGTCAGTCCGGCTGCACAGCATCGATGGCCATCGAAACTTGGAGTTCGGTGAGATGACATGGCTAGATGCCATGACCCGTGAGTGGTTTCCGCACGGGGAGCAAGGAAGGACCAGGAGGCGAGGGAAAGGCTGGCGGCAGAGGCCTCAGATGAGGTGTACATTGGCGGAAATCTACCCAGAGCAAGTGGAGGCGCGGAGCCACATGTACGAGCATCTAGCGGCCGGATGTGGGGGTGGTGGTGGTGGT
>NC_041391.1:436614737-436628863 GCF_002162155.2 Triticum dicoccoides | reverse complement strand
GCTGTCAAGCGACGGCGAGGACAACGACAGTAACAGTGGCAGCAGAAACTGGAGGCGGCAACAGAGGCAGCCGAAGTGGAGGCGACAATGACAACGATGACGGCTTCAAGACCAAATTTAGAAGGATCTTCCACGACGACTCAGACAACGGCACAAGGCCTGACCCCATGATCGGTTAATTTAGTAGACTATGTGTTGATTGATGGCAATGTGCAATATTTTGGCTAGACGTCGTATTTCGGTTGAGTAAGTTTCTTTCAATCGAATTTGTGCTCATCGTATCATATCCGAATTTATTTTTTACTCTGCTATATTTACGAGATCAGCTAGAAACAGACAAAGTTTAGAGGTGTAAAATTACCCCATTAAACTTTACTCGACGATTTTCTCCAGTGTATTTTAACAGATCGACTAAAGGTGGTGTAAGCTAGCATAGCTTGTCACAGCATCGCTCTTTCTGAATTACTCCCTCCGTTTCAAAATAGAGGACTTAATTTTATACTAAAGTTATTATAAAGTTGAGTCATCTATTTTGAAATAGAGGGAGTACTTCTGGGTGAGATGAGTGACTGACTGACTGACTGATTATCTCTTGCCAAAAATAAACGAGGTGACTGATTATCACCCTTCCCCTCGGTTAGCCGTCGGCAACATCATTCATAGGGCTCTCTGAATCCAGTCCCTTCTCGCAGCGCGACGTCCGATGAGGCGACCATTGCGCCTGGGCTGGTGCGTGCTTGCTCAATCATTCGATGGGGAGTCGTAGCCAACAGTGCCGTGGAGCAGGACGCAACGAACAGAGCGGCGAGGACAAATTCTTCTTTGGAAAACAGAGCGTACAGGATGACCACGACCCGGCCGATAGGGGCATTCGTCTAATATGGTCCGGCCGCCTTTTTGTCATACTTATAAATGCATTTTCCACATGACCAACGAGTTTGTGATGTGTGTGCTCCAACCCTGCCAAGACGTACACACTCCATTTTATTTTACTGCACATATAAAATTATCCAAGTCAAATTTTATAAAATTTGAACAAATTTGTATAATAAATAATCAACATATACAATATTAAAGATATACAATACAAAAATTAATTCCATGCTGCATCTATAATCTCAGTCAATTTTCTTTTAGTCCAACTTAAGACAAACTATATGGGGAGTAAAGAGAATCGGATGAGTATGTTGTAACAACAATTACCGTGTCTTAACAAAAGTGTACACAACATAAATGGACACCTACATCGCTCTAGAGCATGGCCATGGCGAAGTCCTAGCTGTTGCTGCCCTAATCTATTCTCTCCTCTTTCTCTCTCTTCGTCACCGTGGGACGGGGTTGACAGGAAAAGCCCGTCCAATAGGCGGCAGCGACAGGCACGTCTGCTCACTCGGAGGGAACTCCCCTAGCCACCTGGCCAATGCGACATGCAGAACATAGATGGCAAGCGCGTATGGCGGGACTCAGCCTCCACGTCATTGGCTCCGGGCGGCTTCGGCGATGGATGTCGTGGTTGCAAGGGTTGTGCGGTGGCTGCAAGGGTTGGCTAGTGGCGGGGGTATATGAGCATGCTCGCCTGAATCTGGCCGTCGAAGGTGGACCTTCGAGGCTAGGACGACGACCTTAGTTGCAGATGGCGGTGGTGGGATCGATCCGGGTTGGGAAGGGGGCCTGCGCTAGATCTAAAGCTTGCCGACTATGTGTTTGATACAACATGTCGTGTGCTCGGCATGGTTCATCACATAGGTGATTGGATGGTATGGGAATTGATGACTCGAGCTTCGGTTGCATCAATCAGATCAACTACACGAGTTTGGTGGCTCATCGACAGCCATGTTGGTGATAGGCGAGAAGATGTCGCCAACCAGCTAGTGCCACTGTCTTATCTCGTAACCAGTGGTGACAACGAGACAATAATCCCAGGGAGGCGGTCGGCTAGGATGCACGGTGGTGCACGTGCTTCTTCGGTGCATGGTTGTGAGGAGTACCATGAGAGGAGAACGGCTTTCTCAGGTGGAGATAAGGGTGGTTCTACGCGGACTACTAGTTAGTGCAACATTTGGAAGATCTGCTTGTAGGATGGTGCTTGGAACGCCGCTTCATGTTCAGGGGTGAAAACTCTTGTTCAGTCTATCATTAATTAGCCTGTCACACAACGATGAACTTGGGCCGTTGCCCTGTTGAAAATGTTATATCCTTTGGGGGGGGATGATCAAATCTATTATAAAAGTTCACCAGAAGTATAAAACATTTCAAACATAATAAAAGTTACATCGGGATTTCGAGACGACCGAGCGACCACTACTACCGCCAGAAGGAGCTGCTGACACATCGTTATCGCCGCTCCCCTGCCGACTTGACCATGCCGATGACAGTCGGGAAGTCTTCATGCACATGCCCTAAGGACCGGCGCCCTGGAGCCGCAGTCGTCGTCGTTGAATTGTTGCATAGATCTGAAGCAACTAGCACCAAGTCTTCCGACATGACGAGAAACCGTAATCTCACCGCCCCAAGGAGATGGTAGGATTCTACACCAGAGCTCCGCCGACTACGTCTAAACGGACAAACTCGAGGGGAATCAAATCCCAGAAGATAAACTTGAAGAAAAACGCGGCCATCAATTCGAGCTCCGCACCTACGAGGACTAAAAACACTAACCTAAACTACTAACCAGAGTGGAGGCATCAGGATCCCTCTCCTCGCCGCCGGCCGCCGGAGTGGCAGGCAGAGGGGAGGCGAATCCACACGCTTGCTGGTGAAATCTGGAGGAAAAAGTCTGCCCTAGCCACCTAGAGGTAGGGGAGGAAATGATAGGAAGTCCTCTAAAGGTGTTGTCTCCATGGCCTTGATTGGTTGGTCTTGACATTCAAGATGATCATCCTAGTCTTGATTGTATTTGGTTGAACACGGTGACGACATAAGGGTGTTATAACTTCTTGAAGGCCTGTGAAAAAAATCAACTTAGTTGTAGGAATTTCATACATAGCTTGTTACATAATTGTCTATGTCTTTCACTCTACTAGTCGGTGATTTTAGTCTTGTTCGCATGCACCGGCTTTAATACAATAATAATGTATACATTTGAAAACGCAGAAGGCTAGAGGCTATCTTTCTTTTTTCTAAACAAGATTGTACTCCTTCATTTTCAGTTTAAAGGGCCCATCTTGATTTTTTTGTCAATTTATTAGTCTCATTTTTACTTCTCTCCACCATATGTTTAGATTTTAAGACACATTAAATCACTGAATGCAATGATTAGATGGAAACACACAAATGCATGTATAACTGCTTCTACTCATTTAGTGGTCATGTATCCATGCATTGCAGTTAATGTAGATTAATGCATCAACAAATAGTATGATTTTTCACGCGTACTTATTGTATACTCTCTTGGTCCCATAATATAAGAGTAGTTTTTGTAAACTACAGAATCTGGTCTACCACTCATCATATGGGTTGGTTGAAGGGATTTTTGAGCTGGGCCCTTTGAGCTGAAAGGAAGAGAGTAGAGCGTACATAAAAATAATTCAATTTTTATGGATGTCGATAACTGCCACACGTGTGGCATATAGTGGGGTTATGCCGCACGCCCTGTGTGGCATGGAGACGACCCCGCCCGCACGATGGTGTCCTGGCGCATGCAGCCACAACCCACACGTCCGGTGTGTGGCACAATCGCCCACACGTCCAGGCGATTGAGCACGCTGCCCGCACGACCTAACGCGTCCGTCGTCCCGGCCTGCCTTCCAAACCCATTCCGCCCTACCGCCATCATCTCCTACCTCTCGATCCCCTACCTCCATCGTCTTCCTTCTCTGGTTGCCATGGCAACCAGACCAGATCTCTAGCGCCTCCCCACCCCCACCCCCGCGACGACGAGCTAACAGGTCGATCTTCGATCTCCTCCTGTTTCTCGTCCTTCTTCTGTCCAGAAAATTGAAATTGCAGATTGCCCACGAACATGGCGACTAGATCCACGCTGTCATGACAAACACACCACGGATTTGTGTGTATTCAAATTTTCCCACCAAAGTACACCAGATCTGCCATATTCTATCCTAGAGTTGAGCTAAGCTTCTGGGTTGGGTTGGTGCGAGTAGTTGATGCATAAGAATGCGTAGGAATCACTAAAAATAGGGGAAAGAAAGGAGGGATTTGGGTGGTGCTTAGAGAGGGAGGAAAATAATTGCCACATGTTTCTGATGTTAGTTGCCACCTATCTTTGACGTCAGCTGCCGCAGTATTGTGTTGTTACTTGCCATCATATTATGTTCGCTGTTGCCATCGGTTCGAAATGATAGTTGGCATCCAGATTTTAGAAAAGAGAATGAATGTGCATGTCCTACTTTCCATGATGTGTTGGTTGTCTATGCAAGAAATGTGATAAGATTGCCGTGTTTTCTTGCATGTGCAAACATAAAGAATGCATTTTGCGGATATTGATACGTTCTTGTTCATGAAGTGACTGAAAACACAGTGGAAGAGAGAAAGAGGAAAAATGAATCATGAAGACGGCACTGATCCTTGGTTTTCTCAAAGGCCAGAAACGCCCCCTTGGGATGCAGCAGAGTACAATCAACTCATTTCCGCAGGGCCGTTGCTACCACTACTAGAGCAGTACGCAAGCATCGGTACGATGCATCATCAAAAAAGGGGCAGTTGCCATATTTGTGATGAGGAAGATGGCGTCCTTCTACTTATGTCCTACAATGTCATTTTTCACAGGTTCTTATGACCCAACCACACACACGGGGATACCATGGCAAGTACAGGCACAGGGCACTAACGCTGACAGATGTACGGGCAACCAACTTCAAGTAGCCAATGTGGCAAATCAAGGTAACGCGTACAGAAAAGAAACATACTGGTGTGAACATGAAATTAAACTTGCAAGGATGGCAAAGACTTACAAGTTATACGGAAAAACACAGGGCCTTCATGTAGCACGTGGCAACAGGTGGCAACCATGTATCTGCCATCAACGTCGTACACAGGTGAGACGAATGAAGTGAATTTGTGGACAGTGATTCAGGAGAATGAACATAGGTGACATTGGGGGGTTCGTGGTGGTTTGACAGGACGCAGTTGCCATGCCTGGACAGCTGCAGTTGCCATGCCTGGACAAATGCATTTGCCATACCTGGACAACTGCATTTGCCATGCTTGGACAAGTGCAGTTGCCATGCATGCACAAATGCATTTGCCTTGCCTGGACAACTGCAGTGCAATTCCTGGGTTGCCATGCATGCATAACTGCATTTGCCATGCCTGGACAACTACGTTTGCCATGCCTGTACAGATGCAGTTGCCATGTCAAATCAATTGTAATTGCCATACCTAATCAAATGTGATTGCATGTGTCTAAACAACTGTGGATGACAAGTGTGAACAAAAATCTGTGTGGCATGGTTGAACTACTACTGTGCCATGTTGTACAAACTACAGTTGCCATGCATTGACCAACTGCTAAATGATCACATGTTGTTATGGTGGAACCACACGGCAAACATCTCATGGCAAGCTTCACAGTTGCAGGCCAATGCTATTGCAGATAGAGCACATCAAATTGGAATGACAAACCAGATGCGGTTAGCACATGCGGCACAACAAGGTAAAAAATATATGAACTAGCAAAACAATAGTGCATTTGCTTTTGTGGAAAAGCATGGGGGAAAATGGATGTCATGGGTGGTGGCAGAAAACAACAAAAATGCTACCGAGTGGACACGTGCACCTAGAATGCATGTTTTGATGCTAAACGATGTTGGTTGCCATGCCTTGGCAACAGTAGCTGCCATGGTTGCTGAACTGTAGCTGCCATGGCTCAAAAACTGCAGTTGCCATGCATGGCCAGATGCAGATGTCATGGCTTGCTGTATGAATGACATCTTGCCAAATCAGATGCAATTGCTATATTCCGTTACGATAAACCTGCCATTCAAGCAATGCTTACACACGTACCTTTTTTCATAGGGCCTTCAACTACAATCAACAGAGGTGCAGGACATCTACTGCGGGAACCTCTGAACATACAGAAGAAGCGTTCCACCAGCCAGTCAACAGTCCTGCCACAAACAATGCAGAATTAGTGTCGGAAATGGCAATCGTTCCAGCAATGCCGACAAACACACCTTTGAACACCAGCACAAGCAACACTCAAGCAGATGAAACAGCCGCCAATACTGAAGTGAATGATGAAACTGATGACGAAACACAAGGGGATGAAGAAGATGGGCAATCAGAAATCATGGTACCTCAGCCACCATATGTTGGGCAAAGATTTGATTCGTTTGAACATGCCAAGGAATTCTACCAGACATATGCAATGTTCCATGGGTTTGCGGTGAACACCGAATACCATAGGAAAATTAAAAAAACTAACGAGTACAGCAGAGGTGAGATAAGGTACTACAAGGCACGAAGGAACAAGAAGGGGAAAGGTGTTGCCCCTGTCGTGCCGGAATGAAAGAGAGGTATCATTGTCAAGACATAATGCCCTGTCCGATCTAAGCTAAACGCAGATGGAGCATAGTGGGTGGTCACCGACTATTTCGACGAACACAACCACAAACTCACAAAGAAGTTTGATCTGGTAAAATTTCTGAGCACCCACAGAGGATTCAGCCCCCTCGAGAAGAAATTCGTAAAGTTGCTACATGATTGTAACGTCGGTCCGTCAAAAATGGTCCAAATATTGTCCCTGATCCACAACGGAGATGGTAGACTGACTAGCATGCCCTACATACCAGCAGACGTCACAAACCTAAAGGCAAAGTACCGTAGAGAGAGCAGGTTGGCTGACATAGAACCCACGATAGCCTACTTTGAAGAGAAAGCAAAAGCAGATGCTGATTTCCTCTACAGGATAAGATTCGACGATGAGGACCATGTCAGAAACATGTATTGGGTGGATGGTGCTGCAAGAAGGGCCTACAAACATTTCCATGATTGCATATCATTCGACACGACATATCTCACTAATATGTACAAGATGCCCTGCGCTCCATTCATAGGAATAAATAACCACAATCAGTCATTGCAGTTTCGTTGTGGACTCGTTTGGAACGAAGATACAGATGGTTACACTTGGCTGTTCAAAACCTTCTTGGAGTGCATGGATGGACTTGCTCCGATGAACATAATAATAGACCAAGATTTTAGCATGCGTGCAGGCATAGGGGAGGTCTTCCCATTGGCAGTGCACATGCACTGCAGGTGGCATATTATTAAAAAGGTTGAGAAGACACTAGGACCATTTTTTGCTGACCATCCAGAGCTGCACAAGGCATTTGAGTTATGCATGGACCACGGCCTAACGGTGGAGGAGTTTGAACGGAGTTGGACGGCTGTGATTGAAACATACCAAGTGCAAGACAACGAGACACTTACTGGCCTTTGGGAGAAGAGAATGTACTGGGTGTCAGCCTACTTCATGCAGTGCTTCTTCCCATTTTTGCAGACTATGCAGCGCAGCGAGGGGTTCAACGCTGTTTTGAAGTGGTACGTGAGCCCTGGCAACTCATTGCTACAGTTTGCCAAGCAATACACAGCTTTGCAACAGAAAATACTGGGATCTAAGCTACAACAAGAAGCGAACACCGCACTCAAGCAGCCTAAATTGCTAACATATTTGCCAATGGAGAGGCAGATGAGCAAGATATATACCAACAAGATTTTTAACAAGTAAGTCAATTATGTTACCCTCTTATTTGCACATAGTATGAAGATAGTAGGTGCCATATAGATTGCAATGCAGTTGCCATCTTTTTTGACTTGTTGATCTATTGAAAATAGCCATTGAATAAAGTGTAAGCATGATCTGTAGTTGCCATGTGGGTTAAACTACAGTTACCATGTGGGTTGAACTATAGTTGCCATATGGGTTGAACTGTAGTTTGCATGTGAAAATGATAGGTAGTTGACATGTGGCCCAAAACTTCGTTTGCCATGTTTTCTAAACTGCATTTGCCATGTTAACTGAAATTCATTTGCCAATTCAAAATGTTATGCATTTTGCCATGTGAAAAATATCGTGTAGTTGCCACATGGAAACAAAAAACACAAGAACAGATGTAGTAAAAAACATGATTTCCATGCCATCAATGGTTTTAGATATACGTGTTGCTATGTTCCGGCCTACATAAACATGAGGCGCTACAAACATCACATAAGAGTTTAACAAACACACAAAAACATGCAGATTCTAGGAAGAAATAAAGCGTGCCAGCATGTACACGGCTTACCAGGTGGAGGAACATACGTTCAAGGTGTGTTCACTATTGGGCATGTCGGATTCAGAACCTGAAGACCCGGACAAGGGAAGGAACTACTATGAGAAGGCAACAATAAACAAAGACGAATACTACTACCAATGCTGCAAATTCGAACGCGACGGGATTGTGTGCTGTCACATACTGAAAGTAATGGACATGCACGCGGTCACGCGATTGCCCCGCCATTTCATAAGGCGGCGATGGACTTGGGACGCTAACGATGCGTTGGGGCCACAAACATCAAATCCAGTGTTGGTTGTGCATGACGAGAGACCGGAGGCAACCATGGAAGGCGTGAGGCACGTTGTGTTGACCAAGAACTATATTGAACTGATAGATGAAGCATGCAAGAGTGATGAGACAGTGAAGGTGGCAGAAAAACACAGGAAAGGCCTGAAAAGAGAGCTTGATGAGATCAAAAAGAGGAAGGCTAAAGAAGCCTTACACAGGTTCCCCCGCACCTCAAGTGTGCCTTCGTCCATGGGTCCGTGATCTGAAAACTTGGAGGTAGGGTCTGGAACAGCAAGCATGCAAACCCAGGTAAGGAACCCGCCCCGTTTCATCACAAAAGGGCGTCCAAAAGAGATGAGATACAAATCGGGGTTGGAAATTCAAGCAAAACACAAGAAAACAAAGAAAGGGGCGGGCAATCCATAAAAGCAATTGTGGAGGATTGTAACTTATGTGTTGGTGACATTTTTTGTAAGGTATATGTTCAGGATTTTAAAAATTCAAGAATGACTATGGGTGGACAATAGGATGTGAAAGAAATGGCATGTATGCCACGTATGTGCTGCTCAATCTGCCATGCAGCTTCCATCGAATCCGCCATGTGATTTCTATGAATCTTCCATTGCGCAGATTTTTTGTTTTCAGACCACACATTTTGTTTCTGTTTTTTGATATGCTGATCTATTGAAAAATGGCAATGGGGTACATTGTAAGCATGAAAAATCGTAGTTGCCATGTGAAATCACCTATAGTTGCCATGTGTAATGAAAATGCAGTTGCCATGTGGAATGATATCCAATTGACATGTGAGACAAAACTACAGTTGCCATGTTTTATGAACTGCAGTTGCCATGTTAAATAAACTACGTTTGCCATGTTATATGTTATGCAGTTGCCATGTCACATATCGTGCAGTTGCCATGTCAAATATCATGCAGTTGCCCCAAAAAAAATAAAAAACAGAACGATTACTTTCACTAACAGTGTCTGATCAACTATATTTGCCATGTTTTCAGGCATCAAAGACACATTCAAACACCCAACTGGTACTACCAACCGCAAACACATAAATAGTACTGAAACATAAACGTAGCTGTTGTCAAACCTAAGTAGGTTCACATCCACACATATATTACAAATATGTTCAATGCCACTCACGCCACCACTATATACTAGACCACGGAAGGGTTGCAGTCATAACATAGTACGCGGACATAGTTTTAAAAAAACAAGTTGATACCTTACATTCATCAGCCATAGAATGTAAGGTAGGCGTGTGGTATGGAGCACCACGTGATCACTTGTACTTCTTGTTGGCTTTTTTGACAGCTTCCTCTATGAACTCTCGTGCGTTGGCCCCCGTGTTGAATTCTTCAGTCATCAACCAGTTCCATGTGTATATTTTGCGAAGCTCAACGACAATTGCAGCTGTGACGACAGGAACCCGTCGGCCTTCCCACTTAGCAAGGTATTCCAACGTGTGAAAACCGCAGTCATGCCTATAAAATAAAAAGAATCAGGTCACCTCGATAGAACAGAAAACATCATAAACTTTGATGCATAGGTGCCAAAAGGTTTAGGATTGGTGTGGGGGACACATGAAAAAAGATAGTAATTACCGGTTTCCTTGCTTCGTAGTCGCGACATACTCGATTGAAAAATGACTGATCTGGACCCTTGAGTTTTCGTAGTGATGGGTCCATGTCTCTTTGAGGTTTTTGATGAAGAATTCAACATGTGTAGTAAGGTCTGTATCAGCTTCTGAATGCATTGAATCGAGCACCTCAAATCGTTGGTTCTTCAGATCAAGGCAAATCACGTAGTGGTGACCACACTTGTCATGTGGGTCATGTGGTGCAAGCTCCTGAAACATGGGAAACAGTACCTGCAAGTAAAATAAAAGGAAAAGAAAAAGCAGATTTCACATCAAAAACAGCAATGGTGTAGTTGGAAAAATGATATGTAAAGATATTGTCGGATGCAGTAAGAGGTACATGAATGACAAAGCAGCAAGTGACCAAAAATACGCCCATAGAGAATGTTTATTTGCCACGTGTAATTAAAAGAAGTTGCCATCCATGTATGAACAAAGTTGCCCAGTATTTTAATTCAAGTTGCCACATAAGTTGCATTAAAAAATAGTCAAACTTAGTTTACATGGCACCTGTTGCCACATGAAACATCTGTCACAAAACAGTACGTAGCCCAAAGTGTGAAGCATAGCTACTAACAAAACATAGCACGTGAAAAAAATGTGCAAACAAGAAGGAACACTCACGCATTTCTTCAGTGTGAGCTTGAAATCACAATGCGTGGCAAAATTCTTCCTCAGGATTTTATGGTGGTAGTCACCATCCCATATTTTGCAGGTCACACTGTACTGCATGATCGTTTTGTCGAGACAAATATCCATATGCCTGTTGATGAAGTCAATCCCACACGCAACTACATTCTTCAACATTTTGCCAAGTGGCCTCATAGACTCGGCAAGATCACTCAGGTCAACGTACGTCGCATCACATTGTATGACTTTGGTTCTGTCCAAACATGAGTTGTATGAAAATGATATAACATGAAAGAATCATGTCTACTAATTAAAATAAAAAATAAAACGTAAACAAAGCATGGCTGGAATAGCAAAGGAAAAAATAAGAGAAAAGCAAGTGATGGGTTATGTGGTGTGGACGTTATGCTTTCAGCTCCTTCATGTGCTTGCTGCTGGACCTCGCGTTTCCAACGCGCTTGACAATATTATACAGCTGGTTCTGCTCCTTTGTGGCCTTGACTTGGGGCTCATAGTCATTCGTTGGGGGTGCGTGAACTACCCTATGCTGCCTCACGGATCCAGGGGTGGCACTTATAATGGTATCCTCGGATACGGACTCAACAGGCACATTAGAACTTGATTGCCCCTGACCCTGTGAGGACCTCCTATTCAATGCTTCATCCTCAATCCCGCGGTAAGCGACATCAAGTGACACCGAAATCTCATCAGGGATGGTTGCAAGGATCGAAACAGTGGGTTAGGATACTTGGAAACAAACAAGTTATTTTGAAAAAAAGGATGCAGAATATGAAATGTAGGTGCAAAAAATAGTGAGTTTCCATGTAGAGACAACTCCAGTTGCCTTGTGTAGTGCACTGTAGTTGCCATGTGGCAACAACTACAGTTGCCAAGTACATTGAACTGAAGTTGCCATGTTGCAACAACTCCAGTTGCCATGTGCTTGGTGAATGGAATTGCAACATGGCAACAAACTATAGGTGCCATGTTGCAGCAACTCCAGCTTCCATGTGCATGAGATCAGATTTGCCATCACCAGTGACAAACAAAACAAGCTTGTGACAAACGTCAAACTAAAAAAATGTAGAAACCAAAATGATAAACACGCAAAAAAAAGTACCTTGAACTATCGGCTCTGCAAACTTCACAGCCTTCCTGCCCTCAGCCATTGGTTGTGCCATCATTGGGGTCATGCCTGTCGGGAAAGCAAAGGCAACTGGCACAGGATCTTGCGCCACTGGTTCATCTTGACTGCGGTCGATGCCAATGCTACAGCTCGGTGGGGTGAAGGCCATTGGGTGCCTCTCCTCCCTACCAGCCGGACCGCGAACCAGTTGTTCAGCAGAATCCAGGGATGACAGATTAACAAACATTTCCGCCTCATCTGCTGCAGTATCATCAGGCTTATTAGTAGGGCGGGGCATGCTGCCGGCGGTATCATCCACATCTTTCTTGCCAATCTTCTTGTTTGGGCTGTACGGGACACCAATGTTGACTGGGAGCTTAGAAGTGCGTAGATTTAAGCTGGGGTCCTCCACGGTGGTGAGAGACATAGTCTGCTCCGGACGTTCACCTCCGTCAGTCGTGCCCGGTATGTTGCGTGCCTCGGTTGTACCCCGGACTTCTGTTTTCTCCATAACATTGCTTTTGGCAGGTGGTGGGAACAGTGTGGAAGCAGGCACATAACCAGAGTCATCTCTGCTGCTCCTAGCTACATCTGGTGCATTGGGTATGTCTGCAGGTTGCTTGCGGGGGCTACGACGCCTAGGTGGAAGACCAGCTCGCGCAACAGTCACCGCAGTAACCACTGGGGCACCAGAAGCTGGAGCCATTGTGCCATGAGTCTCACCTGTGGATGGCATCTCATTCTGAATTGTCGCCACAACCCCTTCTTTTGTGGATGCATAAGTACCAGCAGCCACGCGCTTGGAATCCGTATAAGATGAGCGGGAATCTTCCTTGCCTAGGTTGATATCGGGAGCATCCACTTCAACACTTGCTGATCGGGTGGCATGGGTCACAACAGCACCCCTCATTGCCAGCAGAGTGAGCAATATCTCAGCAGTCCTGGCAGATACTGACTCATCACTCCTAGATGTACGGATGCCTACTATTGTAGCCTGCACATCTGCAACCGGCGGAGATGGTCGGCCGCTTGCATCAGAGCTGGTGGGAATAATGGATGGTGCAGCAGCAGTTTTCTCGACTGGCGCCTCATGAACATCTGAGTTGCCACTTGTCGACAACTGAATGCGTTCGAGTGGGTCTCTACGGTTCTGCTTGGTCACGTGTGTAGTAGTCTCCTTCATCCTGCAAGAAAGTGCATGAAGAGTATGGAAATTTGAACAAAAATAGTTGCCATGGTAGTCATATTTAAAAATGGAAAAATGTGTGATGTGCCAGAGCTGCCATTTGAGAACAAGGTATGGATGAGCACACAAGACAAATGTAGGGGGGTGGAAGCCAGTGGAGAGCCGCTAGTTGCCATATGAGTAGAATAATAATTGCCATGTGGCCTAGTTAGCAATTGCCATGGAGTACAAACATGAGTTGTGTCGGGGGTTGGGTGCGACATATGCCAAAGGATGGCTTATCATGGTGGGAGCGAGTAGAACGTCGCCGGTGCCTGGAAGCGGGATGAGGCGAAGACATGCACGCTGGCGGAACTTACCCAGCTTCAGGGCTCTCCTAGGAGATAACACCCCTACTGCTGCTCTGTGGGGTCTCCGCATGATCACTAAGGCAAAGTGACTACAATGGTGCTCCTGGAGCTGTATCGGGAGGCAGGAGAGGGCAAGGCTAGCTCCCTCCTCCTTGTGCTATCTGTTCTATCTCTATCAAGGTCCGAACCCTTTGCATGGGTGCCCCCGGGGGTTTATATAGGCCTACCCCCCGGGGGTACAATAGTAACCCGGCTGGGCGCGGGTCTCAGCCGTCTGTCTCTCAGGCCGCCGTCCTCCCTGCCGGCTTTTGGGGCCCGCCGTCTGGCGGGCCCCGCGGACAGGCGTGGTACTGTGGCGGTACTCCTGATGACGCAGGCTTGGTCATCGGGGCGTGGCGATAGTGCCGCCGTCTATCGGCGGTCACTGTCGCCATTCCCCATCCTATCTGGTTAATGGCTCGTGGGGCCCTGGGGAGGAGTCGGCCGACTCCGGGGAGGCCGACTCCCACAGGGCCATCTTCGGGGCACTCAGGCCGCCTTCGGCCTACCCGCTGACGGGCGGCCCCGCCGCCTTCGGGCCGTACAGGCCGGCGTCGTGGGCACAATGCGTCACGCACTGTGGCTGAGGTCAGAGCAGGCATGGCAATAGTGCCGCGCCTCGCCGGAGATCTTCCAG
>NC_041391.1:436602119-436614546 GCF_002162155.2 Triticum dicoccoides | reverse complement strand
AAGGGATCATGGGCCGACTCTCCCTAGCCGGCCTCTCTGGAGGTCGCCAGCTTGGAGTCGGCTTGTCTTGGAGTCGCCGTCTAGGACTCGGCCTCTCTGGAGGTCGCCAGCTTGGAGTCGGCTTGTCTTGGAGTCGCCGTCTGGGTCTCGGCCTCTCTGGAGGTCGCCAGCTTGAAATCGGCTTGAGGGGCGCGGCCTGCCCCCGATGTCTTGAAAGGTCATGGGACCCGGGTTAGCCTACCCGTGGCCCATTACTCCGACAGTAGTCCCCGAAGCTGGTGAAGCCCTGCAGACGCTGCATCGTGGGGCTTCAACAGTTTCAATGTTCCCGGAGCGGACTCTGGTTCTCGGACGCCATCTTCTCTTGGGCCGACTGTCGAGAGTCGGATTTTTCGTAGCGAAAAGCCGCGGCCTGAGGGTCGCGGCGGGAAACCAGGCGGCGTGCCTGATACGCTTCCCCACAGCCATCAGGGCGGTCGAATCGCGTGGCGCCACGTGGGGAGGACAGTCTGCCTGCCCACGCGCGCGACGGGACGGGCCGTCAGGCGGGGCCCGCCATTACCGCGCCTCGGCATATGAACGGATCTGTTGCGGTCGTGGACGGTTGGGGTTCCCACGCAGTTACTGCATGCAGTAACTCCATGGGGTAAATCGTGGGGCGGTGTGGGGCAGCGGGCGCAGTTAATCCCACGCCCGCCCCCTTGGCTCCTCAGCCCGCAGGGCTATAAGTAGGCGGGGGGAACGGAGCGGCACAGCACGCGCGCCCTTCTTCCCCGTTCCCCCGCCTCGTCTTGCATTCTCTCTCTTCTTCCTCCGCCGTCGAGCAAGAGCGCTTCAAACCTTGGCGATGAGCTCTTCCTCCGCCGCGGCCCCCGCCACGCGCTCCGGCATGTGGGACGTCTCAGACGTGGAAGAGGAACACATCGAGTTCCTCCGCCAGACACGCCGCCTCCCCAGCGCAGACCTCGTGCGCGCCCGCGCCGCTCTGGAGGGGGAGATCCGGTCGGCGCCGGAGGAGGGAAAGCGGGTCATCTTCCGCTCGCACCTCATGCGCGGCCTGGGGCTGCCGGCTAGCGGCTTCTTCCGCTTGTTCCTGGAGTTCCACAATCTTCAGCCGCACCACCTCACCCCCAATACGGTGGTGCTGCTTTCCGCCTTCGCCACTCTGTGCGAAGGCTTCCTCGGCGTTCTCCCCACCCTCGAGTTGTGGGGAGAGTTCTTCTCTTCTAAGCTCGGCACGCAAGTTGCCGGCATACCAGCACAGTGCGGTGCCTACATCGCGGTGCGGCGCTCGACAGCTGACAACCCTTTTCCTCCCATCTCGCTGATCAAGTCGGTGAAGATGTGGCAGCGTTCATACTTCTACGTGAAGAACCTCTCCTCCGATGGTGACTAGGTCAACCTGCCGCCTTACAACGCCGCCCCCCTGACTGGGAGGCTCCCCAGCTGGTCGCACCGAGTCAAGACGCTGACCCCCGTCGGGGCCGCCGCCGTGGCGCGGCTCCGAGTCTTGGCGCAGTCGGAGGGCCTCGTCGGGGCCGACTTGCTGGCCGCCTTCGTGGCGCGCCGCGTTCTCCCGCTTCAAGGTTGGCCTCACCTGATCTGTTAGATGAGCGGCCTCCGAGACCCAAGTCGGATGAGCACCAAGGAGATGCCCCGCAAGGAGGTGGCGAACTTGGCCACATCGCGCACTGTGAGTTCGAGGAGGGCTGGCAGTTCGGCAAGGAGCCGTACTCGCGCGGCAACCCCCCACCAGTGGTAAGTCGCGTCCCCTTATTGTTTCGTCTTCTTTGCGGCCGACTCCGGCTTCTAACTCTTGTTGATTTCTTCTAAGCTAGAACCCCCTCACGTAGCCTGCAGCTGGCGCCTCGAGGCAGCCCCGCAAATACGTCGCCGATCGGGCGGACAGCGACGTCGACGACCCTGACTTGGGGATGGCGGCGATGGAAGCCGATGCCGAAGGCGGGGGAGAAGGAACCGAAGGCGGCTACAGGCCCTCGGCCACCTTCGCTGATTGGCCTGATGACGACGCCGAAGGGGAGGTCGCCCCGCATCACCAAGGCGGCGCGAAGAGGCGTCACGCCGGGCCGAGTGCGCCTGGCGGCAAATTGAAGAAGCTCAAGGGGGCGGCCGCCGCGAACAAACGGGAGGAGGCGGCCGCGAAGGCTAACCGCTTCCGTAGGGAAGTGAGGAAGCCGCCGCTAGTCTCCGCGTAAGTCTTTATGCTCTCTTTATTTTCCTTTGTGGACTCTTGTCCGAGTCTTCTTTTTTATACTCCCTCCATTCTTCTTCAGGGCCCCTCTTTCCCTTGAGAGAGTCGCCGTCCCCTCCGTCATGGGGTCGGCGGAGACGTCCGCCAATACTCGGCGGGCCGACCCCGCCATCAACCTCCGGGAGGCGACGGAGCAAAACTCGCGGGAGAGGCGTGAGGAGGAGGAGGCCGAACGTCTGGAGAAGGCGGAGGCCGAGAAAGCGGCCGCCTCCGCCCAGAGGAAGCTGGAGGACGCCGAAGCTGAACTTGTGGCGAGATGACGTGCCGAGGAGGCCGTGCGTCGCCGATCGGCGATGCTTGTCCCTCCACTGTCGTCTGCATCGCCGCCTCCGAAGTTCACGGGGCAGACCGGGGAGGCTCGCACCGAGAACCCCGTCGTGGAGAAGGAGAGCGGCGAGGCTTCTGTATCGGACATGCTCGTGCCGCCACCGCCACCTCCGCCGCCGTCTGGGAGGCCCACGACAAGCAGCCGGTGGGTCCGTTGGAGCCGCCGACCACGGATGAGGCTGAGGCGCGGCTACTTCTCCAAGTCGTCTCGCCGGTGCGCCGCCGTCTTGAGAGGGCGACCTCGGCGCCGCGACCTCGGGAGACCGGCGCTGCCAGCTTGGCAGCCCTAGACGCCGAGGCCACAAGCGCCGCGCCCACCGGGTGGTTGCGCGGAGGCGGCACCGGGCCGCTGAACCAAGCGCTCCTGGACGTTCAGGCGAAGCTGCGCGCTGAAGGCGACGCCCTTCAAACTTGCACCAGGGCGCATCTGGCAGCGCGGACGGCCGTCCGAGTACGTTTCCTTCTTCTTTTTGGTTCTTGTTTTTCTCTGTGGGGGCGCGCCAGCGCACCCACTGGGTGTAGTCCCCGAGTTCCGGGGCGGCTGCTGAGCAGGTGGTTCGGAACTCCCTCTGGCGAGTTCCAAATACTAACTCTGTCTTCAATGTCTTATTGTAGGAGTATCACAACCTCCGTGCCACTGCCTTCAACCGCAATTTTGAGGAGTTGCGCAAGCGGACTGCCGACTTGTCGGAAAGCCGGAGTAAGTTCTTCTTCCTCGCGGGGGCGCGCTGGCGCACCCGCGGGCTGTAGTCCCCGAGATTCGGGCCGACTGCTGAGCAGTCGGGCCAGATCTTCCGGCGATCTTCTTTGCTGATGACTTATCTGTCTTTTCTTTCGTTCTTCAGGCGCCAACACCGCTCTTCAGGAGCAGCTGGGCGAGGCCAATATAGCCTGGCGTGCCAAGGAGGAGGAGTGCGGCAAGCTTGCCGCGGAGCGCGACCTGCTGGCCGCGCAGCTGGCCGAGCAGAAGGAGCTGCTCAAGAAGGCGCAGGACGAGGCCGAGAAGAAGGAGGCCGCTCTCCTGGCCGAGTTCGATAGCGAGCGCTCCTCCTGGACCGACAGGGAGGCGATGCTGACCTCCGGCTTCCACGAGATTGAAGATATCCTTGATAGTAAGTTTCTTTCGTTTCTTCGGGCTTCCGACTATGTGTCAGGATAACTTCTGATTTTTCGACTTGCTTCTTTTTTGTCTTGGCAGACTTCTTCCCTGGTCACTCACAGGCAGTCCCTCTAGCCATCGAGGCCGCTCGTGAGGCGCGAAGGGCAAACGGTGAGGAGATCGCCGCTAATGCCCCCGAACCATCGATGAGCAGCTCTTGAGCATTGAAGCCCGTCTTCGTTCGGCTCACCGGCTGATGCGCTGGCTTCAGCGTGCCGGCGCCCAGGCGGTTGCCGCTCTGTGGCCAGATATGCCGGCTCTGCGCACCGCCAGCCGGACCGCCGACTGACTGGCAGTCGCCGCCGGCCGTCTTGAAGCTTGGAAGGGCTCCTCGGCCCGGGCCGGAGCGCGCCGGGCCTTGGAGTTCGTCAAGGCATGGTATCCAGGGCTGGACCTGGACCGTCTGGCCGCGTTCCGGTCAGAAGCCCAGGCCGAGCTGGAGGCTGTGGAGGGCACCCTTATCAAGCGTGCGGCGGCCATCGCCGAGTACACGGACACCAATGTCTTCGTGCCAGAACGGGCTGAAGGCGGCGAGGAAGTGCCGCCAGAGTGGTTCGGGATGAACCCAGAGCATGGCGAGAACTCGGCGGAGGTGATCGACTCCAGCACCGAGGAGGAGGACGAGGCGGAGGACGGAGGCGAGGCGGAGATGCCAGAAGACGGAGCAGGCGGCCAGCCTTAGCCTGACCGCGCCTCTAGCAACGAGCCGCGTCAAGGGAAGGCGACTACCGCTGGAGGCGATCAAGCCGACACCGCCCAGCCGACTGCCCCGGCGCCCGACACCGCCATCTCCTCTTATCCTCCGATCCCAGAAGCCGCCGCCTAGGCTGCCTTTTTCGCCTCTGTTTTATCTGTCTTAGTAATCTTTTGAAAACTTTGTTAAATTCGAACAGTTCCACCCGTGGGGTGTATCTTGAACTTCTATTTGAAGATTCGGCCAAGGGCCTATGTAAATATTTTATCCGCTTTCCGTCATTCCTTGCTTACTGCTCTTTAGGCTTTTCCCTTTTCCGCCTCCCTTAGTCGCTGCCTTGCCAGTCGGACAGCCGCTCTGCGGACTGTTGCTGGGTCAAGTGCTTGGCTACTTCGGGAAGGCAAGCACTTGGCCGTTTGGAGTTTCTTTGGCAAGTCGGATAGAAAGCGACAGGCCGACTACCCAAGATTCGGCCGTCTTTGATAAAGGCTAAGACGGCGAGCCGACTACTCATGAGTCGGCTTTCCGTCTCAGAGATGCTGGAGGCCGTCTTACGCTATGTTCGTGCTTTAGGTCCTTAGCCATTTTTCGTGTGGGCGCCCGCTCTTTCTCACTCCTGCCCGCCTCACAGTCGCTCTGCGAGCTGCGGCTTTGGCAGGAAGCGGATTGGGCACCACGCGCTACTTGTCTGACTGCAGGAGCTCCTCATAGCGCAAGGCGGTGAGTCCCCGGGCCGACTAGTCTGGCCCGGTGCCAAGCGGCTTGTGATGAAAGTAATGTACTTGAAGGCATAATTCTTATCATACAGATAACAAAAAAGGGCAGTCCCCGAGCTCGTCTCAGGGGGCCCAAAGTCTTAGTGCTTTAATACAAAGGGGTAGTGTGATACATACTGCATCAACTGTAAAATCTCCGAAGGAGATTTGCATTCCACGGGCGCTCTGTCTCTTTGCCGGAGTCGTCCCTCTTGCGCGCTCGGGGCTTCTGAGCGTCGATCAGATAGTAGGCGTCGTTCCCTAGCACCTTGCTGACGATGAAGGGGCCTTCCCAAGGTGCCGACAACTTGTGCTGGCCGGCTGTCCGCTGGATCAGCCGGAGCACAAGGTCGCCCTCTTGGAAAGATCTTGGCCTGACCTTCTTGTTGTAGTATCGACGCAGACTCTGCTGGTAGATGCTGGACCGGCTGAGAGCCAACAGCCGGCCCTCTTCCAGCAGATCGACGCCATCTTGACGTGCTTCTTCTGCTTCTTCCTCGGTGTACATGGTGACTCGCGGGGAGTCGAACTCTATGTCCGTTGGGATGACGGCTTCGACACCGTAGACGAGGAAGAAGGGTGTGAAGCCGGTTGACTTGTTTGGAGTCGTGCGCAGACTCCAGAGGACGGCTGGCAGCTCCTCAAGCCAACAACCAGCAAATCACTCCAGTGGTACGACGAGTCGAGGCTTGATGTCGGATAAGATGAGGTCGTTCGCTCGCTCCACCTGGCCGTTTGACTGCAGATGGGCAACGGATGCTAAGTCCAGTCGGATGCCCTGCGTCGCGCAGAAACGGGCTAGGGCGCCTTTGGCGAAATTCGTGCCATTGTCGGTGATGATGCTGTGCGGGATGCCGTACCGAGTTGTGATGTCAGCGATGAAGGTTACCGCAGTCGGCCCATTCAACTTCTTGATGGGTTTCACCTCCACCCACTTGGTGAACTTGTCCACTGCGACAAGTAGGTGGGTCAAGCCACCTCGTGCCATCTTGAATGGTCCCACCATGTCCAGGCCCAGACTGCAAAGGGCCAGGCAATGGGGATAGTCTTGAGTGCGGAAGCTGGCTGGAGTGGCTTAGCACGGAAAATCTGGCACCCATTGCACTTTTGGACTAATTCTTTGGCCTCTTCCAGGGCGGTCGGCCAGAAGAAACCGTGCCGGAAGGCTTTGGCGACGAGTGCCCTGGAGGCCGCGTGGTGACCGCACTCGCCTTCATGGATGTCTCTGAGGATTGTTTGGCCTTGTTCCGCCTCGACGCAGCATTGGAAGACGCCGGTAACGCTGCGCCTGACCAGCTCTCTGTTGACTATGGTGTAGGCTGCTGCTCGGGTTGCACTTGCCGATCCAAGATTTCATCAGTTGGCAGCTCTCTGTTTACTAAGAACCTGAGGATGGGCTGGGCCCATGAAGGTGCTGCTATTTCTTCAACTGCCACTAGTGCGACTTGGATAAGGGCGACCGGGCTGGGAGGCGGCAGGTTGGAGTCCGCAGCCGCTTACTATTTTGACAAAGTCCCGGGGCCGACTGGAGCAGTCCCCGGGCCAAGCTCTGAAGTCCTCGGGCCAGCTTCGACTGTGCATCTCTTGGAGTCGGATCCGTCTTCTTCAGGCGGAGCCGGCACAAAGATTGAATCTGATTCTGGTGACGGCTTGATAGAAGGCTTGAGGAGGCGCCGAAGGGCGACACCAGATGGTATTGCTTGGCGGGTGGAGCCGATTCGTGCCAAGGCGTCTGCTTGGTCGTTGTCGTTCCTTGGCACGTGGAGGAACTCGCACCCCTCGAAGTATCCGCTGAGTTGCTGGATGAGGAAATGGTAGCTCGCCATATTTGCGTCCTTGGCGTCCCAATCGCCGGATGATTGCTGGACCACCAAGTCAGAGTCGCCATAACACAGGATCCGGCGTATGCCGAGTTCTTTGGCAAGCCGGAGCCCGTGAATGAGCGCCTCGTACTCGGCCACGTTGTTGGAGGCGGCAAAGTGGATCTGCAGCGCGCATCTGAGCTTGTCGCCCTTGGGGGAAGTGAGGACGACGCCAGCTCCCAGGCCGGTGCGCATCTTGGAGCCGTCGAAGTGCATCCGCCAATGGGTAGAGTCGGGCGCTAGCGGCAGATACTGGGTCTCGGCCCAGTCGACGAGGAAGTCGGCCAGTGCTTGTGACTTGATGGCGGTGCGGGGCTCGTAGTAGATGGTGTAGGGAGCCAGATCTATGGCCCACTTGGCCACTCGGCCTGAAGCGTCGCGGCTTCCGATGATCTCGGCTAGTGGAGCGGTGCAAACCACAATGATTGGATGCTCTTGAAAGTAAGGCTTCAGCTTCTTGGCGGCAAAATGCACGCCGTAGCACATCTTCTGATAATGGGGGTAGTTCTGCTTGGAGGCCGACAGTACCTCACTCAAGTAATATACCGGTCTCTGGACAGGTAGCGCCTTGCCTTCCTCCTTGCGCTCAACTACAATGACTGTGCTGACTACTCGGCTGGTGGCGGCGATGTATAGGAGCATGGGCTCTTTGGGAGTCGGAGCCGCCAGCACCGGAGGAGTAGTCAACATCTTCTTTAACTGGAGAAAAGCCTCGTCCGCCTTGGGAGTCCACTCAAAGAAGGTCGTCTTCTTCATGAGCTGATACAAGGGGAGAGCCTTCTCGCCCAGCCGACTGATGAATCGGCTGATGGACGCCAAACAGCCGGTGAACTTCTGCACATCTAACAGTCGTCTGGGTGCTTCCATCCTCTCGATGGCCTTGATCTTCACAGGATTGCACTCTATGCCGCATTCGGAGACCAGGAAACCAAGGAGCTAGCCGGCTGGTACTCCAAAAACGCACTTCTCTGGGTTGAGCTTGATCTGGAATCGACGCAGATTCTCAAAGGTTTCCTTGAGGTCCTCCAGCAGGGTTCCGCGCTTCTCCGTCTTCACCACTACATCATCCACATAGACGTGGGCATTTCTGCCGAGTTGCTTCAGGAGGCACTTCTGCATGCAACGCTGAAAGGTGGCGCCGGCGTTTCTCAAGCCGAACGTCATGGTCAGGTAGCAGAAGGCTCCGAACGGCGTGATGAAGGCGGTCTTCAGTCTGTCAGCCGGGTTCAGCTTGATCTGGTGATATCCTGAATATGCATCTAGGAAACTCAACAGCTCGCATCCGGCTGTGGAGTCTATCACCTGATCGATTCTTGGCAAAGTGAATGGGTCCTTGGGGCAAGCTTTGTTGAGGCTCGTGTAATCGATACACATCCGCCATTGCTTATTTTTCTTCAACATCGGTACTGGGTTTGCCAGCCACTCTGGAAAAAACACTTCCATGATGAAGCCAGCTGCTAGGAGCCGGGCTATTTCTTCTCCAACAACTCTTCTTTTCTCTTCTGACAGGCGGCGCAAGGGCTGCCTGACGGGCTTCACATCAGATCGGACATGTAACTTGTGCTCGGCGAATTCCGTCGGTACACCTGGCATGTCTTTGGGGTACCATGCGAAGATGTCTCGATTCTCACGGAGGAAATCAACGAGCTCGCCTTCCTATTTGCTGTCTAGGTTCGCACCTATGACAGCGCGCCTCTCCGGGTGCTCCGGGTCCAAAGGTATCTTCTTTGTTTCTTTAGCCGGCTTGAACGAGCCCTCAACTTCTGATTCCTTGGGGTTGGGCGACATTTCTGGCTGCTTGCCAGCCATCGCCACAACCCGATCAAGGAGCCGCCTCTCAGCTGCGATCACCAGGGACTCGGCCAGCCGACTACTCTCGGCCGCGCAGGCGGATGACTTCCTATAGTCGCTGGACACAGTGAGGATTCCCTTGGAACTCGGCATCTTCATCTTGAGGTAGGCGTAGTGGGGGACCACCATGAACTTGGCCAAGGCGGGTCGGCCAAGAAATGCATGATATGGGCTTTCAAGGTCCACCACCTCAAACCAAACTGGCTCTCGGCGGAAATGATCCTTGTCTCCGAAGAGGACATCTATCAGGATCTTGCCGATTGGTGAGCAGGAAAGGCCAGGGACGATTCCGTGGAACACAGTTCGGCTGCTTTGAAGCTGTCTCTGCTTGATGCCCAATTTCTCCATTGTATCCTTGTACAGGATGTTGATACTGCTGCCTCCGTCTATAAGTACTCGCGAGAAGCGAGCGGCCCGCCTATCTATGGCGAGTGTGGCGCCTAAGACCAAGGCATAAGAGCCTGGACTCGGCATCACCTCTGGGTGATCAGCTCTGCTCCAACTGATAGGCCTTTCAGACCAATGCATGAACTCCGGAGTACTTGATGCGACCGCATTTACTTCTTGCTACTGTTGGTGCCTGCTGCGCCGGTCATCTGCTACACTGGTGAACACCACATAGGCTCCGTGCTCATCCGGGAACTCGTCTTGTACAGCGCCGACTGGACTGACCGCCGGCTGCGGAGGCGGCGGAGGAGGCGGCGGCCCAGCAGGCGGAGGAGGGATGAGGCCGTCTCCCTTGGCGATTCTGCTGAGCTAGTGGCACTTCCGAGTGGTGTGGTTGGACGGCTTCGCGTCGCTGTGGAACTTGCAGGGGCCGTCGAGAGTCTGCTCGTAAGAGAAAGCCGGCAGCCAGTTGGACTTGCCGCCCTTCTGTCGCTTCGCCGGAGGCTGCCCCTCAGGCTGTTGGTCTTCAACCGTCGCGACCTGCCGACTGCTGGAAGTCGGCTGCGGGGCCTTGCGCTTGTGATCATTCTGCTACTGTCTCCGGCTGGTGTCTCCAGCTGGAGTTCTGGGAGCTTGAGGGGCCACTTTGCCAGTCGCACTAACTTGAATCTCTGTCTTCATAGAGGAGTCGGCCGTGGCATATTTGTCTGCAATGACCAGCAACTCGTCGAGGGTCTCCGGCTTGTCGCAGAGGAGCTTGTGCTTGAGGAGGGTGCCTTCTCTGCACCCGGCAGTAAAGTACTCGATCACCTGCACCTCGTGCACGCCCTCGCAGGAGTTCCGGAGTTCGCCCCAGCGCGTGAGGTAGTCGCGAGTAGACTCGTCAGGGCCTTGCACACACAAGGAGAGCTGGCACGGCTTGGGGGTCGCTTGTACGTGCTGGTGAAGTTGCGGACGAAAGCCTCGGTGAAGTCGACCCAACTGTTGATGCTGCGGGGCTTCAAACTGTTCAGCTATGTCCGGGGCGTGCCCTGGAGCATGAGCGGAACGTATTTTATGGCGACTCGCTTGTTGCCGTTTGCTATGCTGACGACCGTGGAGTAGTCGATTAGCCAGTCTTCGGGCTTCACGGAGCCGGTGTACTTGGGTGTGTCTCGGGGGAGCGTAAACCCTTTGGGGAAAGGCTCGTCTTGGATGCGGGGCCCAAAGCAAGGCGGGCTCAGCTCATCTTCTTCTTCTAGCGCCAGGGATCGGTGGAGTCGGTCGATCCGGTGGCGGGCGTCATTTTCTCCGACTCCCTCTCGGCGGCCAAGGCGGTCACCGAGAGTCAGATGCTCAACGGGCGGCGGGGAGACACGCCTTTCCCTGCAAGGAGGGGGAGGCAGGTAGTCGTCCCACCGTTCCACCGCTTTGGGGCGGCCGTCTTGGTCGCGCTCGATGGTGATGTGAGTCCGACTGCGACTGACAGCCGGCTCTTTGTCTTTTCTTCCGCAGACTTCGCCAGTCGGCGTCCTGGACGTCGCGCCTTGATCTCGACGGGGAGGCGGGTCGTCGTAGAGTTGCTGCGGCGCATTGGTGCGGCCGCCGGCCGCGTTGTGCGTAGCAGCCGTGTCGAGGAGTTGCTGGACTCGCTCCGTCATCATGCGGCACTCTTCGCCTTCGAAGTTGTTGAGCTCGTCTGCCGCCGCCTGGGCGGCACGGATATTCTCTGCGGGCGTGGCATATACAGGGCGATCAGCCCCGAGGAGGTTGGCGATTGTCGCACCGCGCTGTCGGACCGCGCCTAGGCGGCTAGGCCCGGTTGGAGCCGGCGAGCCGCCTACGGCGCGATCCATCTCGCGCTGGTAGGCTTCTGACAAGCGCCTCATGCTTGCCAGCTTCTTCGCGCCCTCGACGAGCTGAAGGCGGAGCGCCTCCAGCGTCTCGGCGTCGGCGTCTTCCGGAATCGGCGCTGCAAGGTCTCGCAGGGCCGCGTCAAGCGGGTCGTGCGCTCCTTCGCCGGAGTGCTCGCCGTGCTCGAGGACGAGGACCTCCGTGACGATGCTTCCGCCGCTCCCCTCACAAGGGAGCGGCTCGTCGAAGATCACCACGTTGGAGGGGAACGTGTCAAGCGACACGCTATCGGAGTCGACCAGCATCGAGTCAGTGGAGCCTACGGACTCCAAGCCGACGGCAGGCTCGCCGGTGACGTGGAGATGGTCAAGGAGGCCCGCGAGGAGGCTTTCGGGGCCACCTGTGCCCGCATCGGATGCGGGCTCATCGGAGATGCTAACCTCGCCAAGAAGGTCAGCGAGGCAGCTCGCCGCGCAGGCGATCTCAGCGCCGTGCAGCGCGTCGGCACAGACGCCATCCGGCATGCCGGGCTGGCTGTGCTCGCCGGGGAGGAACAGGGTTCCCGTCTAGAGCAGATCTCCGGACGACGGTGCACCTCGCCTCATGGTGGGCGCCAAATGTCGGGGGTTGGGTGCGACATATGCCAAAGGATGGCTTATCATGGTGGGAGCGAGTAGAACGTCGCCGGTGCCTGGAAGCGGGATGAGGCGAAGACATGCACGCCGGCGGAACTTACCCAGCTTCAGGGCTCTCCTAGGAGATAACACCCCTACTGCTGCTCTGCGGGGTCTCCGCATGATCACTAAGGCAAAGTGACTACAATGGTGCTCCTAGAGCTGTATCGGGAGGCAGGAGAGGGCAAGGCTAGCTCCCTCCTCCTTGTGCTATCTGGTCTATCTCTATCAAGGTCCGAACCCTTTGCATGGGTGCCCCGGGGGGTTTATATAGGCCTACCCCCCGGGGGTACAATAGTAACCCGGCTGGGCGCGGGTCCCAGCCGTCTGTCTTTCAGGCCGCCGTCCTCCCTGCCGGCTTCTGGGGCCCGCCGTCTGGCGGGCCCCGCGGACAGGCGTGGTACTGTGGCGGTACTCCTGATGACGCAGGCTTGGTCATCGGGGCGTGGCGACAGTGCCGCCGTCTATCGGCGGTCACTGTCGCCATTCCCCATCCTATCTGGTTAATGGCTCGTGGGGCCCTGGGAGGAGCCGGCCGACTCCGGGGAGGCTGACTCCCACAGGGCCGTCTTCGGGGGCGCTCAGGCCGCCTTCGGCCCACCCGCTGACGGGC
>NC_041391.1:436524102-436601770 GCF_002162155.2 Triticum dicoccoides | reverse complement strand
ACCCCACACCATACTTCGAGATGAGGAAGGGATCATGGGCCGACTCTCCCTAGCCAGCCTCTCTGGAGGTCGCCAGCTTGGAGTCGGCTTGTCTTGGAGTCGCCGTCTAGGACTCGGCCTCTCTGGAGGTCGCTAGCTTGGAGTCGGCTTGTCTTGGAGTCGCCGTCTGGGTCTCGGCCTCTCTGGAGGTCGCCAGCTTGAAGTCGGCTTGAGGGGCGCGGCCTGCCCCCGATGTCTTGAAAGGTCATGGGACCCGGGTTAGCCTACCCGTGGCCCATTACTCCGACAAGTTGCCATGCAGCAAACAAAAATCATGAGAAAAAAATAAGTTGCCATGTGGGACGGATGGCAGTAGACCATATGGCAAACTGAACAGCTGCAATGAAAAGCAGAAGGGTAGTTGCCGCATAAATGTATCAACTGAAAAAGTTGTGTATAATATAGAATGAATCAAACAAAAGGATAGCACTATGACAAATACATAAACAGGGAGCACCTACTTCTTGCTTGTCTCAAGTCTTCCAACATGACAGGATCACCGGTGTTTGACATCGACGTACGAGGAGACGACCTAGTGGAAGTGGTGTAACCAACAGTGGGAGCGCCCTTGTTCAATCGGGCAGAAGCACGCGTTGGTGTTGGTGCTTGTTTCTTCTTAACTGCTCGTCCACCAGCTATTGCCTCACTGCACGTAGAAAAGATGGCAAAAAAGGATACCAAGTGTGAGGCACAAAAATCATGCCACGCTTAGCAAAACAATGAAAAAGAGGATCGGTCTGTTAAAAAGGAGAGACAAACAAAAATAGTAAATAGATGTGGAACCTCCTCCTATCAGCTACGGGATCGGTTCTAGACCTCTTGCCAACAGAGCCCTGCCCAACATCCTCTAGAGCTCTGCCCCTCTTTGACGGCGACACTCCCGTGTCTCCCGCAACTGTTTGTTCAACTGCTTCCTCCGCTAGAGGGACATCTAGTGCAGCCTTGTCCTCCGTACCACCTACACGAACTTCACCATGTTCATCATCGTCGGTTGCATGATGCACATTCTCCATGTCATCGTCATCGTCCTTGTCGCGACCAGCGTCTCCATCTAGAACATCTTGCGTGTCGGGAAGCTCCTGTAAGCTGTTGTAGTCATACTGGCCACGGCAACCAGTTGGTCGATGTGTCCGTTCTCCAACGAATGATGTGAACTGCCTCGCAACTGCGTCACTGTTGGATCCATTAAGTGTCGTCCAACCCTCAACCAACTTCCCGAGCAAGCTGGTCATGCCGGAGGCAAACTGCCCAACTAGATGGTCAACAGGTGCCCTCGCCTGACCACAAAAACAAAAAAGTAGCAAAAACCAAATATATTAGAGTCACGTGCGTAAGAACAAAAAAAACAAAACAACCATAAGATATATATAAAAAATGCAAAGAGAAAAAAAATTTCAAAAAACAAAATAAACATCCTTGATTACCTCAGTAGGACAAGATGGAGCCAAATGCACATCCATCCACTTGCCAAAGTTTTGTGGCCCACCAAACACACGGTAGTCTATAGCGTGCTTGGCCATCAGCTGGAAAACAGAAAAAAACAACTAAGATGTGAGAGAGAAATAAGGTGCAGTGACTAACAATTCATGTATTGCAAAAAAGAGGAAATAGAAAAGGAGTTTCGACATGGATGGCGGAGTTGCCATATGGGGTCAGACATAGTTGTCATGTGCAGACAGCCATGGCTGCCAAAGGTATTTATCTCTTGTTAGCCATAAATGATTGCCGTACGGGGATTTTTCACATGTTATGCAACATCCGAAATTGAAGAATGCTGTGCAAGAAAGAAGGCAGAACTAACCTGCAGTTTCCCATATTTTGTATCGCTTATCCTGTCTGCAGCAAGCACAGCCTTGACAGCAGCGTCCGTCCATGCAGAGACAACAAACTTATGTGCAGTCGGCGGGCCTCCTATCCCGGTAAAGTCAACGGTGGACAGATCAAGAGCATCAACGTACATGAGCTGGTATACCCAATAAAAAGGAATCTATGTCAGTTTCAATCATGCTATAGTGAAAAAAGAAGCTTATGTAGTTTTCTTCAGTCATCAAGTTGAAGAGAATGAAGAGAAAGGATTTGCCATCTATCTATGTTAGTTGCCATCATGCTTGTGTTGGCAGTTGCCATCTTGTTATACTGGTAGCTGCCACCAGATCAGCATCATAGTTGCTATGCAAATTGTATAAGAGATCATGAATGTATGAGATGAACACTTTTTTGTGTTGTTGAAAAATACTGGTATATACAATTAAAATGGAAGCTATGTCAGTTGCGATCATGCTATGGTGAAAAGAAAGCTTATGTAGTTTCCTTGAGTCATCAAGTTCAAGAGAATGAAGAAAAAGATTTATCATCTATCTATGTTAGTTGCCATCATGCTTTGTTGACAGTTGCCATCTTGTTATGATGGTAGCTACCACCAGCTCAGCATTATGGTTGCCATGCAGATTGTATAAAAAAGATTGAATGTATGAAACGAACACTTTTTTGTGTTGTTGAAAAATGTTATTGTCTTGTAGGCAGCAACTACAGTTGTCATGGATTAAATAGAAGTCACTTTCACATGTAAAATGATTCACATAAAAAATGGAACAAAAGGGTTGCGATGCACGATCTTGTACGGTTGCCATGCACGATCTTGTACGGTTCACACTTATCAACAGCTGTGATGTTGATTTAGGGAAATAAATGAACCATGATAAGAGTATTTGCAAAAGAGTGGGGGAAAATACCATTAGGTGCAAGCGACAACCCTTCTGGTACATCTTGTTTGAGAATGCATCATGCAGGAAGTCAACGATGAATTTACACCAATTCATTTTCTTCACGTCTTTCAGCTTCCCATGCAAAAGATAAATTTCAGGACAAAAAAAGTTGTTGCATCAGCATTCAAATGAAAGCATCAAAAAACTGGCAGTGACTAGCTTCCAAATGACATCAAAATCAAAAATAATTGAAGGGAAAAAATAAGTAGAGAAAGAGGATTCACCAGGATGGGGAAGCACTTGTTGCTTGGGCGGAGAGATGTGGTAGGCGCAAAGACAGCTGAGATTAAGTACATGAGCAGCTTCATCTTAAATACCTCGCCATGGGTTTTCATGCCCTCCAGAGAAGTTGCCAGCACAGTCGTATTCGTCATGGTTGACACCCCAGGAAACAAACGGGGGAACAAGGCTTCCTCAATCTTATTATTCACCTCATACAGGACTTTGACTTCTCCACGGGGCACACCCAAAGTGCAGAACACAGATTCCTCATCCAACGACAGTCTTCCCCGTCCCGGAATCACAAATTCTCTAGAGGCAGGATCATAAATCTCACCGAGCCAGTCGCATACAGGGTTCACTAGGTTCTTGCAGCGAACATCCATCAGAGCCTGCATCCCCATCTCACCGGCAGCTCCCTTCTGCTCATCAGTAAATCCATCGTTCAAAATGGTCAGGCGTTCTTGCGAAGCCCTATTGCGATGACGTTTCTTCTTCTACATAACAGAAAAAGGATCATTTGTTGCCATGTTCAATGTCATGAAATATTTAGTTCTAAATAAAGATTGAAAACTCAATGTGACATTGAAAACATATGGGGGTGGAAAGTGACCTCTTCGCCATCTTTTGCCCAACCAGTCGCGCGGTTCTATTGCGGTGCATCCATGAAGGCATAATCATCATCTTGATGGTCGCCACGAGCCATTGTGCTGCGATAAGAACAAAACACACGTTAGGGTGAAATGAAAACACAGTCGACGGATACGGAAAGAAATGCATAAAGTAACTTCACTTGATATCTTTGATGACCAAAAAAATGAAAACTCAAATGGTTGCCCCAAGGTTTATGCATTTTGAAGAGGGCAGTAATTACCATGTGAGGAACATGCACAAAAAGGCGGAAAAATAATCAAAATGGAAAAGCAATTGCAGAAACATGGCAAATGAACGTGTATGTGCTTCTGAAGGAAGCAGTTGCCAGCTAGCAGAATCTTCTTGCCATATTGGCTCATTTGAAAGTGGCAATTGAGGCAGATCATAGGAACACTGATATGTCTCCAACGTATCTATAATTTTTGATTGCTCCATGCTACTTTATCTACTGTTTTAGGCAATATTGGGCTTTATTATCCACTTTTATATTATTTTTGGGACTAACCTATTAACCAGAGGCCCAACCCAGATTTGTTGTTTTATGCCTATTTCAGTGTTTTGAGTAAAAGGAATATCAGACGGAGTCAAAACGGAACGAAATCAACTGGAGAAGTTATTTTTGGAAGGAAAGCAACCCAGGGAACTTAGAGTGCATGTCAGGGGAGATACGGGCTGCCCACGAGGGTGCCCCCCCAGGCGCGTCCCCTACCTCGTGGGGCCCCCGTAGCTCCACCGACGTACCCCCTGCACCCATATATACTCTTGTACCCTAAAACTTCCAGAACAGAAGATAGATTGGGAGTTTCGCTGCCGCAATCCTCTGTAGCCACCAAAAACCTCTCGGGAGCCCTTCCCGGCACCCTGCCGGAGGGGGATCCCATCACCGGTGGCCATCTTCATCAACCCGGTCCTATCCATGACGAGGAGGGAGTAGTTCACCCTCAGGGCTGAGGGTATGTACCAGTAGCTATGTGTTTGATCCCTCACTCTCGTGTTCTCTCTATGGCACGATCTTGATGTATCCCGAGCTTTGCTATTGTAGTTGGATCTTATGATGTTTCTCCCCCTCTACTCTCTTGTGATGAATTGAGTTTTCCCTTTGAAGTTATCTTATCGGATTGAGTCTTTTATGAGAACACTTGATGTATGTCTTGCCGTGAATATCTGTGGTGGCAATGGGATATCATGTGCCACTTGATGTATGTTTTGGTGATCAACTTGCAGGTTTCGTGACATTGGGAACCTATGCATAGGGGTTGGCACATGTTCTTGACTCTCCGATAGAAACTTTGGGGCACTCTTTGAAGTACTTTGTGTTGGTTGGATAAATCTGAGATTGTGTGATGCATATCGTATAATCATACCCAAGTATACTTGAGGTGACAATGGAGTATCTAGGTGACATTAGGGTTTTGGTTGATTTGTGTCTTAAGGTGTTATTCTAGTATGAACTCTTTTATAGATCGATCCGAAAGAATAACTTTGAGGTGGTTTCGTACCCTACCATAATCTCTACGTTTGTTCTCTGCTATTAGTGGCTTTGGAGTGACTCTTTGTTGCATGCTGAGGGCTTGTCATATTATCTATCTATGTTATTATTGTTGAGAGAACTTGCACTAGTGAAAGTATGAACCCTAGGCCTTGTTTCCTATCATTGCAATACCGTTTACGCTCACTTTTACCACTTGTTACCTTGCTTTTTTTATTATTTCAGATTACAAAAACCTTTATCTACTATCTATTTTGCACTTGTATCACCATCTCTTCGCCGAACTAGTGCACCTATACAATTTACCATTGTATTGGGTGTGTTGGGGACATAAGAGACTCTTTGTTATTTGGTTGCAGGGTTGCTTGAGAGAGACCATCTTCATCCTACGCCTCCCACGGATTGATAAACCTTAGGTCATCCACTTGAGGGAAATTTGCTACTGTCCTACAAACCTGTGCACTTGCAGGCCCAACAACGTCTACAAGAAGAAGGTTATGTAGTAGACATCAAGCTCTTTTCTGGCGCCGTTGCCGGGGAGGTGAGTGCTTGAAGGTATATCTTTAGATCTTGCAATCGAATCTTTTTGTTTCTTGTTTTAGCACTAGTCTAGTTTATAAAAGATAATTACAAAAAAAATGGAGTTAAGTTTGTCTCATACGCTTCACCTTTTTAATATCTTTCGTGAGTATGATGGGAAGGATAATTGTGCTCAAGTGCTAGAAGAAGAAATCTCTAAATTGTTTGGCACTAAATCTTTGAATGATGAGCATGATTGCAATGTTGTTAGTATGAATTCTTTGAATATCCATGATGCTAATGATGATTGCACTAGTTATGATGAAAATATCTCTTATGAGCATGTCAACTTTTGTGGAGTGCATTGGGCTTGCAAGGACACACCAAATAGGGAAGATAGATATTGTAAGTGGCATAAGTACTTAGAAACTAAATGGTTGCAAGAAAGGCTAGATGCATGTGCTGAAAATTTATTTTTTCTTAGCCATACTTGTGAACTTTGCAATGAACGTGATCATTTTAGTACCCATTGCAAATTGTTTCATGATCGTATCGTGTCCAAAAATTGTGATGACTTGATTTCCCTTGCACATCATAATGAGCTTAGTTTGCTCTTGGGTTATGAGGAAATAAAATGTATAACTAAGATTATTCCAGAATTTGCCCTTGATAGAATTCTTCATTTTGATCTAGAAGAAATTTATATGTATTGTGCGGTGAATTGCAATGAAAAACCTTATATTGCCAATTACATAAAGAAAAGAAAGCAAATAGAAGATGAAGAGAATACCGATGAAAGGGAAGAGACTTCCCAATCTCCTCCTATTATTTCTTATGATGAATCAGGTAACGAGGAGGAGCCTTCTATTCAACCAATCTCATCAATAAGGAGCTCAAAGAGGAAGGTTGAACCCACACATAATGTGAAGAAGAAGAAGAAAATAAGGAGCAACAAAGGTAGAAAGGTATCCCTCCCAAATGATGTTGCTGCTACTACTCATTGTGATGATGATAATTGCTATACTATTGGTGCTATCAATATTTTTAATGATGAGAGTGATTATGCTTATGATATGAAAGGGCCCAATCTTGGGGAAGCTATGTTTGATTGGGATGAAATATTTGAGAATATATTTGCTAGAATTAATGTTTGTCCCAAGCTTAGGGATGCTATGTTTAATGAAGATGATATTTTTAGCATCCCAAGTTTTGATATGCAAAGTTGTTATGATGATAGCATGCCTCCTACCTATGATGATTATATTGATGAAAGTGGGTTCGGAAGATAGTCAACTTTAGGAAGTAGTGATCCCACTATTTTGGAGGATGTTAAATTTTATTGTGATGAATACGAAAGTGGATTTGGAAGAGTGTCAACTTTATTTAGTGATTCCACTATCTTGGGAGAGGTTTCAATCGATTATGATGAGAACGAAGTTGCTACTTATGATGATTATTGTGATGAAACTTATGCTATAAAAAGTAGTGATGATTATATTTACAAATCTTGTCATGATTATGATTACCCTTTTTCTGAACATTACTCTTTTAATGTGGAAACATTTTTTAGTGTTCAAGTCTCTTATGATACTCCCACTATTACTCATGAGAAGAATTTTGCTTATGTGGAGAGTAGTGAATTTTCTATGCAAGTAGATCATGAAAAGAATGCTTTAGGTGCTGGTTATATTGTTGAATTCATTCATGAGTCTACTGAACATTATTATGAGGGAGGAATATATGCTTGTAGGAATTGCAATAATATCAAGTTTCCTCTCTATGTGTTTAAAATCTTGAAGCTATACTTGTTTTACCTTCCTATGCTTGTTGATTATTGTTCCCATAAGTTGTTTACTCACAAAATCCCTATGCATAGGAAGTGGGTTAGACTAAAAAGTGCTAGTCATATGCTTCATGATGCTCCCGTTATATTTCAATTCTTATCTTTTATGTGAGCATCATTGTCATCATCATGCCTAGCTAGAAAGACATTAAAGAAAAGCGCTTGTTGGGAGACAACCTAATATTTATCCTTACTGTTTTTGTGTCCACACGATTATGCTACTGTAGTAATCATATTTTATAGCTTTTGTTTCAATAAAAGTGCCAAGTAAGACCTTTAGGATGGCTTGCGGTGATAGTTTTGTTGATCCTGCTGAAAATCAGAAACTTTTGCACCTAGTAAATTAGTTTTGTTAATTCAAAGAAACGTGCTTCTGATCTGATTCTTTTTGCTCTGGATTGGTACACTAATTTCTCAGTTCTTCCTAATTTGGTAGAATTGTTGGAGTTCCATAAGTATACATTTGATACAGATTACTACAGACTGTTCTGTTTTTGACAGATTCTGTTTTCTATGTGTTGTTTGCTTATTTTGATGAATCTATGAGTAGTATCGGAGGGTATGAACCATAGATAAGTTAAAGTACAGTAGATATTATACCAATATGAATTTAGAATGAGTTCATTACAGTACCTAAGTGGTTGTTTTATTTTCTTATACTAACGGAGCTTACGAGTTTTCTGTTGAGTTTTGTGTTGTGGAGTTTTCAAGTTTTGGGTAAAGATTCGATGGACTATGGAATAAGAAGTGTCAAGAGCCTAAGCTTGGGGATGCCCAAGGCACCCCAAGGTAATATTCAAAGGACAACCAAGAGCCTAAGCTTGGGGATGCCCCAGAAGGCATCCCCTCTTTCGTCTTCGTTCGTCGGTAACTTTACTTCGAGCTATATTTCACCTCATGATATGTGTTTTGCTTGGAGCGTCATTTCCTTTTGTTAAGTTTTTGCTTGATGTTAGTTATAATAATGTTTTTCATCTTTAGTTTCAATAAAGAAGTCAAGGATAGCCTTTGCCATGCTTATTTTGCTAGTATACATGTTGCTGTTTGAAAAACAGAAAGTTTACCGCTGTTGGAAAAATTCCATAGAAAAGTCAGAGAGTGGTATAATGTTGAATCTTTTTTCATAATGAGCTCTGATAAATTTATTACAGTGGGAATTTTAGTTCATAATTTTTGGCGTCAGGGAAGTATTGATACTCTTGCATTCTTTACAGATTGTACTGTTTTGGCAGATTGCTGTATGGTTGCATTGTTTGCATATATTTGCTTGTTTAATGATTCTATTTGAAGATAGGAGTATTAAATATGCAGAGACATTTAGTATGCAATGTTGAATAACAATTTAAGTGATTTGTTACAGTAGAAAATGATAAGGTTTTGCATTGGTTTATACTAACCTATCTCACGAGTTCTGGTTGAGTTTGTTGTGAAAGAAGCTTTTGATAAAAAAAGAAACCATAATATGAGAGGAATTAAGGAGACACAAAGGCTCAAGCTTGGGGATGCCCAAGGCACCTCAAGATATTATTTAAAGAAGTCTCAAGCATCTAAGCTTGGGGATGCCCCCGTTGGCATCCCACCTTTCTTCTTCAACAACTATCGGTTAGTATCGGTTGAGCCTAAGTTTTTGCTTCTTCACATGAGTTGTGCTATCCTTGCAATGTAGTTTTCTTTAGCTTTGCTTGCTGTTTGAATAAAGTATCAAGATCTTAAATTATTAAATGAGAGAGAGTCTTCGCATAGTTGCATAATTATTTAGCTACTCATTGATCTTCACTTATATCTTTCGGAGTAGTTTTTGTTGTTGCTCTAGTACTTCACTTATACCTTTTAGAGTATGGTGGTAGTTTTATTTTGAAGAAATAGATGAACTCTCATACTTCACTTAGATTATTTTGAGAGTCGTTAATAGCATGGTAATTTACTTAATGTTAATATATTTGGTATTCAAGATATGTGAAACTTTCTTTTGAGTGAGTTGAATACTAAGATAAGTTTGATACTTGATAATTGTTTTGAGATATGGAGGTGATAATATCAAAGTCATGCTAGTTGAGTAATTGTGAATTTGAGAAATGTTTGTGTTGATGTTTGCAAGTCCCGTAGCATGCACATATGGTTAAAGTTGTGTAACAAATTTGAAACATGAAGTGTACCTGGCTTATGCATCCTTATGAGTGGCGGTCGGGGACGAGCGATGGTCTTTTCCTACCAATCTATCCCCCTAGGAGCATGCGCGTAGTACTTGATTTTGATGACTTCTAAATTTTTGCAATAAGTATATGAGTTCTTTTGACTAATGTTGAGTCCATGGATTATACGCACTCTCACCTTTCCGCCTTTGCTAGCCTCTTCGATACCGTGCATTGCCCTTTCTCACCTTGAGAGTTGGTGCAAACTTCGCCGGTGCATCCAAACCCCGTGATATGATACACTCTATCACACATAAACCTCCTTATATCTTCCTCAAAACAGCCACCATACCTACCTATTATGGCATTTCCATAGCCATTCCGAGATATATTGCCATGCAACTACCATCATCATCATGACATACATTACTTTTGTCATATTGCCGTTGCGTGATCATATAGTTGACATCGTATTTGTGGCAAAGCCACGATGCATTATTTTTCATACATGTAACTCTTGATTCATTGCACCATCCCGGTACACCGCCGGAGGCATTCATATAGAGTCATATCTTGTTCTAAGTTTCGAGTTGTAATCCTCATGTTGTAATCAATAGAAGTGTGATGATCATCATTATTAGAGCATTGCCCAAAAAAAAGAAGGAGAAAGGCCAAAAAAAAAGAAAGGCCCAAAAAAATAAAAAAATAAAATAAAAAGGGCAATGCTACTATCTCTTTTTCCACACTTGTGCTTCAAAGTAGCACCTTGTTCTTCATGTAGTGAGTCTCATATATTGTGCTTCAAAGTAGCACCTTGTTCTTCATGTAGTGAGTCTCATAAGTTGTCTTTTTATACTATTGGGAATTTTTCATTATAGAACTTGGCTTGTATATTCCTACGATGGACTTCCTCAAATGCCCTAGGTCTTCATGAGCAAGCGAGTTGGATGCACACCCACTAGTTTTCTTTTGAGCATACATAGCTCTAGTGCATCCGTTGCATGGCAATCCCTACTCCTCATGTTGACATCAATTGACGGGCATCTCCATAGCCCGTTGATTATCCTCGTCAATGTGAGACTTTCTCCTTTTTTGTCTTCTCCACACAATCCCGATCATCATATTCTATTCCACCCATAGTGCTAAATCCATGGCTCACACTCATGTATTGCGTGAAGGCTGAAAATGTTTGAGATTATTTAAGTATGAAACAATTGCTTGGCTTGTCATCGGGGGTATAGAAGTTGGGAACATCTTTGTGTGACGAAAATGAAGCATAGCCTAACTATATGATTTTGTAGGGATGAACTTTCTTTTGCCATGCTATTTTGAGAAGACATGATTGCTTTGATTAGTATGCTTGAAGTATTATTATTTTTTGTGTCAATATGAACTTTTGTCTTGAATCTTTCGGATCTGAATATTCATATCACAATTAAGAAGATTTACATTGAAATTATGCCAAAGTATCACTCCACATCAAAAATTCTTTTTTTATCATTTACCTACTCGAGGATGAGCAGGAATTAAGCTTGGGGATGCTTGATACGTCTCCAACGTATCTATAATTTTTGATTGCTCCATGCTACTTTATCTACTGTTTTAGGCAATATTGGGCTTTATTATCCACTTTTATATTATTTTTGGGACTAACCTATTAACCGGAGGCCCAGCCTAGATTTGTTGTTTTATGCCTATTTCAGTGTTTCGAGGAAAAGGAATATCAAACGGAGTCAAAACGGAACGAAATCAACTGGAGAAGTTATTTTTGGAAGGAAAGCAACCAAGGAAACTTGGAGTGCACGTCAGGGGAGATACGGGCTGCCCACGAGGGTCGCCCCCCCCTCGGGCGTGCCCCCCTACCTCGTGGGGCCCCCGTAGCTCCACCGATGTACCCCCTGCACCCATATATACTCTTGTACCCTAAAACTTCCAGAACAGAAGATAGATCGGGAGTTCCGCCGCCGCAAGCCTCTATAGCCACCAAAAACCTCTCGAGGGCCCTTCCCGGCACCCTGCCGGAGGGGGATCCCATCACCGGTGGCCATCTTCATCATCCCGGCGCTATCCATGACGAGGAGGGAGTAGTTCACCCTTGGGGCTGAGGGTATGTACCAGTAGCTATGTGTTTGATCTCTCTCTCTCGTGTTCTTTCTATGGCACGATCTTGATGTATCCCGAGCTTTGCTATTATAGTTGGATCTTATGATGTTTCTCCCCCTCTACTCTCTTGTGATGAATTGAGTTTCCCCTTTGAAGTTATCTTATCGGATTGAGTCTTTTATGAGAACACTTGATGTATGTCTTGCCGTGATTATCTGTGATGACAATGGGATATCATGTGCCACTTGATGTATGTTTTGGTGATCAACTTGCGGGTTTCGTGACATTGGGAACCTATGCATAGGGGTTGGCACACGTTCTTGACTCTCCGATAGAAACTTTGGGGCACTCTTTGAAGTACTTTTTGTTGGTTGGATGAATCTGAGATTGTGTGATACATATCGTATAATCATACCCACAGATACTTGAGGTGACAATGGAGTATCTAGGTGACATTAGGATTTTGGTTGATTTGTGTCTTAGGTGTTATTCTAGTACGAACTCTTTTATATATCGATCCGAAAGAATAACTTTGAGGTGGTTTCGTACCCTACCATAATCTCTACGTTTGTTCTCCGCTATTAGTGGCTTTGGAGTGACTCTTTGTTGCATGTTGAGGGCTTGCCATATTATCTATCTATGTTATTATTGTTGAGAGATTTGCACTAGTGAAAGTATGAACCCTAGGCCTTGTTTCCTATCATTGCAATACCGTTTACGCTCACTTTTACCACTTGTTACCTTGCTGTTTTTATTATTTCAGATTACAAAAACCTTTATCTACTATCTATTTTGCACTTGTATCATCATCTCTTCGCCGAACTAGTGCACCTATACAATTTACCATTGTATTGGGTGTGTTGGGGACACAAGAGACTCTTTGTTATTTAGTTGCAGGGTTGCTTGAGAGAGACTATCTTCATCCTACGCCTCCCACGGATTGATAAACCTTAGGTCATCCACTTGAGGGAAATTTGTTACTGTCCTACAAATCTGTGCACTTGCAGGCCCAACAACGTCTACAAGAAGAAGGTTGTGTAGTAGATATCAAACACCCACCCCCTCCCCCCCTAGGACTGTCCAACATTAAATGTGGCAACTAAACACATTGGCTTCATAAAAAATGTGCAGATCATAAGGCACTTTAAAAATGTTCAAGTTGCCATGTTAAACACAGGGAACTCCAAAAAAGGGCGCACAACGTCCACTGCACAACATGTAATAAGGCAACTCACACCCCTATCATCACATAAAAAATGAGTTGCCATGTATTCACAAGCAGCAAATGTACTAGGTTCAAAGTTGCCGTGTCAAACACAAGGCACTTGAAAAAAAGGTAGACAACTTCCACTACACAACGTGTAATGTGTCAACTCACACCCTGTCCTCACATGAAAATGAGTTGCCATGTAATGCAGTCAAAAAATGTTCAGGTATCACAAACCAGCATGGCAAACGCAAACTGAGTCTATTGTACAGTGAATGTGACATTGTCCTAGATATGGCATGGCAAAAGACAGTGCGTTCAGAAAATTAGTTGCCACATGGAAAGCATGTTAGTGGCAAAACTGACATGATTGATCAGGAAATTAGTCGCCATTAGTGATGATAGTGGCATGGCAACAACCATAGTGTGTTCACAAATATAGTTGCCACATGTAAAGCATATTCGTGGCAACTGACACACTTGATGAGGAAATTAGTCGCCATCAGTGATGACAGTGGCATGGCAACAGCATAGTGTGTTCACAAAAATAGTTGCCACATGGAAATCATATTCGTGGCAATTGACACGGTTGATCAGGAAATTAGTTGCCATCAGTGATGATAATTGTTGAAAATGCCATGGCTGCCATTATCCTACACTTTGAAATGCAACTACCTAGATCTAGGGTTCATTCGCAACTATCATACCTTGAAATTTAACAAATAAAATACTCCCTACACTGATGGCCATAGCATTTCGAGGCAAATCATAACTAACATCTGGAAAAATCGCCCGCTCAATCGCAAGGCAAAGAACGGATTTGGCTGCGGACGGGGACGGGGACGGATTTGGCCCACACCGGCATGACTGCCGCCGCGGCGGCGACGAAACTACGCAATGCCGCCCTAGATGGCAAGCACGCGACTCCACCACCGATGGGGACGCCGGAGCACCGCGAATCGGCCGGAATCTTGAGGAAACTCGAGCAGAAATTGACCATAAAGGGAGGGGGTGCCAAATCGCAGGCAGGAAATGTGAGCACGAGAGGGAGCCTTACCTTCAATCTGCGGCTCTCCGGCGACGATGCTCCGGTCCGGCGAGCCCCACCAACGGCCGCGAATGCGGTCGACTCTTCCGCCGCCGTCGTCTCCTTCTCCTCTCGGTTTCTCCTCGCACTGAAATGCAACTGGTGTGAAAGGGGTGGGTTGGGGAGTAATGAATGGGGAGGGGAGTAAAATGAACCGCGGGGAGAGCGAAGTGGCGAGACGTGGGAGACGGCAACCGAAGACGGGCGTGGCGTGCGGGCGCGACGGCAGTTCCACCGCACACCCCAACTCGCAACCGCTGACTTCGGAGGGAAAACGGCGTGCGGGCGAACTCTCTTACATGCCACATATGCGACTTGTCTTACGTGGCACACAAAATCAACAGCTTCGTGCCAAGATTCGTGCAAAAGGGAATCGACGACGATCGACGCGTGTGGGCGAGTTGGTTAACGCCCACACGTGTGGGCGTTAGCGTTTCCATTTTACATATTATGGTCTAATTTACAGTACTTCTTTCCCTACTAATAAAGCGGCTATTGCTTCTGGTCGTCCGTCATTAAAATTACCCTTCAAGCTTATAATAATTACCCACCAATGCCACCGGTAAATGGAAAAACGATTCAACTTTTCGGACAAAAAATCACCGCCTACTTCGTTACTTTATAGTGACGCGACGTACATTAGACACAGAATGAAGACCAGCAGAGTGGTCGGCCTATCCCTCCTCTACCGGCAAGACCTGGGTTCGATCCCCAGCGTCCATAATATTTAGCTTTCTTTTCTCACGCACGTCGTACCATGAATGTGTTCATCGGCCGACCCATGGCGGGGCTTCACTCCCCTGTTTTTTTTCATTTTACTTTTTTTCTTTTCTGCGGATCATATTTAAGTCCAACAATGATTTTTTAAATCATCCATATCTTTTAAACCGTAACTCCGATTTGAACATGCTATATATGAAATTTGATTAAAAAATATGTAGAATATGAATATGAGATTATTTTCACCTGTTAAGTATTTTTAAAAATTATTTTGGAATATATTTAAGTCAAATAAATGATTTTCTAAATTATCCGTATCTTTTAAACCGTAACTTCGATTTCAACATATTATATATGAAATTTTACTAGAAAAATATGTGGCATCTAAATAAGATGTTAATTTTACCTGTTAAATATTTTTAAAATATAGTTTTGGGAGCAAACTTATAATTTACAGCGTAAGATCCGTTTTCCTTTCATACCAGCGGCGACCCGGATTGCAAATAAACACCCTACTATAACAATATAGGGAAAAGAAAACTTCAATAACTACACATGCAAACCTCTGAAATATGTCGCAGGGGAAAACAACAGATTTCTCATCGCGAGAGTGAGAGAGAGAGGGAGGAGAGAGGGAGAGAGGCGTCTTAGGATTAAACATATTCAAACACGTTTTTTTTTGTTTTTGTGTGAACACCGAGGCCATCGCCGGCGAGGGTGAGAAGGAGGATAAGTGGCAACACAAATATGATATCTCGCAAAAATAAAGGAGATGGACCTATTGTAGTCTTGGGTGATGGTTGTCGGGTTAAGAGTGTGTGTTATGTTTTCTCTCCCGTTGCAACGCACGGGCTCTTTTGCTAGTATTTATTAAATATAAAATTGTTTTCGTATTCGGTTCAAAATTGAAAATACAAGGGACTAATAAGACCGACGGAGGGAGTTTTAGCTACCAAGTGACACGCAACACCATCGTCTCAACCGAGACACCCGGTCCGAGCCCAAGCAATACACCCAGACCGGCTAAGTCTCCGCTACAGTAGCCTGACTTAGCCACTGCGAAGTGTCCGATCCAAAAAGAATGGTCCAGATCGATTCACTGTACAAGAGACTGTTCACCGATGTAGCAGCGTACTGTTTTGCTCCTGTAGGTGTTGTACTGTAGCATCATACTGTAGCGTCATCTGGTGCGTTGAACACAAATCTGGCGGTTCAGATTAGGCAAAGGTAGCGGCACTGTAGCGTGGCTACCTTAGCCACGCAAAGGCAGCGAATCCGGAGCGCTCACCCGACGGCGGCGGATCTCGTCGAGGACGAAGATCACTGTCGGCCCGGACATGTTTCCGTACTCACTGAGTACATGCCGGCTTGCCGTCAGCTTCTTTGGCTCCAACTGGAGTCCCGCCTCCACGCTGTCCAAGATTGCCCGCCCGCCGGGATGCACCGCCCAGAAAAGGTCGTTCCAGCCACCGCTCAACCCAAGCGGCCCGACTGCGTCGGCCATGCACTGCTCGATGTTTTCCCGGATCAGCGCCGGCATCTCGAAGGAAGGGTTGAAGACGAGCCCGTCTTCCCGAAGTCGCCCGACCGCGCCGTGCGTACTCTCAGGTATCACGCTCTGCGAGGCGGCCACCATCTCGAAAATCGGGCGCTCCGCGGAGGCGTCGGGTTCGGCTCCGACTATCACGGCGGCCGCGCCGTCGCCGTAGAGAGCCTGCATGATGATCGTGTCGACGTGGGCCTCGTCCGGCGCGCGGAACAAGATGAGGGTGAGCTCGGCGCAGGCGACGAGGACGCGGGCACCGCGGTTGTTCTCGGCAATGTCCTTGGCGACGCGGAGCGCGGCGGACCCGCTGGAGCAGCCGTTGAGGTAGAGCATGGTGCGGCGGACGGACGGGTCGAGGCCGAGGAGGGAGGCCAGGCGGAGGTCGACGCCTGGCATGTGGGCGCCGGAGTAGGTGCTGACGACGAGGTGGGTGATGTCGGCGGCTGGGCGGCCCCACTCCGCGATGGCCTTGCCCGCGGCCGCTGCCGCGAGGTCCGGAACGGCGGTGGCCGCGATGTCCATCCGGGCATCCAGGGATGGCAACGTGCGGTCGATGAACTCCGGGTGATGCTGCAGCAACTCCTCCGTGTGGTGGAAGTAGCGCTTCTTGATAGCCGACCTGTCACCTGATCAAACACGTACGCAGCCATGCATGGGATGGGAGCAAACGCGCGAGCATGCATCAGTCTCACGGATTTACAGTGGGACTGAGAGAGTAATTAAATATGTTGCATACAGATTCTGTTGAGCTTGGATTTGAGCTTGGTGAGGTGCTGCTTTTGGGTGACGCGGAAGTAGTAGTCCGCGTACTCGTCCTGGCGCATGCAGTTCGCCGGGTTCGTCGTTCCGGTAGCCAGCACGGATGCTGGGCCGTCGGCGCGCTGCGCCTGCCACATCTTACGAATGATGGCGGCCGTGGGGCTTGCTGTTAGATTTCCGAGCAGTGCCATTTAGGTATGCGGGGTGAATTTAGCTTTGATTTGGAGGTATTGGATGTTTAGAGCAAGCGTGGGCTAGTGAGTTATATATAGTACCAGGGCATGTTCTTTTTATTAACGGGGAGCTACATGTGGTCGAGCATCTACATCCGGGCGCTCCAAACCCGGGCAAATGCTCCGGCGGACGACCTAGTCACTGATCGGTCACAAAAATTTGTCTTAGACATGCATCTCAGTCGAAACCCCTCATATCCAGCTTAAATAGGGGGTGCCCGAGCGCGAGCGCGTCCGCCAACCCCACTGCAGGTCGTAGCGATCCCATCTTGCCATGATTTTGGTATGGCAGATATCCGACTAAGTCTCGAGGCCATCACAACTAGGTGGTTGCTTGAACGAGGTTGATCGAAAACGAAGGACACAAGTTTATCCAATCTCGGTGTCAAAATCGGCATATCTCGGGAGGGGGGGGGGGGTTAGATCAGATGATGGGTAACTAGAGAAGAACACACGAGGAGTTTACTCAGGTTCGAGCCCTCTCAATGAAGGTAAACCCTACGTCATGCTCTTGTATAAAAGAATTAAATCTACTAAGCTAGAGCTGCACTCATACATTTGAAGTACTTGGTGTGAGTGCATATCAAGCTGACACGTGTTTTTTTAATATTTAGTTCACTATTAGGTTTTTTCTTTGGTCTTTGCTAACATTATTTAACAGTCTAACGCACATATACATACATACACTCACTCCGAACAACGCATATATGTGCTCCCTGTCCGAAAACCTTTGAGATATTGAGCCGGTACAATATCTTGAGATTGACAAAGTCACAATAGACGGCTTTGTACTCGATGGGAACGTCTCCTGCCACTGAACGAATATCATCAGAGAGTCTGAAATAAATTCAGGAAAATGCGAGGACTAGTGCCAACACAGTACAACACATATGCTTAGTTCCACAAACCCATATGAGCTGGCACGTGTTGGATACTGAGCCGGTACGATATTTTGAGATTGATGAAGTCACGATAAACATCTTTGTAGTCAACATGAACGTCTTCTGCCACTGAACAAATATCACCAGAGTCCCAAATAAATTCAGAAAAATGTGAGCAGCGGTGCCAACACAATACAACACATATGCTGAGTTCCACAAACCCATATGAGCTGAGACGTGTTGGTTTTCTATTTAGGTCACTACTAGGTTTCTTCCTTTGGTGCTATCGTTATTTAACACAGTACAACACAAATGCTCACATATACTCACATACACTCAACCTTAAAAACACATACACATGTGCCCTACCCAAAAACTTTCGAGATACTGAACCGGTATAATATTTTGAGATTGACAAAGTCACAACAAACATTTTCGTAGTCGACATGAACGTCTCCTGGCGCTGAACAAATATTACCAGAAAGTTTGAAATAAATTCAGAAAAATGCGAGCACCACTGCCAATACAGTGCGCACCACATATGCTCAGTTCTACAAACTCATATGAGTTGACACGTTGTGATTATTTATTTAAGTCAGTACTATGTTTTGTCCTTTGGTGTTTGCTACCGTTATTTAACACGGTACAACACAGATAGTCACATATACGGACATACACTCTCCCTAAAGACACATACACGTGCACCCTATCCGAAAACCTTCGAGATACTGAGCCGATATAATGTCTTGAGATTGACGAAGTCATAACAAAAGTCTTCGTATTCGACGGGAACGTCACCTGACACTGAACGGATATCACCAAAGAGTCTGAAATAAATTCAGGAAAAATCTGAGCAATAGCGCCAACACAGTATAACGTATATGCTCAGTTCCACAAACCTATATTGACGCACGTATACACACCCTACACTTATGAACCTGTAAGAAGCACAAAGCATAACATTTTTTTGCTAATTCTACCTTCTATATAAAATTAGGTTAGTTATGATGCGATACCTAGGAACTTTTTCTCCAGGACACCATAGGATAAGCAAATCAAAGAAAATTATGTGCCTTGGAGTATCTAGGTTAGCACCATTTAGATTTTGAGAATTAGGCTTGATTTGATTAATAATGCATCTCTAGTTTCATTGCTCATGCATGCTATTTCTCATGACTAACGGTGACAGGATGCAACAGATATTACTGAAAATATCATGTATAAAGAAATAGTCACTGCACTGCAATGCCAATTATGTGTTGTTGCCATCATTTTTCCGCGACCTAGCAGCTCCATGCTTTGGGCTAGAAAGCAATCGCCATTGCCGCACAATCATATCCTCTGCGTCAAGTCATCGTCCATAGCTTGCATCTCACCGCCGAGGCAACCACTAGATATGAAAATATGAACACTCACAAAGACCATTCGGTGGCCCCACAATTCTTGGCGAGACCGCAGCTGCAGCCTAGAGTGGTTACCACACAGACCAACACCGACGACAGAGCACATTACCACTGATTACAATCTCATGGGAGACAGACTTGCCCAGACCCATGGGCCAAGGGGTCGACATGACATGATCTTGAGCAATGTAGATCAATTTGTGGCGTCGCCGCCCGCCTAGCCGTAGCATCCAAGTCGGATCCAATTTGTGGCCACCCCATGGCAGCGACGAGTGCGAGAAGCCGTCGAAGGGTTAGCAAACGCCGACCGGAGAAGAGATGTTGGCTCCAGGACCTTGTATCTAGACGCTGATGGGTTGTAGGCACCAACGTGAGGCAGCAGACGTTCTCGCCACCACCAACCACCGCAAGGCTTTGCCCGGCGGCCTCCTCCGAAGATGGCAAGGGAGGGAGTAGTAGAGACGAAGGCTAGGAGTGACGGCGGCTGCAAACTCCGGAGTGGGTATGTGTTTATAACCATGGGTGAACTGATTTTTCGTGCCTTTCGGTATATATCTAAATTAAATTGGCTTGCACATTATCGATTGTCAGCTCGCTTACCCACCGCCCTCTTTTCTTCTATAAGAAAAACAATGCAGCCATGCACATGGGCATCATGACCGGCGCAGCGTGCCGCCATGCCTCCGCCTGCTAATTTATATTATGAAGGTATAGAAGTACATAGTTGATCTATCTCGAGATCGCAAGTTGCGATCTAAACACTGGGGTATGATGAATGGGTGTATGGATGGATCCCCTCTACGGGCTAAGCCTCCTGGTTTATATTGGTACCAGGGGTATCTAGGGTTACACAAGGTCATTTGCCATCTAATGATTTACATGCCAAATCTAGTCGAATATGCTTGAAGTACACGCCAAGTCTTCTGTCTCCGCACTCTGAAGGCCTCCGGAGTCTTACTTCATCAATGGGCTGACAGACTGGCCTATATATCAGCCCACCTGGGCTAAGACCCCCTAGTCCAGCGCACCATCAGTAGCCCCCGAATTTGTCTGCGAAGCAGAGGTTGTTCATATTCATCGGATAATGTCTTCGACTTGGCTGGCAAGTTCCACGTCTTCGGATGGCCTCCGTATGAAACTTGCAAGCTCCTTCAACGAAGCATCATTTTAGGGAGATCCAAACAAGCCCGACCATGTGTAGGCCAGGTGCATTTGTCTTCATCCGAAGTGTAAACTATGCTTAGCCTCGAAGGCTAGCTTAGGTGAGCTCAGTACTCAATTACTGACAATTTTACTGGAGCGCCAACGCCAATGATGTAATGTGTCAGTTTACTTGTTCGGATCGCGGTTCGAGTCCAACCACTTATTGGCATGTCATATCAAAACAGAGATCGTGCTCCGCATTTTAAGGGATATCATCAATCAATTGATCTTTCCCAAGTAGCCACAACGGCACAATAAGCCGAAATGTGGCGATTTTTACAGCGTAAGGGGATGGACGCTTCGCCTTTTACAGGTCTATAAAGAGCAGGAAGGATCAAACCCAAACTCCCACGCTCTTTCTGCTTCAGCGCCCATACCCCCTAAACTTTCACGCCTCCAATCTCATCCACAAGCCAACAACTACTCCCAAGGAAGCTGACGTCGTGGCAGAAATGGTGCCTTGAGTGGGGCAACCCGGACGAGGTCGAGGCACTCCAAGAGCGGCTCTGGGCCCTCCAGAAGAAGTTCAACCTGGTGGATGTGGTGTATGTGATGCTTCATCGGTACATCCTTCCACTCCAGCCCCGGGCCAATCCTATGTGGCTCTACATGCCCGAGGACACGCCAACTCTACGGGACTTCTTCCGCACCAACATCGGCAGGATGTGGACGGCTCTTTTCAAGCCATCCTAAAATGAGTTCCCCGACGACTGGCCAGACGTCGGCTACAAAGCCGAACATGGGCTTTCCGAGGTAAGCATCACTCTATGTGTTTTATCATCAACTTTATATTTAGCATTTGTCTGAACCTTCCCTTCCTATTTCCATAAATGGGCGTCCAAGGCGGCACTCATTGCGTGCCCCGCGGCACTGCCCGAGGACACAAGGACCCCGAGCTGCAGGCCCTCCAGTCAAAGATAACGGGCCGAAGAAGAAGAGGGAGGATCTCCGGATCCAAGATCCGGTGGACACCAGGTCCGAGAACATCCATATATATAGGCAACAAGTGCACAAAGTTTTTTGGTTTCTCTCTCCGTTAATTTTCCTCGTTAGACAGTGCGTTCTTGGCAAATTTCCACATGAAAATCGGGAAAACCATACTCTACTGTTACACTGACAATAACATCACAACCTACCTCTACAGTATGCAGCCATCTAGTCCTTGAAGGGCTTTTTCCTTTGAAGGGGTATTTCTTCAAGTGCTTGTGCATGCGGCAACAGCGTTATGTCCATGGCTCGTTGTGACGGCGACAGTAGTTGTTCGATGATTCATGAACCTTAATGTATTTTTATTATGTCTGAGGTGTTTGTACTTTTGGTAAATCTTTATAATAAATCTGATCCTTCTAAAAAAGGAAGTGCTTGTGTATGCCTTGCCTTACCCAAAGTGACCGACGTAGCTCTTAGAAGCTCCACCAAAGCATATCGTCATATGTATCACCGCAAAAAGAAAATAAAAATCATCATATGTATCTTCGGCTATGAACTTATCATAGAAGACCTAGTATCACTATTATTATCGGTCAAGTAATATATATATCTCTTTTTTCGGGGGCAAGTAACATATATCAAGTGTCAATTTTTGCATGTGAACATGTGAAGACTTCTGGGTACGTAACCAAGTCTAGCTTGTGTTCCAATTTTTTAACTAGCATCGGACTTATTCCAAATAAATAAATAAATAACTAGCATCGGACCTAAATTAGGACGAAGACCGCGCGCCGCTGGCATGTGATGCAGGCAATGAGTCTATTCTCAGCCAATACCCTTTCTTTTTGCAAACAGGCCCCCAAGATCTATTAATACACCTGGATAGACACAAGTAGCACCCCACATAGAACAAAATTACAACGAAGCCCATTGAGTCAGTGATCATCACTCATCGGGCAAAAGTAAGAGCATCGCACCCGGGCGCGTCCGCCACGTAGGACTGATGATGGTTTCCCATGCGGAATCGCCTGGAAACCGACGGTTCGACGGACGCCTCCTCCGTCGCCGTGGTGTGAACGCCGCGTGGGCCGCTCCGGGTCGCTGCCCGAGGCCAAATCCGGCTATTTAAGCCGGCCGACGTCCCCCAACCATAGCCCATCCACCTCCTGTCTCTTCGGGCCGCCACCCGAGCCCGTTCGCCTCCTCTCCCCCGCTCTCCACGCTCTCCGACATCGCCATGGTTCGGCAGAAGATCACCACGTGCACTATGCTCACGCCGGAGCGCCGAAGGCAGATCTCGGAGGGGACCCAGGCAAGGCGCGCCGCCCACATCGCTGCTGGGCTGCCTCCTGACTCGTTGATATGACTATGGCGATAACTAATACTATTAATCCAGTAGTAGACGTTCAAGTGGTCAATGATGTTTCCAATATAGAAGTTACATGCATGCATACTATGGCATGGATAGAGGTGCACTCACGTAAGGAAGATGAAGGGAGGCAGTTGAACGTGCATGCATTACCCAGGGTGATGGGCATGTGCGTGCATGCAAGAAACGACTTGCACACAAGCATGTTTGAGTCAGAAAATACAAGAGATAATCAGGATATGAACAGTCCGGGCAGGTTTAAAGACGAAACGCTGCATATTGATTTTCTATCCTTGTTCTTGCCTCCTAAGAAAATTATTAATGATGTAAATAGGCTGGCCGGATCATGGAATTATCTTTGTTTATGTGCGTTAGGTTGGGGGCCACCGAACGGGGCAAAGTTATAGCAAAAGAGGTGGTCACGCACAGAATCCATCATATCTATAATTTGAGTTGTTTTGGTAGTTCAGGTATTTACCGAGATGTAAAAGGCAATATCTACATAGAGTCCAGATTAGCTTATTTCCATTGCTTGATTTCCAAGTTAGCTTAGCGTGTTCGGCCACAATATAAGGCAAGTCAGTATGTCATGTAAAGGTTAGGTTATATTATTATGAATTAGACACCGTGTGTGTTCCCGCCGTCGGCCATTATTGAGTTTAGAGAATTCTTGTCCAAAATCTCTATTGGCGTGTGAGTTCCTGCGACGCGACGCGTAGGGGATTACAAGCTGAGCCTATATGGGTCGTCCACGTTATTCCTTCGGATTGAGGGGTTGGCGTGTTGTTTCCGTGAGATTTGCGAACATCTTCGTAAGCCCGCGATTTGTTCTTGCTACGATGGAGGTTTGTGTTGTGAAAGATCAGGCCAACAACGGATTGACCCTCGTCTCGAGGTTCGCTCCTCATCAAGTGGTATCAGAGACCGGTGTTTCTCATGGCACTTCGGAGGAGATGGCCGGCGTGCTATCACCAAGGAACTACCGGAGTCTATCCGGTGACGTTTTGCTAGAGGAGACAGGCTTCGGCGCTGAACTTTTTCATACCTACTGTAAAGTGGGAGACAAGGTTTGCGCCACGACGATCGACCACTACAGTTTGATCAATGCGGTCGATGTCGACATAGTGGAGAAGTTGCAGTTATCGGTGACACCACATCCACGACCGTACTCATTGAGGAGGTACTATGACAAGCTCGACATTACGCACCAAACTACGGTATTGTTTTCAGTTGGCAAATTTTCTTGTGAAGTTCTGTGCGATGTAATTCCGGTACCGATGATTTCTTGTCATATGCTGCTGGGAAAGCCATGGTACAAGAAAAATAACGTTACACATGACTATTTCACCAACACATACACTGTCGTACATGATACAAAATATGTTCTCATGGCCATGGAAAAGAAGCCGTTTAAGACAAGGAGGAAAGAACGACTACAGAAAAGGAAGGAGCTAGAAGAAGCCAAGAAGGAGGCCGAAGCAACTCAAAAAAATTCGGCATATGTTCAACTTGCAGATGAGGATGTTTTTGAAGAAAATGATTCGGAACCGAGGATGGTTTCGTTTGAAGGGAGGGAGGATGATATGACCATGGTGATAACTAATACTATTAATCCAGTAGTAGACGTTCAAGTGGTCAATGATGTTTCCAATGTAAAAGTTACATGCATGCATACTATGGCATGGATAGAGGTGCACTCACGTAAGGAAGATGAAGGGGGGCAGTTGAATGTGCATGCATTACCCAGGGTGTGTTGGAATAGTTGAATAGAGGAAGGACTCTACTTTCTTCATGTTTAAACTTGTAGTCTTTCTCTATCCCTTCTTCTGTCCAACTTCTTCCCGTTTTGTACCGACCTTCTGTAAACAATCTCTTCGATCGATCATCTTGTAAGCCACGACATTATTGATATAAATACAAGTGCGGCCCGAGCAAAGGGTTCTACGCTTCCCAAACAATCTTACATGGTAATCAGAGCATCTTCTTCCTATCGATCAAAAGAGGATCGCATCTAGACTAGCCCTACCACAAACTTTCGCCATGACTACAGCCTCCACCCAAAACAGCACCATGAGTGCCCTCTCCACGTCCCTGTCCTCATCATCCACCTCCGCACCTTCCTCCTCCTCAAATTCATCCTTCGCCATGTCCATTGGACCACCACCTCAGGAGAAGCTTATGAGGAACAACTACCTCATGTGGAAGGCCATCTGTTGCCACAAATCAAGGGCGCACAGATGGGCCACCACCTCGATCCGGAGAGCCAAGCGCCGCCGGAGACTCTCACCATCACCAAGGATGGAAAAGAGGAGCAGATCGCCACTTTCGCCCGTGTTCTCTGGTATGCACAGCAACAACAAGTCCAGGGTTTTCTGATGGGTTCTCTGTCTCGTGAGGTACTTGCACAGGTTGTTACCCTTCAGACACCGGCGGAGGTATGGGAGGCGATCCATGCCATGTTCACTGCCCAATCCGAAGCTCAAGCCATCAATACCCGGATAGAGCTCACAAACCTGAAGAAGGGGAATATGTCTATGACTGAATACCTAGCCAAGATCAAGACCCTCTCTGATGAGATCGCCTGCACTGGAGCTGCACTGACAAGGGGTGAGATCGTGTCTCAAGTTCTGGCCGGACTCAATCTTGACTACAATCCAGTGGTGTCCGCCCTTGCTGCACGGGTAGAGCCCGTCACCGTCCAGGAGTTGTATACACATCTGTTGAGCTTCGACTCTCGTCTCAATCTTCTTCACGGGATGAACATCCGGCAATCTTCAGCAAATTCTGCGTCACGTGGCCGCGGAGGTGGTCGTGGGTGTGATCACCAGCAGCGGAATCAGAGCAGCAGCAGCAACGGGCGCGGTCGCGGCAGTAGCCAAGGCGGACGGCCAAGCGGTGGTGGCTACATCAACAACAACGCCTCTGCAAGGTCTGGAGGGGGCGGCTACAACAACAATAACGCCTCCTCTGGATCATCTTCTTCCAAGAGCCGTGTTCGGTGTCAGCTATGCAAGAAACCAGGCCATGAGGTCATGGATTGTTGGCACCATTTCGACGAGGACTATGTTCCTGATGCTCGCCATGTCGCCGCTGCAATAAGGGAGCAAGGAGGCGATGGCACTATCTGGTATGCCGATTCAGGGGCTACTGACCACGTCACCAATGAGCTTGAGAAACTTGCCATGAGGGAGAAGTACTACGACAGCGATCAAATTCACACCGCAAGCGGTGGAGGTATGGATATTTGTCATATTGGTCAAGCATCTATTAATTCCCCTACTCTTAAACGTGATCTAGTTCTAAAAGATGTCCTTCATGTCCCACAAGCCAACAAGAATCTTGCATCCATGTCTCGTTTAACTGCCGATAACAATGTCTTTTTTGAAACTCATCCTACTTATTTTTTCATAAAGGATCGGGCAACGAGGGAGCTCATTCACCATGGTAGATGCATTGGAGGCTTGTATCCCATCACATCCGGAGCACTTAGTCGAAAGCGTCGTCATCAAGTTTACTCCATCGTCAAGCCTTCCTTGGCAAGATGGCATCAAAGATTAGGACATCCTTCTTCGATCATAGTTAAGCAAGTAGTGAATAAAGGCAATCTTCCATTGTCATCTAGTCAAAGTATTGAGTCTGTTTGTGATGCTTGTCAATGTGCAAAGAGTCACCAACTCCCTTATCCTAGGTCAAATAGTGTGTCTCATGCTCCATTGGAATTTATTTTTAGTGATGTTTGGGGTCATGCAAGAGATTCTTTTGGAAGAAAAATATATTATGTTAGCTTCATCGATGATTTTAGCAAGTTCACTTGGATATATTTGCTTAAGTTTAAATCTGAAGTTCTCTCCATCTTTCAAGAATTTCAGAAACTTGTTGAACGTCACTTTGACAGAAAAATTATTGCGGTTCAAAGTGACTGGGGAGGTGAGTATGAGAAACTCAACTCCTTCTTTCGTGACATCGGCATTGCTCATCATGTCTCTTGCTCTCATGCTCATCAGTAGAATGGTTCCGCCGAACGTAAGCACCGTCATATCATTGAAGTAGGCTTATCCCTTCTAGCTCATGCATCAATGCCTCTAAAATATTGGGATGAAGCTTTTATTGCTGCCACTTATCTTATCAATCGTCTTCCTAGCAAAGTTATTGGAAACATTACTCCATTGGAAAAATTATTTCATCAAAAACCAGACTATAACTCCCTAAGAATTTTTGGGTGTGCTTGCTATCCCAACCTTCGTCCATATAATCGACACAAACTCGATTTTCGCTCCACTCAATGTGTCTTCCTTGGTTATAGTAATCTTCACAAGGGGTACAAGTGTCTTGAGATCTCCACTGGACGCATTTATATTTCTCGTGATGTTATATTTGATGAAACAATATTTCCCCTTGCAAAGCTTCATCCAAATGCCGGAGCTCTACTTCGTGCAGAAATTGCTCTTCTTCCTGATTATATCCCTGGTCCAGATCACAGGGGCGAGTTAAATAGTGCTGATCATATGACTAGTACCAAAGAAAGTTTAATTTTTGATGATAAGTGTGCAGCTTCACGCTGTGATTTTATGCAAGGAGAAGCAGCCAAACCGGTCACAGAATCCCAGGTTGATTCAGCAAGCAGCAGCTGTGTGCGATCCGAGGGAGATCTTGGCGCGCGATCCCAGGAAGACCACGGTGCGCAACGAGCGACAGGCCGTCTGGTGGCCGACAGCCCCGGCAGTCTGGGCCTCCCCAGCCCAGCCAGCGCGGGCCGGCGCGAGTCACCGAGCGCCACGCGCGCGTCGGAAAGGCACACGGCCGACCGAGCGATAGACGCAGGGCCCAACATCGATGCCCCGCCCCGCTCGACCGAGCGTGCGGACACCGAAGGCGCCACCTGGCGTACTCCTGCTGGCGCTGGGGTTATGAGGGAGATTCCTGACTCCCTGGTCGTCTCGGATCAGGAGCGGTCCGGTGCACTGGATCCAGATCCAGTAGGATCTTCTGTGGACGGGAATTCTATTGTTGATTCAGCAATGCCACGGTCTTCTGTACCCAAAGCGCGTGCACCTGAGCTTCCTCGCCGCCATACAAGATCTCAATCTGGTGTTGTCAAGGAGAAAGAATACACTGATGGTACTATAAGGTATGATAGAATTAAACGTGCTTTCCTTACCAGTATGGGTGAACCAACTCATTTGCATGATGCACTTGCTAGCAAAGAATGGAAGGAAGCTATGGATATAGAATATAGTGCACTCATGAAAAATAAAACATGGCGTTTAGTACCACCAGAAAAAGGCAAGAATGTCATTGATTATAAGTGGGTGTACGAAATTAAAAGAAAATCTGATGGAAGCATAGATAGGTATAAGGCAAGATTAGTTGCGAAAGGTTTCAAGCAGAGATTTGGTATTGACTATGAAGATACTTTTAGTCCTGTTGTTAAAGCAGCTACTATTCGACTTGTGCTATCTATTGCTGTTTCGAGAGGTTGGAGTTTGAGGCAGCTAGATGTTCAGAACGCATTTCTTCATGGTGTTCTAGAAGAAGAGGTTTTTATGCGGCAACCGCCAGGTTTTGAGAATATAAGCACACCTCATCATGTTTGTAAGCTAGACAAAGCATTGTATGGTTTGAAACAGGCCCTAAGAGCTTGGTACTAAAGGTTGAGCACACAGTTACAGAAACTTGGGTTTACACCATCCAAGGCAGATACCTCATTGTTCTTCTATAAAAAAGGTAGTGTCACTATATATATTCTAGTATATGTTGATGATATTATTGTTGCTAGTTCAAGTCCAGATGCCACCACTTGTTTGCTCAAGGATTTAAAGATGGAGTTTGCTCTTAAAGATTTGGGAGATCTTCATTATTTTCTTGGTATCAAGGTCAAACAGACAAAAGATGGTATAATCCTTTCACAGGAGAAATATGCACATGACATACTCAAGAGATTAGGATTGGAGAACTGCAAACCTGTAAGTACACCAATCTCAACTTCAGAAAAACTTACTATTGAAAGTGGAGAAGCACTTGGACCAGAAGATGCAACGAACTATAGAAGTATTGTAGGTGCTTTACAATATTTGACTCTCACTCGTCCAGATATTTCTTACTCTGTGAACAAAGTTTGTCAGTATTTGCATGCACCTACTACAACTCATTGGACAACAGTTAAAAGAATTGTGAGGTATCTAAAATTCTCAGAAGGACTTGGACTTAAAATTGTCAAGTCGCCATCTATGCTTGTGATTGCCTACTCAGATGCAGACTGGGCAGGGTGTGCTGATGACAGGAGCTCCACAGGTGGGTTTGCCGTGTTCCTGGGGACAAATCTTGTGTCATGGAGTGCAAGGAAACAGGCTACAGTCTCAAGATCAAGTACTGAGGCTGAGTATAAGGCTCTAGCAAACGCCACAGCTGAAGTCATGTGGATTCAGACTTTGCTTTATGAGCTTGGAGTGAAAACTCCTCAAGCTGCAAGATTGTGGTGTGATAATATTGGTGCCACTTATCTCTCAGCTAATCCTGTTTTTCATGCACGTACTAAACATATTGAGGTTGATTTCCACTTTGTCAGAGAAAGTGTAGCTCGCGAGTTACTTGACATAAGGTTCATACCCACTGGAGATCAACTGGCTGATGGCTTTACTAAACCCCTTACTATGAGAAGGCTGGATGAGTTCAAGTACAATCCCAACCTTGCAATCACTTAGGTTTAGATTGAGGGAGAGTGTTGGAATAGTTGAATAGAGGAAGGACTCTACTTTCTTCATGTTTAAACTTGTAGTCTTTCTCTATCCCTTCTTCTGTCCAACTTCTTCCCGTTCTGTACCGACCTTCTGTAAACGATCTCTTCGATCGATCATCTTGTAAGCCATGACATTATTGATATAAATACAAGTGTGGCCCGAGCAAAGGGTTCTACGCTTCCCAAACAATCTTACAGGGTGATGGGCATGTGCGTGCATGCAAGAAACGACTTGCACACAAGCATGTTTGAGTCAGAAAATACAAGAGATAATCAGGATATGAACAGTCCGGGCTGGTTTAAAGACAAAACGGTGCATATTGATTTTCTATTCTTGTTCTTGCCTCCTAAGAAAATTATTAATGATGTAAATAGGCTGGCCGGATCATGGAATTATCTTTGTTTATGTGCGTTAGGTTGGGGACCACTGGACGGGGCAAAGTTACAGTAAAAGAGATGGTCACGCACAGAATCCATCATATCTATAGTTTGAGTTGTTTTGGTAGTTCAGGTATTTGCCGAGATGTAAAATGCAATATCTGCATAGAGTCCAGATTAGCTTATTTCCATTGCTTGATTTCCAAGTTAGCTTAGCGTGTCCCGCCACAATATAAGGCAAGTCAGTATGTCATGTAAAGGTTAGGTTATATTATTATGAATTAGACACCGTGTGTTTCGGCCGTCGGCCATTATCGAGTTTAGAGAATTCTTGTCCAATATCTCTATTGGCGTGTGAGTTCCTGCGACGTGATGCGTAGGGGATTACAAGCTGAGCCTATACGGTTCATCCACGTTATTCCTTCGGATTGAGGGGTTGGCGTGTTGTTTCTGTGGGATTTGCGAACATCTTCGTAAGCCCGCCATTTGCTCTTGCTACGATGGAAGTTTGTGCTGTGAAAGATCGGGCCAACAACGGATCGACCCTCGTCTTGAGGTTCGCTCCTCATCACTCGTCGGAGCCGGAGGAGGAGGAGGAGGAGGAGGAGCTGGTGGAGGAGAGGGAAAGCAGCTGCCGGAGCCAATGGAGGTGGCGGGTCTAGAGGAGGACGAGGCAGAGAAGCCTGCTCCATGGTTCAACATGGCAAAGGCGGAGGCGGAGGCGGAATTCACCGTTCACCCAAGCCGCGGTGATGGTGGAGCAGCAGGCCATTATGGAGCCCACCAGGATAGGGCCTATGTGGAGGCCAATCGGCAGTTCATCCGGCAGGAGCAGATGGCGTCCGACGCGCTCTTCGCCGAACTCGACGCGGAATATTGGAGGAGGAGGCCGGAGCGGAGCAGCCGGAGTTGCAGCTGCCGCCCATGTACCCGGAGCCGGGCACGGAAATAGTCGACATCTCTAACGAGGAGTAGGTAGATTATCTACGTAGGTTTTTTAGTTTGCATGCTTTTGTATGGATTTGAGAAATTCAATATGAGATATGTGAATGTAGTTGTGCTAATTTGAGAAGTACCCAATCATTATCCGCAGACGCATCCAGACGTTTAAGGAGTCATATTTATCATATGCAGCTGTAGATGCCCTAATGCATGCACTGATGCACAATTTGGTCATTTTTGTCTTGTTGGGTGGACCTCGCACCTAGTTTTAGCCTTGATTTTTTTTCTTTATAAAGGATTGTACATGCCGACTTGTTTCTTTAGCAAGACCATGACGACTTCCGCCTAATCAACTTGCATATATATCAGATAAATAACCATATGTTGCTAATTGACAAACTCAATTATTTTAATTGCCAAACAACTATTGCAGCAGTCCATGCCACACTGGGTGATTTAGAGCAGTCCATGGTCAAGCCGGCAAGCATAGGCTCGGCCAACAACGTGGTGTCGTCGTCTGAGGTTGTCTCTATCATGGGATCATCATCGGAAACCTCGAGCGGGCTAGCCGGCATGCCCTGCTCGATCCACCTAGTGTGGCGGGACTGCTTGGCGGCTGCAAGGACGACCAACTCGTGCTTCGTCTCCGAAGAAAGACTATCCACAGAGCGGGAACGCTCGCGGTCATGGTGGATGTGGTACAAGGGGGTATTAGAATTAATCCAAGGCGCACAAACGATCTACCGAAGACCAAGCAGTCACACGAGCATGACACCAAGATTTGTTAACGAGGTTCATTGATATGTCTACATCCCCGGGGCATGACTACAGGCGCTCCTTCCCATGGCACCGTCATAATACCGCACCCTGGCCGCCGGGCGTCAGCTCCCACTGTGTGCATGTGGTATTATGTTGGCATAGGATACATCGTGTGTCTACCCCCACATATATAAGAGGCCTAGGATACAAGTGTCTGATACGTATCTAATGTATCTATAAGTTTTTATTGTTTTATGCTATTATATTATCAATCTTAGATACTTTATATGCAATTTTATATCATTTTTGGGAACTACCTATTAACTAAGTGCCCATGCCCGTTCCTGTTTTCTGCATGCTTTTGGTTTTATAAAAAATCAATACCAAGCGAAGTCCAAACATGATGAAATTTCACGGTGATTGTTTTTGGACCAGAAGGGACCCTAGAAGCTCCGGGAGGAGGCCAAAAGACGCATGGGAGAGCCATAAGCTCACACGTCGAGCCCCCAGGGGGGCACCTGAGCTTGTGGGCCCCATGTACATCCGTTTGGCCTAGTTCCATTTCTATAAATTCCCATAAATCCCAAAACCAACAGAGAGCCACCCAAAACAATTTTTTCGCCTATGCAACCTTCTGTTCTTCCGCGATCCCATATAGAGGCCTTTTTCGGTACCCTACTGGAGGGGGAATCGATCATGGAGGGCTTCTACATCAACCTTGCTGCACCTCCGATGACATGTGAGTAGTTCACCACAAACCTACGGGTTCGTGTGATTAGCTAGATAACTTCTTCTTCTCTCTCTCTCTCTCTCTCTCTCTCTCTCTTTGATCTTAAATACAGTGTTCTCCTCAGAGTTCTATCTGATGTAATATTCTTTTGCGGTGTGTTTCTTTGGATCCGATGAATTGTGGGTTTATGATTGGAATATTCATTGAAAGTAACAGAGTCTTTTCTAAACTTTATTATGTGTGATTTTTATAGCTATGTAATGCTTTCCGATCTATGGGTTTTCTTTGGCCAAGTTGATTCGTTGATCTTCAGTGGAAGTGGTGCATAGTAGTAGGTTCAATCTTGCGGTGTCCTCACCCAGTGACCGAAGGGGCAGCAAGGCACGTATTTTGTTGTTGCTACTAAGGGCAAAACAACGGGGTTTAATCATATTGCTTTGTTTATTTTGTCTACATTATGTCATCTTGCTTAAAGCGTTACTCTGTTTGTCATAAACTTAATACCATAGATGTAGGCATGAGTCGGTCGATTGGTGGAGTAATAGTAGTAGATGCAGCCAGGAGTTAGTCTACTTTTCACAGACGTAATGCCTATGTACATGATCATGCCATGAATATCGTCATAACTATGTGCTTTTCTATCAATTACCCAACAGTAATTTGTCAATCAAACCTTGACCGATTGTGCCTCTGAGTCTACTCAACTTACTCATATTTGATGAGAGCATTTGATGCTGATACACGATCTAGAAATCACAATTTCTTTGTATTTAAGCATCAAATTATTCAGATGTTTCTATAATTCGATGCCTTTGCATTCTTTCTTTCTCTGATTGAGTACTGATACTCACATCAGCTCTGTTGTGGACCGCCAGACCCATTAGTGGGTTATTATCCTACTGTGTCTTTCACATTGAAAAACGTTGTGAGTTCTTCCCCTGATACATAATGCCTTTGGTAAATTGTATTCTCTGCTTTTGTCAACCATGCTTTGCTTTCAAGCTTGTGTTAATTACCCGTGAAGTTTGTGATATATGTTCCTAAGATGCCCCGATGGGTTGAACATATGCCTTCCCTAATCTGTGTGAACCCGAAAGGTTTCACGAGTCATACTCTTCTGTTGTTTTTCCAGATAAATTTTCAACACTACAACTTCTTCGAAAACAAGAAGTGAATGAAAGGTTATGCATTGATGAAGTGGGAGTCAACCTTGAACTTCGTGTTCATGCCCATGGAAACGATGTAGGCCGTCACAGGAGCTTCTTATAAAATATTTAATCATTTTAATAATTCTTTCGGTATCATTAAAATTTGATCCCTTGCAGTTATGGTTCCGACCATGTTGTCCTTATTCAATATATCTGAAAGGAATCTATTCCAGTGCCTCGTCTATTTTTTTAACAAGATTAAAGTATCTGTTGTCGTAGGTCAACGACCCTGTTCAGCTTCTATTATGTTCTACCTTAGAATATCACCCCTGGTATCTCGATGACATCATGTCATTGCACTACGTCTTATGAATTTTTGAGGAAGTAATACCTTTTCTCGTCTTAGTCATTCCACGGGTTCTGGGTTGTTGTCAACAGAGAACACTGATACGTCTCCAACGTATCTATATATTTTTATTGTTCCATGCTATTATATTATCTGTTTTGGATGTTTTGGATGCATTAATATGCTACTTTATATGATTTTGGGACTAACCTAGTAACCTAGAGCCCAGTGCTAGTTTCTAATTTTCCTCCTTGTTTTAGAGTTTCGCAGAAAAGGAATACCAAACGGAACAAAACTTTCGCGATGATTTTTTCTTGTACTAGAAGACACCCATGAGACTTGGAGTGCAAGTCAGAAGAGCCATGGGGCGGCCACAAGGGTGGAGGGCGCGCCCCCCGACCTTGTGGGCCCCTCAGTGACCCCCTAAGCTAGATCTCCCTCCTATATATTCTGAAATACCCCAAACACTTCCAGGGGAGCCACGAAACCACTTTTCCACTTCCACAACCTTCTGTACCCGTGAGATCCCATCTTGGGGCCTTTTTCGGCATCTTGCCGGAGGGGGATTCGATCACGGAGGACTTCTACATCAACACTATTGCCTCTTCGATGAAGCGAGAGTAGTTTACCTCAGACCTACGGGTCCGCAGCTAGTAGCTAGATGACTTCTTCTCTCTCTCTGATTCTCAATAAAAAGTTCTCCTCAATGTTCTTGGAGATCTATTCGATGTAATACTCTTTTGCGGTGTGTTTGCCAAGATCCGATGAATTGTGGATTTATGATCAGCTTATCTATGAATATTATTTGAATCTTCTCTGAATTCTTATATGCATGATTTGATATCTTTGCAAGTCTCTTCGAACTATCGATTTGGTTTGGCCAACTAGATTGGTTTTTCTTGCAATGGGAGAAGTGCTTAGCTTTGGGTTCAATCTTGCGGTGCTTGATCCTAGTGACAGAAGGGGAACCGACATGTATTGTATTGTTGCCATCGAGGATAAAAAGATGGGTTTTCATCATAATGCTTGAGTTAATTCCTCTACATCATGTCATCTTGCTTAAGGCCTTACTCCGTTCTTTATGAACTTAATACTCTAGATGCATGCTGGATAGCGGTCGATGTGTGGAGTAATAGTAGTAGATGCAGAATTGTTTTGGTCTACTTGACACGGACGTGATGCCTATATTCATGATCATTGCCTTAGATATCGTCATAACTTTGCACTTTTCTATCAATTGCTCGACAGTAATTTGTTCACCCACCGTAATAATTCCTATCTTGAGAGAAGCCTCTATGTAGGACCTTGAAGTATGTCTAGAGGGGGGGGGGGTGATTAGACTACTTGACCAATTAAAAACTTAACCTTTTCCCAATTTTAGAGTTTGGCAGATTTTAGCTATCTTTGGACAAGTCAAGCAATCATCACACAATTCAAGCAAGCATGCAAAGAGTATATGAGCAGCGGAAATTAAAGCATGCAACTTGCAAGAAAGTAAAGGGAAGAGTTTGGAGTATTCAAACACAATTGGAGATACAAATGTTTTTGTTGTGGTTCCGATAGGTGGTGCTATTGTACATCCACGTTGATGGAGACTTCAACCCATAAAGGGTAACGGTTGCGTGAGTCCACGAAGGGCTCCACCCACGAAGGGTCCACGAAGAAGCAACCTTGTCTATCCCACCATGGCCGTCTCCCACGAAGGACTTGCCTCACTAGCAGTAGATCTTCACGAAGTAGGCGATATCCTTGCCCTTACAAACTCCTTGGTTCAACTCCACAATCTTTTCGAAGGCTCCCAAGTGACACCTAGCCAATCTAGGAGAGACCACTCTCCAAGAAGTAACAAATGGTGCGTTGATGATGAACTCCTTGCTCTTGTGCTTCAAATGATAGTCTCCCCAACACTCAACTCCCTCTCATAGGATTTGGATCTGGTGGAAAGAAGATTTGAGTGGAAAGCAACTTGGGGAAGGCTAGAGATCAAGATTCATATGGTAGGAATGGAATATCTTGGCCTCAACACATGAGTAGGTGGTTCTCTCTCAGAAATGGTAAGTTGGAGGTGTAGGTTTGTTCTGATGGCTCTCTCCACGAATGAAGAGGAGGTGGAGGGGTATATATAGCCTCCACACAAAATCTAACCGTTACACACAATTTACCAAACTCGGTGGGACCGAATCAACAAACTGGGTCGGACCGATTTGATAAACCTAGTGACCGTTAGGATTTTCGGTGGGACCGACATGCAACTCGGTAGGACCGATATGGTTAGGGTTAGGGCATAACGTAATCTCTGTGAGACCGATTACACAAACTCGGTGAGACCGATTTTGGTAATAAGCTTTCCAGAGAGTTGGTTAGGTAAACTCGGTGAGACCGATTCGCTCATTTCGGTGAGACCGAAATGTTACGAAAGGGAAACAGGGATTTTACATTGCAATCTCGGTGGGACCGATCGCTCACTTCGGTTAGACCGAAACATTACGAAGGGAAACAGAGAGATTAGAACCCCATCTCGGTGAGACCGAGATCCGTATCGGTAAGACCGATTTGCCTAGGGTTTGTGGCAGTGGCTATGACATTTGAACTCGGTGGCGCCGGATAGAAAGAATCGGTGGGACCGATTTTGACTTTGGGTTTAGGTCATATGTGGATGTGAGAAAGTAGTTGAGGGTATTTGGTGCATATCACTAAGCACATGAAGCAAGAGGCTCATTAAACAACACATCATCCCTCCTTGATAGTATTGGCTTTTCCTATAGACTTAATGTGATCTTGGATCACTAAAATGTAAAATGAAGAGTCTTGAGCTTTTGAGCTTGAGCCAATCCTTTGTCCTTGATATTTTGAGGGATCCACTTTCATCATCCATGCCATGCCATTCATTGAGCTTTCCTGAAATAATAGTCTTGGAATAGCATTAGCTCAATGAGTTATATGTTGTTATGAATTACCAAAACCACCTAGGGATAGTTGCATTTTCAATCTCCCCCTTTTTGGTAATTGATGACAACATATAGATCAATGCTTCGACAAATGATAATAAGATTGAAAAACATCGTCTCTTTGAGAAGTATGTGATAAGTAAGAGCTCCCCCTAAATTTGTGCATAGTTTAAAATTTGCTTTGGACTACAAATGCACAAGGAATTCGGCTCATGGGTTACTCTTCCATGTCACATACATCTTGGTGGAGCACTCAAAAATAATAAAGATTGAATACATGCACTCATCACCTAGCAAAGTGAATGATCATATAAGGATAGGTAAGATAATATCATCTAGCAAGCATGAGTGTAGCTTATGATCAAACACATGATCATCAATGTCTCACAGATAATAGCATAGTATCTCAAGCAATCAAAAGCAAACAAAAGTTTAACCACCAAAGCGAGAGAGAACAAAAGCAACACTCTCTCTCGAAGCCTATGATCTATACATTTTTATCCCCCTTTGGCAACAAGTTACCAAAAAGGTCATAGAAAATGCATAGTGCTAGATCGACTCTCAGGCTTGATCTTCAGGTGCTGGTGTAGAGATGGCTCCTTGGACGAAGGCTTCAGTTGATGTTGATGGAGATGGAGGAGTTGGTGTTGGAGCTGGTTGCACTAGAGCTGTAGGAGCTGTAGCTGGTGCAGATGATGTGGCTCTGTTGTCTGTCACAGGCACTATAGCTGACCTCTGAGCTCTAGGCACTCTGGCAAATGCATCAGTGGTTCTCTTGCCCTTCCTCTCCTGCATGTCATCCTGGAGCTGCTCCACAACTGACTGAATCTCAGTTACTTTGACATCTAGATCATAGAATTTTTGTTCCATGATTCTTTCCAGGCTCTCCTGGTTTTGAGTTTGGGTGGCCAACCCCTTCTCAATCCTCAGTGTTGATGCTATCAAGTAACCAAGCTGCTCCTGCTTGTTCTTCTAGAATTACTCAGATGCCTCCTCTTGAGTTGGCATCTTGGAAGCCTTCTCTCTCTTTGCCTTCTCCTTCTTCTCTGGAGCTTGCACTAATGATGGTTCATTCTCATTCATCACAACTTGATTGCCCTCAAAGTCTGGATAGATAGCAAAATGTTCCTTATCCAGCAAGTAAGTTCCTGTGCCCATCTTTGACTTAATCAACTCCTGAATCTGTGGGGCATACCCACAACTTCTCTTCTGGTCTGCTGCTGTCCTCTTAATGGTCTCAACAATGAGGCTCATGACCTTGAATTTTTGTGGCACATCAAACAGGTGTAGCAAGTTGATAGCATGCCCTCTAATCATGTTGTGGTCACCTGACTTGGGCAACAGAGTGTGCCTTAGGATCCAGTTGATTGTTGGCAGTCCTGACAGAAGAAAATGAACTGACCCAAACTTATGTGTCTCAACTGCAGCATCAGGAATTTCCTTGTACATATGAGCCATGGTATTGTGGTCCATCTTCTTCTTGGCATAGACATCCAATTCATCTTCACTCTCCTTTGGGGCATTGATCAGACTTATCAGAGAGGGGCCAGGGGGCTGGAAGAGAAGAACTTGCCATTCCTCAATTGTTGACTGGTACCTTGTACCTTCAGACATCCAAACTATCTTGCCATCTGGATAGAAGTGTGATGTGGAGTAGAATTGCATAATGAGCTCATCATTCCACTTTGTGAGCTTCTGCCCAACAAAGTCTGCAACTCCACAAGCAACAAAACTGTCTTGCACTCCAGGATAGTGTTCCTCATTTTCCTTCATGTAGGTCCAGTCGACCCACCTCATATCACACACTATTGGTTTCTTGTCCAATAGCACTGTCTCATAGAAGTCCTGCTGTTCCTTAGTGTGGAACCTGTAATCAACATCAGTCCTTCTGCTGGTAGCATATGGATCTGACAGCCTCCACATTCTGAGTCTTGCATCCTTTCTCAACTTCATGTTCTCAGCCACAAGATGAGCATCATTGTGGTCTGGAATCTTGTGCTTTAGCTTCCTCGGGACTTGTCCTTCATCATCTTCCTCATCAGCAACTTCAGGCACTGGGGCCTTGTTCTTCTCAGCAGCTGGAATACTCCTGGTATTCCTTTTTGGTGCAATCTTGGGCTTGGGGCATCTTTGGGTGCTTCCTTGGGCTTTGATGTTGCAGCTCCTGACTTTATAGCATCACCCATTAGCTTTTGTGCCTTGGGTGCTGGTGCAGCAACCTCTTCTTCGTCTTCAGAGTCTCTCCTCATAGAGGGATTTCCAAGAACCTGGGCAGTAGTGGTTCTGGCTCTCTTCTTCTTCTTATCTTGTCCAGCAGCTTGATCTTCTGATTCAATGGTAAACTTCATAGTTTCTCCCGTGGGTTTGGAAGTTGTGACTCTTGTTGCAGGTGCCTCTTTGGGTTCAGTCTTTTCAGGCACTTGAGTTGATCCTCTGACTTTCAGCATAGGTGTCCTCTTGGCAAGAACCTTCCTATTCAGTCCAGGCTTTGTGTTCTTTGCTGAGGCATACTCCTTTTTGAGCACTACCTTCTTGGAAGTAGCCCATCTTCTTCTGCCATATAATCCTCATCCTCAGATTCTAAGGTTCTCTTCTTCCTTGTCCTAGTGGCAGCTTTAGGCAGATTTCTTGGGCTGCTCCTGCTGCCATCATCTGAAGTGCTAGAGGGACTAGTGCCCTCACTCATGTGATTGTGCTCTTATGACTTGTTCTGACTATCACTTTGGTCTGACATGCTGCAAATCACTGATTGCTGACCCTGTGAATAGTTATAGATGAGATAGAATGGATGACCATCACAAAATGCAGAGATTTTTGCAAAAGAATGATTCAAAAATTCAGTTTTAGTTTTCCATAGAAAGCATTTCGGATCAACCGATTTTCAAACTCAGTGATACCAAAGCAGTTTTGGAACCTAAACTGGTGAACTCGGTCGGACCGAGTCACAGTTCGGTGGCACCGAGATTGCTAGGGTTTCACAAAGTCCTAAAATCGGTCACACTGATTAGCAATTCTCGATCAGACTGAGAGTTACTAGTGCAATGGCGTTAGCCAAATCAGTGGGACCGAGTTTTTCAACTCGGTGGGTCCGAGATGGTTTCGGCGGAAACCTAACCCTAAATTTTCAAATCGCATCTAATCTAAGGATTGTATTGACTGGATAGGATGTTTCAATCGTGGCAAGAATCATAATGAACACAATGTGCTAGGAATCGGACGAGGATAGCACTGTGATCGAGTCCATACCCTAGCTTGGCGATGAACTCGCTACGGAGGCAACATCGGGGGTGAATTCCGTTGACGTCGGTGGAGACTAGCGATAGGAGGCGGCTGGCGACGAGGAGACGATCCGGAGACCCTGGTGGCAGAGCGAGCTATTGCGCGGGTGAAGAGGTTCGGAGAAATTTCCAAATTTTTTCCCGTGAGTATATATAGCCCGACCCTGTCGGTGTGACCGAGTGGAACAACTTGGTGGCACCGAGATGCATAACTGTATACAGTTACAGCAACTCGGTGTGACCGAAAAGTTCAAATCGGTTACACCAAGATTGAGAACCTAGATCGACTTAGTGATCTCGATAGGACCGAAATGGAGGAATCGGTCAGGCCGAGAATCACAAAGAAGTTTTGGAAGTTTAAGTCTATGACAAATCGGGGACTCCGAGTACTCCTCACACAGAGTGGTTCGAATCAGACTTGATCAAATTTTGTGATGTAGCATGAATAGAGTTTGAGACGAGAAAATCATAGATAGCTAGAGAAGGTTCTTAGGCATTCTTGTCCATCCACTTGGCAAAAAGAAAAGGAACCCAAACAATCAAAGAAACAAGTGGATGTCCTCGAATGAGTCAAATATGCAACCAACATGCTCACACAATAGAATGGCAAATAAAATATGTGGCAAAGCATGCACAACCAATTCTAGCATCTATCAAACAATTGGCGATGACTAGGTCATCTATATATGAGTATATTGACTTAGGAGTCAAATGAGAACATTTGATCATAGGTCATACTCATCGTTTAAGCTCAAGTGGGGTTACCACTTTTACATAATGCATTGATGTGTTCACACCATTAGAGTTGCTTTAACTCAATTCTTTGAGTTAAGCTCCCCCTAGATGCGAGATCCCCTTTTAGAGGGATGAACTAACCTTGGGTTTTGTTGATGATGACTTCATGTAGGTGTTGAAGATGTGGGTGCTCAATGTTGATGTAGATCATTTGGACCAATCCTTTGGAGTGAGTTGCACTTTCAACATACCTACATGGGTTAGTCCCACAAGGAACAAACAAGAATATCCATAGACATAGAGTGATGCACACACAATATGATGTCCATGAAATCATTAGGTACCTTGTCCCTTGCCTTACCAACATGAGGGTTTGTGACTCCTTGAACTAGTGCAAGATGTGGAAGTTGATTGCGCTTGTCCTTGCCATAATGATATGAGTGAGGAATGTTGGTGGAGTCACCCTCAAGAACTCTCTAGTTCTTCTTCTTCGGGATCCACATCATCTTGATGGGAATCCTTGGTGTTGTAGTTGTACTTGATGAAGTAGAACTTGACGTAGTCTTGGGAACCCACTTGACCGAGGCCTTAGGTGCTTCTTCAAATGCATCAATCTCCTCTTGAAGCTTGTCCTTGCCTTTGTTCTTGTGGTCTTGTGGTGGAAGATCATCTTGTGCTTGTGTTCCCTTGAAGGAAGTAGGATCATACTTCTCTTGTTGAGGAACAAACTTCGTCTTGGGGTATTGATCTTCTTCCCACTCAACTCCATTGGCATTGAACTTTCGTTCAAAACCAACACCTTGATTCTTCCGGTGCCTTCCTTGCTTGCGTACAATTTCCTCGAATTGCTTACTCCCGGCAAGGCTCTTGTAAACACCTTTCTCTATAATTCCCTTCAATAAGCTATTTTCTTGCTCAAGTGTAACTTGGCTAAGAGAATCATTAGTGGAATCAAGAGAACTACTAGAAGCAACAATATTGGATTTGGCATTATTATTGTTACTACTAGAGGAAGGATCTTTCTTGTACTTCTTACTAGACTTGACTTGAGGCATGTAAGTAGATAAGAGTAAATGCTTGGCAATGTAAGAAGAACTTTTCTTACGGAGATCATCATTGATTGCCTTTAGGAACTCATGCTCTTGCTCAAGATTGAGCTTTTCAAAGTGTAACTTCTCATGAGCCCTTAAAAGTTCTCGATGATCTTCGAAGATAGTTTCATGAGCTAACTTAAGAGTGTTTAGTTCTTTAGTTAGAAGCTCAATCTTCTCCTTATCATCGTCATTCGTTTTTATCTTGATTAGCATGATTAATTGATGTTTCATCATAGTACTCATCACTAGAGTTGTCAACAAGTAAATCATCATCACCTAGCAAGTCATCTTCATCACTATTGAAATCAGCATACTCGGGATGTGTTACCTTTGGACCTTTGGCCATGAAGCATCTCCCAATTACTTCATTTGGTGAGTTAAATATGTCGTAGGAGTTGGTTGACACAAGTGCTAGACCGGCAACACCTTCATCTTGAGTATATTCGGAGTCGGAGTGATAGCTTCTCTCGGAGTGATTGTCGGAGTCGGAGTCGGAGCCGGATACCCATTCACCAACATGAGCTTGATGTCTTCGTTTTGTGTAGCTCCTTGATGACTTGTCCTTCCTTTCCAAATACTTGCTTCTCCGTGAGGGTTTCGTTCATAACGATCATCTCTACTCATCCTCTCTCTTGGCGGTGATTCTTCTCTTTTGCTTCTTCTTTTTGGAGAATCTTCTCTTCTTTTGTAGGGTGCCGTACACTCATTGGAATAGTGTCCGGGTCTCCCACAATTGTAGCAACTTCGCTCTTGACTAGAAGATCTTTTGTCATTGTAGGACCTTGACTTAGAGCTTCTTTCTTTGCTTCTACTCTTGTAGAATTTGTTGAAGTTCTTCACCATTAAGCTCAATTCTTCATTGAAGGTTTGTTTCTCACATGATGATGTGGGGGATTCACATGAGGCTTTGTAAGCACCACTTGACTTGTTGTGAAGTTCTTCCTTATCCTTGAGTGATATCTCATGAGCAACAATTCTTCCAATGACTTCCGTTGGCTTGAGATCTTTGTAGTTTGGCATCATTTGGATCAATGTGCACATTGTATCGTACTTTCCATCCAATGCTCTTAGGATCTTCTTGATGATGAGTCTGTCGGTCATCTCTTCACTCCCTAAGCCGGCAATTTCATTTGTGATAAGAGCAAGCCTAGAGTACATTTCAGCGACACCTTCACCATCCTTCATATTGAACTTGTCAAGCTAACTTTGGAGCACATCCAACTTGGATTCCTTGACGGAGTCGGTACCTTCATGCATATCAATCAAAGTATCCCAAATTTCCTTTGCATTCTCAAGCCGACTAATTTTGTTAAATTCTTCGGGGCACAAGCCATTAAAGAGGATATCACAAGCTTGAGCGTTGTATTGCAGCATCTTCAATTCTTCCGCGCTAGCTTCACGGTTTGGCTCTCTCCCATCAAAGAATTGACCTTGCAAGCCAATACACACAATAGCCCAAACGGCGGGGTTATGTCCAAGAATATGCATTTTCATCTTATGCTTCCAGCTAGCAAAGTTACTACCATCAAAGTAAGGACCTCTACTGTGATAATTTCCCTTGCTAGACACCATACTCTCCTAGGTTGTGAAACCAAGGCTATGACCACCAAAAGCTATGGAAATCAAAGCAAATGGAGACCAAAGCTCTGATACCACTTGTAGGACCTTGAAGTATGTCTAGAGGGGGGTGATTAGACTACTTGACCAATTAAAAACTTAACCTTTTCCCAATTTTAGAGTTTGGCAGATTTTAGCTATCTTTGGACAAGTCAAGCAATCATCACACAATTCAAGAAAGCATGCAAAGAGTATATGAGCAGCGGAAATTAAAGCATGCAACTTGCAAGAAAGTAAAGGGAAGGGTTTGGAGGATTCAAACGCAATTGGAGACACGGATGTTTTTGTCGTGGTTCCGATAGGTGGTGCTATCGTACATCCACGTTGATGGAGACTTCAACCCACGAAGGGTAACGGTTGCGTGAGTCCACGGAGGGCTCCACCCATGAAGGGTCCACGAAGAAGCAAGCTTGTCTATCCCACCATGGCCGTCGCCCACGAAGGACCTGCCTCACTAGCGGTAGATCTTCACGAAGTAGGCGATCTCCTAGCCCTTACAAACTCCTTGGTTCAACTCCACAATCTTGTCGGAGGCTCCCAAGTGACACCTAGCCAATCTAGGAGACACCACTCTCCAAGAAGTAACAAATGGTGCGTTGATGATGAACTCCTTGCTCTTGTGCTTCAAATGATAGTCTCCCCAACACTCAACTCCCTCTCATAGGATTTGGATCTGGTTTAAAGAAGATTTGAGTGGAAGGCAACTTGGGGAAGGCTAGAGATCAAGATTCATATGGTAGGAATGGAATATCTTGGCCTCAACACATGAGTAGGTGGTTCTCTCTCAGAAATGGTAAGTTGGAAGTGTAGGTTTGTTCTGATGGCTCTCTCCACGAATGAAGAGGAGGTGGAGGGGTATATATAGCCTCCACACAAAATCTAACCATTACACACAATTTACCAAACTCGGTCGGACCGAATCAACAAACTCGGTCAGGCCGATTTGATAAACCTAGTGACTGTTAGGATTTTCGGTGGGACCGACATGCAACTCGGTAGGACCGATATGGTTAGGGTTAGGGCATAACGTAATCTCAGTGGGACCGATTACACAAACTCGGTGAGACCGATTTTGGTAATATGCTTTCCATAGAGTTGGTCAGGTAAACTCGGTGGGACCGATTCGCTCATTTCGGTGAGACCGAAATGTTACGAAAGGGAAACAGGGAGTTTACATTGCAATCTCAGTTGGACCGATCACTCACTTTGGTTAGACCAAAACATTATGAAGGGAAACAGAGAGATTATGAAAGTGCTAGTATCGACTAGAGGGGGGGTGAATAGGCGATTTTTATGAAAGTCTTCAAAACTTAGAAGTTTCGAAGACAAACAACAGATATGACATAGTTGATATGCAGCGGAAGATAAACTACCATAAGCAAGCCGTAGTCAAATATGAAATGATGTGAAAGTACAGGACTAATAGCAGCTAAGTAGTAAGGATCAGGATGGAAGATAGTATGAAGCCAATCAACAGTAGTAGTCAAGCAATGAAGTCAAACAGATACACAGATAGGCAGTGACTTCACGAAGACAAACTTAAGTAAAGGATGGAAAGGGATAGAACCAGTCACTTGTTGAAGACACAGGATTTGTTGGACCAGTTCCAGTTGCTGTGACAACTGTACGTCTAGTTAGGGAGGCTGAGATTTAACTCAGAAGACCGTGTCTTCACCTTATTCCCCTTGAGCTAAGGACACCCAGTCCTCTCCCAATCACTCTGGTAAGTCTTCAAGGTAGACTTCCAAACCTTCACAGACTTCGTTCACCGGCAATCCACAATGACTCTTGGATGCTCAGAACGCGACGCCTAACCGGCTGGAGGATTCACAGTCCTCAAGTGTAATAAGTCTTCAGCTCACACAGACAGAAAGATTTCAGTGATGCCTAACACTCTTTGGCTCTGGGTGTTTGGGCTTTGTCCTCGCAAGGATTTCTCTCTCTCAAATGCTTCAAGGTGGGTTGCTCTTAAACGACAAAAGCTGTGCACAAACTCTGAGCAGCCACCAATTTATGGTGTAGGGGGTGGGCTATTTATAGCCACAAGGCAACCCGACCTGATTTGTCCGAAATGACCCTGGGTCACTAAGGAACTGACAGGTGTTCCAACGGTCAGATTTCAAACACACGCGTCAACTTTACTTGGGCTACAAGCAAAGCTGACTCATCCAGCTCTGGATAAGATTTGCTCTCATTGTCTTCGCTCGAAGACATAGGATTTGGGTTGAGCATCACTTCAGTCACTCTGACTTAGTTCACTTGGACCCCACTTAACAGTACGGTGGTTCCTACGACTCAACAAAGAAGAAAAGGAAACAACAAAACCACACAGTCTTTGCGCTCCATAGTCTTCACGTAATGTCTTCTCATGTCATAGTCTTCAATATGAATATCCTCTCATACCACCATTGTCTTCAATGTCTTCATACATTTTTAGGGGTCATCTGCGGTAGGTAAACCGAATCAATGAGGGACACTACCTGCGTTATCCTGCAATTCTCACAAACGCATTAGTCCCTCAACCAACTTTGTCGTCAATACTCCAAAACCAACTAGGGGTGGAACTAGATGCACTTACAATCTCCCCCTTTTTGGTGATTGATGACAAACTGGTTGAAGTTTTCAACGGGGATAAAGTATGTGAAATTGTAAGGATAGGGAATTGTCTTCATAAGTAGCAAGGGCTCCCCCTGAAGATGTGCATATAAGTAATTTGCTTTTGGAATGCAAATGCACATGGCAGGTTGTACTTGTGGAGATCCACTTCAACTTATGAAGATAATTCATCATGCATGAAATGATATAGCAAGTAGAATGACATGCATAATGAAAAATGGACGTCTGTAGAATGATCTAAGTGCGGAAGTTATCAGCGCACATGCGGAATTTATCATCGCATCACAGTAAAGCAAATAAGTAGTAGACGACCATCAAGTTTAGGTGTTACAACTCAAAGAACCAAATGTTTTAAAAAGCAAGAGTTGTAAGCACGAGGCAAAATATAATGCAACCGCCCATATGAACCCGCTTGAAGACTATCAACTCATACGCTTCTCCCCCTTTTGTCAGTAAGGACCAAAAAGGTTTAAAGACATAGAGCATCTACTCGTCCTCATGAGTAGGTGAAGCAGTAGGGTTATCGTTGTTGGTTGGCGGTGCAGACGAACTTGGTGCAGTGTCGATGCATGCAGTAGTAGGAGGTGGTGAAGTAGCATCATCTTCATCATCAATCACTCTGGCATTGACAGTTGCCGCGGAGGAAGAATATTCAGAGTCTTCAAGAGATGGAGTGCGACGTAGGACATCAGTCCGTGGTGGAGTGGAGTCAAACTGGAATCTTTCATTGAAGCCATCGTCTTGAAGATCTGCTTCAGCACTAAGCAGGGTCAAGCTCTTCCATGATCGCCGGCAAGTCTCATGAGCAACAAAGGCATTCTTGGTGGCAAGGTTACGAATGCGATTGACATCCACCAAGAGGCTTTGCATCTGTCTCTTGAGCCAATAGTGATTCTTATCCTGTTTCTGATGAAGGGCCACAAGAAGTTCTCAGTCATTGAGAACGCGAGAACGCTTCCGAGGCCTTTGGGCAATGGTGCTTTCAGTGGCTTAAGTAGGTGCTCGATGAGGCAGACGAGTATTTCCAGCCAATGGATAGATTCGTGTTGCTGCTTGAACACCTTCAATGGGTTGAGTGAAGCTTTGGTGCTCGGCATTCTGAAGACAAAGAGGCTTCTTGGCAGGGTCAGAGTATATGGCTTCAACTAACATATCAACCTCTGGTAAAAAGATCAGATGATTGCGAGCAGATGGTTGATAGTTGACAGATGAGTGTCGTTTGATGAGGCGCATGACCCATGGAGCATAAAACTTCAGACCAAACAGGTCAGATCCAAAAGCAGCAAGTTGCCTGATGAAGAATTCTTGAGTATTGAAGCTGATGCCATGGAGAATGTAAAAGACCAATGTCTTCATGGCTCCTTCAAGCTTGGCCGCTGATGAATGTCCTTTGATAGGCCATAGAGTTCGCCTGATAATATGATATATTGTGCGTGGCAGATACTCAAGGTCTTCAACAAAGAACTCTGTTGGATATTCAGCATCAGATGGCAAGGGCTTCATCATGCTCAACATCTGGCTCATGTTGGGTTCTGGCTTATAGAAGATGCTCTTCAATGCATTGCAGTGTAGCTGACAATCAGGCTCATATAGCTCTCCAGGAGTGGCTAGCACTGTAAGCTCGATGATGTCAAGAGTTTTGGCTTCATGATGAACATTTCCGGTCATCCACTCGAGAACCCATGTCTTGATGTCTCTGTTGTAGCCGCGAATGTGTAGAGTAGCATAGAATTGAAGCAATAGCTCTTCATTCCAGTGTTCTTTGTCTATCACAAAGTTGAGCAAACCAGCATCACGAAAGCAATCAAGTGCTTCTTCTAAGCACGGCAGTCCAACAATGGCTTCATTGTCAAGGCGCATATGAGGGAAAATGCGCCCTTGATCATACAGAACGCAGGAGTAATAGCTTCGCTGTTGATAGCTCCAGAAACGATCTGATGATATCTTTGGTTTTGAGTAGGGGTTCTTGGCGCTGTCAAAGAAGGTATTGTGGCTCTTGAAGCCATTTGCATTGAAGGACCCTGGTGAGTTTGCAGTCCCTGGAAACCTTGGCAGTCTTGGCTTTGGCTTCTGGACCTGAGGCCTATGCTCAACATGATAATCAAATTGAGGACCAGAGGCAGTGGGCGGAGGTACCAGAATGGGCCATCGGACAGTGGTTAGCTGACCATGACTGTATGCTTGCTCAATTGTATGGGGCCTTGGTGGTGGAACAGGATCAGGGGCAACAGCTGAGGCTTCAGGCTGCACAACAGGTGCTTCAGGAGCAGTTGTCTCATTAGCTTCAGGTGTAGTGGCCTCATTGGCTTCAGGCTCAGTGGCCTCATTGGCTTCAGGCACACTGGTAGGTGCAGGCTCCACATTAGCGTCAGCCATGACTCGTCATTGGCTTCATTAGCGTTGGTGGTGGCAGCTTCAACATTGTCAACCTCCACTTGATGAACAGGAGGGTCGGGCACTGACACGTTCACATCAGGGACAACTTCTTCAATAACTTGGGGAGTAGGGGCACGTACGTCTTCTTGATTCTCTTTGGCTGATGCAGCGGGAATGTCTTCAGCAACTTGTGCTTCAGACTCGGAGACATTCACAGTGGGAGTGGGTTCAGAAAAGACTTGACGTGCAACAGGTGGATGTTGCACTTCTCCTTCTGGAACGCTCGACAGAGGGACTTGAGGCCTTTGTCCTTTGCGCAGCCTGCAAAATGCTGGCAACGCCTTAGGAGATGGAGTTGGCTGGGCCTCAAAGTCTTCATCTTCTTTTTGCATGGGAGGTGTAGCTTGTTGTTGTTGTTGGGGAGTACTAGGGGAGTCTTGTTGCTGTGGGTGATCAGCCCACGATGCATCCTGAGCAATTGGCGTCAGAGGACGGCCAATGCTGATGAGTTCGCTTTTCGTAAGAACAGGCGATGATACCACGTTGTGTTCGATCTGAGGAAGAACTTCATCATCTTCAACATTGTCATCATGACCAATGTCTTCAGCAGTGGTGGGTTCAGCTGCTGGAATATCTTCAGCTTCATGAGCCTCTGTGGAAGCAGGCTCATGAACTATCATCCTTCTTTCTTGATGTTCTGACGCAGGGCGAACCACTTAAATGGGTTCAACAACTAAGGGCTCTGTGGGAGCAGCCCTAGTCTTCTTGGTCTTGCGCTTCTTCTTGGAGGGAGCGGCATCGGAGGCTTCAGTATTCTTCCTCTTTCTGGCTTCAGCCTCGGCAGCCCTCGTCTTCTTCTGTTCTGAAGCGGTTGTGGTGACCTTTGGCTTCGAGCCAGTCATGCTGCTTGGGAAGATAATGCGAGGGGCTTCTTGGCTTGAAGGTGCAGGCTGGTCAGTAGGAAGCTTCTTCTTTTCTTTGCAGCTATCCTGGGGTCAATGCCAGGACGGCCAAGTGACTTGCGCTTCTCAGCCTCATTGTAGGCAAGCACACACTTATTAGCCAAACTCTTCATGCGCTCTCGAGAGCCATGAGCTTCTTCATGCTTCTTAAGAAAAGCTTCTTTAAGCATGCAGCATGACCTTGAAATTTCTAACGTCTTGAACACTTAGCTTGGCCACATGCTTCTTGAATTGAGCCTTCTCATAATCAATTTTGTTCTTCAGCTCAACGATGCGCTGAGCGAGAGCTAGCTCAGAAGCAATGGCGCCATTGAAGGCGACACTGAGGCCAATGGGAAGCTGCAAATCTTCAAAGCTGAGATTGGGGGTGTCGAACCACTCATCAATGAAGTTATGAATGATTTCCACATCAAAGAGAGGCAAGTTGTTGAAGATTTCTGCTTCTTCCTTGCTCTTTATCAGTTGCTCAAGGGCATCATCAGCAAGATCTTCATCACTGGACAGATCAATGGGTTCTTCACGCAGAATGGCGGCAGGAGTCAAGGCTTGATCAGTATGCCTGACAAGTTGCTTTTTCTTCTCCGTCTTCTTGGAGATACGGGATTGATCTTCAGACTGCACACTGGCTTCAAGAGGTGCAGTGGCCAGAGGCTTCGCACGTAAAGTTTTTGGAGGTGCTGATTTAGAAGCCTTTAGCTTCTTTTGCTTCTGCGGCTTCGGATGAGGAGCTGGGGCTTCATCAGTGTCAGCATCATTATCAGAATGATCTACTCTAGCACCCTGAACCAAGGTGTAGGTGATGAGGCCATCAAGGTTGGAGAAGGGGCCGATGACATTGGGTTCTGCATCACGAGAGCCGTTAGCATGAGGAGCAGAGGGACCAGGGTTGAAGTCTAATCCCAATGACTTCTTGTTTTCCTTGGCCGAAGCCTTTGCGTGCTGGAAGTTGCACTTGAAGAGAGCATCATCACGACACCAGAGTAATTATGTGGGATCAGCATTCTCAGGCTGAGGTCCACGGACCATGCAAGGATAGAAGTCTTGTGCAACAGCTTCAGCTCTGTTCTTGGGTTGAAGGCCTCGATAGAGAATATCACCCCAAGGACTCTTGATAGCATTCTTCTCTGCATATTCCTTGGTCACGAATTTGTACTTGAACCATTCTTCAGCCCAATAGCGTCGAATCCATTGGATTCGTGTCTTGCGCTGATGATAATTCTCTTCGGGATCTGTCTTGTAAAGCTCTGCTAGGTCATCAGGCAGATCTTTGGATGTTCCTTCTCTGCGCTGTCTGCCACCCTTCCTTGCTGATTTTTCTGCAGCCATGAACTTCAAACTGAATGGCTTCAATACGTTCAAAGGCTTCAAAGACTTACGCTTGCTGGTCAAGGGCTTCAGGAGAATTGATATGATGCTGTAAGTATTCTGCAAACGAATGTAGACTATGAGAACCAAGGGATTCTCCCACGGACATGTACCTGTGACAGAATTAGAGATGCGAGGAAAGGGGAAGAGGTCATATGCATTCTCAGAGGATTTTGAAGATAAATCAGTTTGAAGATATTGACCTCATGATGCAAAGACATTCACTTATATAGGTGAGTTGGTTCCAGATTTGTACCAATCCGTGAATAAGTAGAAGTGAGGAATCAAACTAGACAGGAAATCTAAGTGAATTGACTAGGCAGTATGAGATGCAGACAGAATAGATCTAATATTGAATAGGCAGAAACCACTTTCGGTAAACAGGATGAATCTTGAAGATCAAAAAGGTGGTAAAAATAGAGTTATAATTACCGCACAAAGAACTGCTTGATGGGATAAATAGGAGACCGAGCAGTTCAGCCCACCATGCCCTAACTTGGCGACGGAGGACACCTACGGTGACGGAGGAGAGAACGATGTCCGCGGCCGGCGTGAGGACGGCGTCGAAGAAGTCGCGGCAGCTAAGCGCTTCGTCGCCGGCGTCGTCGAGAGCTAGCGGTGGCGCTAGGGTTTTGACGAGGTGGAGAGGTGGAAGAAGGATTTCTTTACCGCAGGGGACAAGTATTTATAAGTAGGTGAGCAGCACAGCGCAATTATGCTAGTGCCCCTGGCGGTTCACATCTGAGGGGCACATGGCAAGCATGCAACACACTCAGAGTTGTCCCACGTTCCCACGCCCGCCAGGCATGTCGGAGAGTTGTTCCGGCTTCTCCGGATTTCAACAATAAAGATAAGTCATTTAAAACAAATTTAATGTTTGTCTCTTTGCCTTCTGCTGACTAGGACGCAGAGAAGACATTCGATAGTTTCAATAGAATGCATATGATTTGGACAGATAGAGTTTGAGATAGAAAGCATAGAGAGGTTAGGGTCCGATCACATTCACTTAGTTCAGAAGATTCAACTTGAAGACATAGCTATAAGTGAATGCTGTAGAGGACAGAACACTAGTATATTCATATATATATCAGAAAGCAATCAAATCATCATAGTGCAGAAAATCATGAAGATAAATTGAAACAGAAGACAAACCAAATGCGAAGTCTTTGCAAAAGTAACGCCATGAGTGAAACACTTCAAACAGAGAAATTTGGTGGTGGCGTTACCCACCGTATAGGAAGTATTAGACCCAGACTCGGCGCACAATTATCATGGTGCTCCGAAGTCAAATTCCATGTTAATGTATTCACACTCAGAGTGTAAATCTTCATTGATTGAAGATATACATTACTTTTTTGTGTTGCACATCTAAGTCATCAACATGCATAAGTGTTAGGATGTGCGCCTGATCACAGGACATTAGAGGATTCCAAGATATTTAGCTCACACCGTAACTTGCAAAACCTTTTCTCATCCAAGGGCTTTGTGAAGATATCTGCAAGTTGCTCTTCAGTGTTGACATGAATGATATCGATATCTTTCTTCATGACATGATCTCTGAGAAAGTGATGACGAATTTCAATGTGCTTTGTCTTCGAGTGTTGGACTGGATTGTTGGCTATCTTGATGGCACTCTCGTTGTCGCAGAAGAGAGGTACTTGTTTCAGGTTGATGCCATAGTCCTTGAGAGTTTGCTTCATCCATAGAAGCTGAGAACAACAGGATCCAGCAGCAATGTATTCAGATTCAGCAGTTGAGAGTGATACACAGTTCTGCTTCTTTGAAGACCAACAGACAAGTGATCGACCAAGAAAGTGACATGTGCCTGATGTAGACTTGCGATCCACCTTGTCAGCAGCATAATCAGCATCCGAGAATCCAACCAAATCAAATTTTGAGCCCTTGGGATACCATAATCCGAGTGTTGGGGTGTAAGCCAAATATCGAAGAATTTGCTTCACAGCTAAGTGATGCGGTTCCTTTGGTGCCACTTGGAATCGAGCACACATGCAAACACTAAGCATAATATCTGGCCTAGATGCACATAGATAATGTAAAGAACCAATCATGGAGCGGTATACCTTTTGATCGAACTCTTTACCATTGTCGTCGGGTCCAAGATGATGTTTGGCTGGCATTGGCGTCATGTAGCCTTTGCAGTCTTCCATTCCAAACTTCTTCAGACAATCTTTGAGGTATTTTTCTTGAGATATGAAGATGCCATTTCTTTGCTGACGAATTTGAAGACCAAGGAAGAACTTCAGCTCACCCATCATGGACATCTGATATTGCTCTTGCATCATGTACCCAAACTCATCACTATACTTCTGGTTGGTCCAGCCGAAGATTATGTCATCCACATATATTTAGCACACAAACAGTTCACCATCATATGTCTTCGTGAAGAGTGTGGGATCGAGGGATCCTGGTTTGAAGCCTTTGCTCTTCAGGAAGTCTTTGATTGTATCATACCATGCGCGAGGAGCTTGTTTGAGGCCATACAGTGCTTTGTTTAGCTTGTACACCGTATCAGGATGTTTTGGATCTTCAAAGCCAGGTGGTTGAGCGACATATACTTCTTCTTCAATCTTGCCATTTAGAAATGCACTCTTCACATCCATTTGATATAGCAACATGTTGTGATGGTTGGCGTAGGCTAGCAGTATGCGAATAGCTTCAAGCCTAGCAACAGGAGCAAAAGTTTCATCGAAGTCAATTCCTTCAACTTGAGTATATCCTTGAGCCACAAGACGTGCTTTGTTTTTGACGACTTGACCATGCTCATCTTGCTTGTTTTGATATATCCATTTTGTTCCAATAATGTTATGCTTGTGAGGGTCAGGTCGCTTGACAAGTTCCCAAACATTATTCATCTTGAACTGTTGAAGTTCTTCTTGCATGTCTTGAATCCATTCAGGTTCCATAAAAGCTTCAGCAACTTTCTTGGGTTCTGGTATTGACACAAATGAAAAGTGCCCACAGAAGTTTGCTAGCTGTGTTGCTCTTGACCGAGTGAGTGGACCAGGCGCATTGATGCTATCAATTATTTTCTCTATTTGTACTTCATTTGCAACACGAGGATGAACAGGACGAAGACTTTGCTCTTGCTGATCATTATCATTATTGGGAGGATTGTCTTCGGTCTGAGCATCGTCTTCAGGTTGGCTTGGGGCAGAAATGATAAGTTCCTCTTCAGGCTGTGCTTCAGAAGGCATGATTTCACCAGTTCCCATCAGCTTGATAGATTCACTTGGAGAAGCTTCATCTAGTGTACTTGGCAGGAGTTCTCTTTGTGAATCATTAGTTTCATCAAATTTCACATCCACAGTTTCGACGATCTTATAGAGAAAGAGGTTGAAGACTCTGTAGGAGTGTGAGTCCTTTCCATAGCCAAGCATGAAGCCTTCGTGAGCCTTAGGTGCAAATTTTGACTTGTGATGGGGATCCTTGATCCAGCATCTAGCTCCAAATACTCTAAAGTAACTGACATTTGGCTTCTTGCCAGTAAGGAGCTCATAGGATGTTTTGTTCAGAAGCTTATGGATGTACACACGGTTGATGATGTGACAGGCTGTATCAATAGCTTCAGGCCAGAACTTTCTTGGTGTCTTGTATTCATCTAGCATTGTTCAAGCCATCTCAATGAGGGTTCTGTTTTTGCGCTCAACGATGCCATTTTGCTGAGGTGTGTATGGAGCAGAGAACTCATGAGTGATTCCCATTGTATCCAGATACAGATCAAGTCCTATGTTCTTGAATTCAGAGCCATTGTCACTTCTGATATGTTTGATCTTCACGCCATAATTGTTCATTGCTCGATTGGCGAAGCGCCTGAAGACATCTTGCACTTCAGTCTTGTAAAGAATTATATGAACCCATGTGTATCTTGAGTAGTCATCAACAATGACGAAGCCATAGAGACAGGCAGTTGTTGTGAGGGTGGAGTAGTGAGTAGGTCCAAATAAGTCCATGTGTAACAGCTCGAAGGGTTGAGATGTTGTCATGATTGTCTTTGAGGGGTGCTTTGCCCTTGTCATCTTTCCAGCTTCACAGGCACCGCACAAATGATCCTTCTTGAACTTGAGATCTTCGATGCCAATGACATGCTTCTTCTTGACAAGTGAGTGTAAGTTCCTCATGCCAGCATGTCCTAGCCTTCGATGCTAGAGCCAGCATTCTGAAGCTTTTGTGAGAAGACATACGGCAAGCTGTGGACCTGCTGAGAAATCTACCATGTATAGATCATCTTTTCGATACCCTTCAAAGACGAGATTTGTCAGATTCCATTAGTACAAGGCAGCGATATTTTCCAAACAGCATAATCATGTTCAAGTCACAAAGCATTGAGACAGACATTAAGTTGAAACCAAGGGATTCAACAAGCATCACTTTATCCATGTGTTGATCCTTTGAGATTGCAACTCTACCTAGACCCAATACCTTGCTTTTACCAGTGTCAGCAAATGTGATGTGACTCTTGTCGGATGGACGTAAGGTTGAGTCCATGAGAAGACTTTGATCACCAGTCATATGATTTGTGCATCCACTGTCCATAATCCATCCTGAAGCTTTTGGTGATGTACCCTACAGTGCAGTTAGGAGGATAGGCTTCACAAGAGTGTTGTGAAGCATAAGCATTTGACACATATAGGGGTTGTCACAGCTTATATCAAAGTTAGGACATATAGTATGACTGATAAGCGATTCAGATGTGAAGTATATAGAATGACATTTTATCATGCGTCCTAAATGTGTTTTAGGTCCCCAGCAATAGTATCGGACGCCATTGATTGCTGGCTGGAGACCGTATTCTGCAAAAGAGAGTTAGTTCTTCTTTGCCACCCACATCTTCAGGGGTGGCTTAAAAGCAATGAGTCTAAGTGCAGCATCTGAGAATTTTGGCTTTGGAGCCCTAGCAAATAGCCTTGCAGGTGATGAATGATACTCATATGAATAAGCAGAAAAGTTCTTAGTTCTATGAACATAGCGGTTTGAAGATACACGCTCATATTCATAAGTCTGAGCATGATTTCCCTGCAAAACATTGGCGTTAGGGTGACTCAGGTGAGTCCTATATCTGTATGAAGCCTTTGGACCATATGAAGCTATAGGTCTGGGGTTTGTCTTCTTCCTTGGTGGTGTCATGACGACATTCACCGGAAGATTCTCAATGTACTGCTTAGGTACCCAGATCTTCTTCATAGGTGGTCCATTCCTGCAGTTAGTACCAATGTACCTGGCAAACACTTCACCATTCTGATTCTTGAACAGCTTATAGTTTGCATCAAAGGATTCATCAATGATAATAGGATTAGCACAGGTAAAGCCAGATAAAGTGGACGGATCTACTGAAGGTTCCTTTGCAGCAACCCATGTGGTTTTGGGGTACTGCTTAGGCTTCCAGTACGAGCCATCAACATTCATTTTCCTCTCGAACCCAACACCCTCTTTCCTAGGGTTTCGGTTCAGAATATGCTTTTTGAGGACATTGCAGAGTGTCTGATGTCCCTTCAAACTTTTGTACATCCCCGTTTCAAGCAATGTCTTCAACATAGCATTTTCATCAGCAATAGCAGTGGTATCCTCCGCAGAGGGGTTAGTGACCACATCAGTAGGTGAAGATAATGAAACAGTAGCAGCAGTGGAACATTCAGCAACAGATGTAGCATTATCACGCTCAATGCATTTTAGACATGGTGGTTCAAATCCATCCTGAGCGGGACTGATCTGTTGAGCGCGAAGTGACTCATTCACTTTTTGAAGATCTTCATGAGCCGCTCTCAATTTCTCAAGCTCTTGTTTCCTTTGAAGATAATCATAGGAGAGCCTTTCATAAGTAGTTGAGAGTGTTTCATGACGACCTTCAAGTTCTTGGTACTTGGCATGAATATTTTTTATGTCTTCAACTAAGGACTGTGAACGTGTCATTTCCGCATCCAACAGGTCATCGCTTTTGTCTAACAGTTTTTGAGTATGTTCCATAGCCTTTTGTTGTTCAGTTGCAATTTTAGCAAGTGTTTTGTAGCTTGGTTTGGACTCACAATCAGAGTCATCTTCACTTGATGTTTGAAAGTAAGCATCACGTGATTTTACCTTGGCACCACGTGCCATGAAGCATTAGGTAGGAGTAGGATCGTCTTTGTCATTAGCTTCAGCGTTGGTGTGGAAGTCATTGTCTTCAGTGTTGAAGATGGACTTGGCAACATAGGCTGTGGCTAGAGCCAGACTTGCAACGCCAGGGTCGGACTCCTCTCCAGACTCCACCTCCGCCTCCTCAGAAGCAGACTCCTCCTCTGAATCCATTTCCTTGCCAACAAAAGCACGAGCCTTGCCAGATGAGCTCTTCTTGTATGATGAAGATTTGGAAGAAGACTTAGAAGAAGACTTTGAGGATTTCTTCTTCTTCTTGTCATCAGAATCATATTCCTTGCTCTTCTTCTTCTTCTTCTTCTTCTCATTGTCCCACTGTGGACACTCAAATATGTAGTGACCAGGTTTCTTGCACTTGTGGCAGGTTCTCTTCTTGTGATCATGGGTGGAAGCTTCATCATTCCTTGAGCTAGATCGTGAAGACTTTCTGAAGCCTTTCTTCTTGGTGAATTTCTGAAACTTCTTCACTAGCATAGCAAGCTCTTTTCCGATGTCTTCAGGATATTCAGAACTGCAGTCAGATTCTTCTTCAGATGAGGAAACAACTTTTGCCTTCAAAGCGCGAGTTCGGCCATAGTTTGGGCCATAGATATCTCTTTTCTCAGATAGCTGGAACTCATGTGTGTTGAGCCTCTCAAGTATATCAGACGGATCGAGTGTCTTGAAGTCAGGACGTTCTTGTATCATGAGGGTAAGGGTGTCAAAGGAGTTGTCGAGTGATCTCAGTAGTGTCTTGACGATTTCATGCTTGGTGATCTCAGTTGCGCCAAGAGCTTGAAGTTCATTTGTGATATCAGTGAGGCGATCGAACGTGAGCTGGACATTTTCATTGTCGTTTCTCTTGAAGCGGTTGAAGAGGTTTTGAAGAACACTGAATTCTTTGATCTCTCTGGGTTGATACGCCTTCGTTGACCTTGGATAGCCAGTCCCAGACTAGCTTTGATGTTTCCAGAGCACTTACACGGCCATACTGTCCTTTGGTCAGATGTTAATAGATAATGCTCTTGGCAGTAGAGTCCAGTTGAATGAACTTCTTGACATCAGCAGGGGTGACACCTTCACCAGTTTTGGGAACGCCGTTCTTGACGACATACCAGAGGTCGACATCAATGCCTTCAAGATGCATATGCATATTATTCTTCCAGTAGGGATATTCTGTTCCATCGAACACGGGGCAAGCAGCGGAGACTTTGATTATCCCTGCAGTCGACATAGCTGAAACTCCAGGTGGTTAAACCGAATCACACAGAACAAGGGAGTACCTTGCTCTGATACCAATTGAAAGTGCTAGTATTGACTAGAGGGGGGGGGGGTGAATAGGCGATTTTTATGAAAGTCTTCAAAACTTAGAAGTTTCGAAGACAAACAACAGAAATGACCTAGTTGATATGCAGCGGAAGATAAACTACCATAAGCAAGCCATAGTCAAATATGCAATTATGTGAAAGTACAGGACTAATAGCAGCTAAGTAGTAAGGATCAGGATGGAAGATAGTATGAAGCCAATCAATAGTAGTAGTCAAGCAATGAAGTCAAACAGATACACAGATAGGCAGTGACTTCACGAAGACAAACTTAAGTAAAGGATGGAAAGGGATAGAACCAGTCGCTTGTTGAAGACACATGATTTGTTGGACCAGTTCCAGTTGCTGTGACAACTGTACGTCTGGTTAGGGAGGCTGAGATTTAACTCAGAAGACCGTGTCTTCACCTTATTCCCCTTGAGCTAAGGACACCCAGTCCTCGCCCAATCACTCTGGTAAGTCTTCAAGGTAGACTTCCAAACCTTCACAGACTTCGTTCACCGGCAATCCACAATGACTCTTGGATGCTCAGAACGCGACGCCTAACCGGCTGGAGGATTCACACTCCTCAAGTGTAATAAGTCTTCAGGTCACACAGACAGAAAGACTTCAGTGATGACTAACACTCTTTGGCTCTGGGTGTTTGGGCTTTGTCCTCGCAAGGATTTCTCTCTCTCAAATGCTTCGAGGTGGGTTGCTCTTAAACGACAAAAGCCGTGCACAAACTCTGAGCAGCCACCAATTTATGGTGTAGGGGGTGGGCTATTTATAGCCACAAGGCAACCCGACCTGATTTGTCCGAAATGACCCTGGGTCACTAAGGAACTGACATGTGTTCCAACGGTCAGATTTCAAACACAAGCGACAACTTTACTTGGGCTACAAGAAAAGCTGACTCATCCAGCTCCGGATAAGATTTGCTCTCATTGTCTTCGCTCAAAGACATAGGGTTTGGGTTGAGCATCACTTCAGTCACTCTGACTTAGTTCACTTGGACCCCACTTAACAGTACGGTGGTTCCTATGACTCAACAAAGAAGAAAAGGAAACAACAAAACCACACAGTCTTCATGCTCCATAGTCTTCACGTAATGTCTTCTCATGTCATAGTCTACAATATGAATATCCTCTCATACCACCATTGTCTTCAATGTCTTCATACATTTTTAGGGGTCATCTCCGGTAGGTAAACCGAATCAATGAGGGACACTACCTGCGTTATCCTGCAATTCTCACAAACGCATTAGTCCCTCAACCAACTTTGTTGTCAATACTCCAAAACCAACTAGGGGTGGCACTAGATGCACTTACAGTTTACAATCCCATCTTGGTGAGACCGAGATCCCTATCGGTAAGACCGATTTTCCTAGGGTTTGTGGTAGTGGCTATGACATTTGAACTCGGTGGCGTCGGATAGAAAGAATCGGTGGGACCGATTTTGACTTTGGGTTTAGGTCATATGTGGATGTGAGAAAGTAGTTGAGGGTATTTGGAGCATATCACTAAGCACATGAAGCAAGAGGCTCATTAAACAACACCTCATCCCTCCTTGATAGTATTGGATTTTCCTATAGACTCAATGTGATCTTGGATCACTAAAATTTAAAATGAAGAGTCTTGAGCTTTTGAGCTTGAGCCAATCCTTTGTCCTTGATATTTCGAGGGATCCACTTTCATCATCCATGCCATGCCAATCATTGAGCTTTCCTGAAATAATAGTCTTGGAATAGCATTAGCTCAATGAGCTATATGTTGTTATGAATTACCAAAACCACCTAGGGATAGTTGCACTTTCAATCTCCCCCTTTTTGGTAATTGATGACAACATATAGATCAAAGCTTCGACAAATGATAATAAGATTGAAAAACATCGTTGCTTTGAGAAGTATGTGATAAGCAAGAGCTCCCCCTAAATTTGTGCATAGTTTAAAATTTGCTTTGGACTGCAAATGCACAAGTAATTAGGCTCATGGGTTACTCTTCCATGTCACATACATCTTGGTGGAGCGCTAAAAAATAATAAAGATTGAATACATGCACTCATCACCAAGCAAAGTGAATGATCATATAAGGATAGGCAAGATAATATCATCTAGCAAGCATGAGTGTAGCTTATGATAAAACACATGATCATCAATGTCTCACAGATAATAGCATAGTATCTCAAGCAATCAAAAGTTTAACCACCAAAGCAAGAGAGAACAAAAGAAACACACTCTCTCTCTCTCTCTCTCGAAGCCTATGATCTATACATTTTTCTCCCCCTTTGGCAACAAGTTACCTAAAAGGTCATAGAAAATGCATAGTGCTAGATCGACTCTCAGGCTTGATCTTCAGGTGGTGGTGTAGAGATGGATCCTTGGACAAAGGCTTCAGTTGATGTTGATGGAGCTGGAGGAGTTGGTGCTAGAGCTGGTTGCACTGGAGCTGTAGGAGCTGTAGCTGGTGTAGATGATGTGGCTTTGGTGTCTGTCATAGGCACTGTAGCTGACCTCTGAGCTCTAGGCACTCTGGCAAATGCATCAGTGGTTGTCTTGCCCTTCCTCTCCTGCATGTCATCCTGGAGCTGCTCCACAACTGACTGAATCTCAGTTACTTTGACATCTAGATCATAGAATTTTTGTTCCATGATTCTTTCCAGGCTCTCCTGGTTTTGAGTTAGGGTGGCCAACCCCTTCTCAATCCTCAATGTTGATGCTATCAAGTAACCAAGATGCTCCTGCTTGTTCTTCAAGAAGTACTCAGATGCCTCCTCTTGAGTTGGCATCTTGGCAGCCTTCTCTCTCTCTTTGCCTTCTCCTTCTTCTCTGGAGCTTGCACTGATGATGGTTCATTCTCATTCATCACAACTTGATTGCCCTCAAAGTCTGGATAGATAGCAAAATGTTCCTTATCCAGCAAGTACGTTCGTGTGCCCATCTTTGAGTTAATCAACTCCTGAATCTGTGGGGCATACCCACAACTTCTCTTCTGGTCTGCTGCTGTCCTCTTAATGGTCTCAACAATGAGGCTCATGACCTTGAATTTTTGTGTCACATCAAACAGGTGTAGCAAGTTGATAGCATGCCCTCTAATTATGTTGTGGTCACATGACTTGGGCAACAGAGTGTGCCTTAGGATCCAGTTGATTGTTGGCAGTCCTGATAGAAGAAAATGAACTGACCCAAACTTATGTGTCTCAACTGCAGCATCAGGAATTTCGTTGTACATATGAGCCATGGTATTGTGGTCCATCTTCTTCTTGGCATAGACATCCTAGTCATCTTCACTCTCCTTTGTGGCATTGATCAGACTGGCCCATTCCTCAATTGTTGACTGGTACCTTGTACCTTCAGACATCCAAACTATCCTGCCATATGGATAGAAGTGTGCTGTGGAGTAGAATTGCATAATGAGCTCATCATTCCACTTTGCGAGCTTCTGCCCAACAAAGTCTGCAACTCCACAAGCAAAAAAACTGTCTTGCACTCTAGGATAGTGTTCCTCATTTTCCTTCATGTAGGTCTAGTCGACCCACCTCATATCACACACTATTGGTTTCTTGTCCAACAACACTATCTCGTAGAAGTCCTGCTGTTCCTTAGTGTGGAACCTGTAATCAACAGCAGTCCTTCTCCTGGTAGCATATGGATCTGACAGCCTCCACAATCTGAGTCATGCATCCTTTCTCAACTTCATGTTCTCAGCCACAGGATGAGCATCATTGTGGTCTGGAATCTTGGGCTTTAGCTTCCTCAGGACTTGTCCTTCATCATCTTTCCCATCAACAACTTCAGGCACTGAGGCCTTGCTCTTCTCAGCAGTTGGAATACTCCTGGTATTCCTCTTTGGTGCAATCTTGGGATTGGGGGCAGATTTGGGTGCTTCCTTGGGCTTTGATGTTGCAGCCCCTGACTTTATAGCATCACCCATTAGCTTTTGTGCCTTGGGTGCTGGTGCAGCAACCTCTTCTTCCTCTTCAGAGTCTCTCCTCATAGAGGGATTTCCAAGAACCTGGGCAGTAGTGGTTCTGGCTCTCTTCTTCTTCTTATCTTGTCCAGCAGCTTCATCTTCTGATTCAATGGTAAACTTCATAGTTTCTCCCGTGGGAACTTTCTTGGGTTTGGAAGTTGTGACTCTTCTTGTAGGTGCCTCTTTGGGTTCAGTCTTTTCAGGCACTTGAGTTGATCCTCTGACCTTCAGCATAGGTCTCCTCTTGGCAGGAACCTTCCTATTGAGTCCAGGCTTTGTGTTCTTTGCTGAGGCATACTCCTTTTTGAGCACTACCTTCTTGGAAGTAGCCTCATCTTCTTCTGCCATATAATCCTCATCCTCAGATTCTGAGGTTCTCTTCTTCCTTGTCCTGGTGGCAGCTTTACGCAGATTGCTTGGGGTGCTCCTGCTGCCATCATCTGAAGTGCTAGAGGGACTAGTGCCCTCACTCATGTGATTGTGCTCTTCTGACTTGTTCTGACTATCACTTTGGTGTGACACGCTGCAAATCACTGATTGCTGACCCTGTGAATAGTTATAGATGAGATAGAATGGATGAGCATCACAAAATGCGGAGATTTTTGCAAAACAATGATTCAAAAATTCAGTTTTAGTTTTCCACAGAAAGCATTTCGGATCAACCGATTTTCAAACTCGGTGATACCGAAGCAGTTTTGGAACCTAAACTGGTGAACTCGATCGGACCGAGTCATAGTTCGGTGGCACCGAGACTGCTAGGGTTTCACAAAGTCCTAAAGTTGGTCACACGATTAGCAATTCTCGGTTAGACCGAGAGTTACTAGTGCAATGGCGTTAGCAAAATCGGTGGGACCGAGTTGTTCAACTCGGTGGGTCCGAGATGGTTTCGGCGGAAACCTAAGCCTAAATTTTCAAATTGCATCTAATCTAAGGATTGTATTGACTGGATAGGAGTGTTTCAATCGTGGCAAGAATCATAATGAACGCAATGTGCTAGGAATCGGACAAGGATAGCACTATGATCGAGTCCATACCCTAGCTTGGCGATGAACTTGCTACAGCGGCAACGGCGGGGGTGAATTCCGTTGACAGCGGTGGAGACCAACGACAGGAGGCGGCTGGCAACGAGGAGACGATCCGGAGACCCTGGTGGAAGAGCGAGCTATTGCGTGGGCGAAGAAGTTCAGACAAATTTCCAAATTTTTGCCCGTGAGTATATATAGCCCGACCCTATCGGTGTGACCGAGTGGAACAACTCGGTGGCACCGAGATGCATAACTGTATACAGTTACAGCAACTCGGTGTGACCGAAAAGTTCAAATCGGTTACACCGAGATTGAGAACCTACATTGACTTAGTGATCTCGATAGGACCGAAATGGAGGAATCGGTCAGACCGAGAATCACAAAGAAGTTTTGGAAGTTTAAGTCTATGATGAATCGGGGACTCCGAGTGCTCCTCACACAGAGTGGTTCGAATCAGACTTGATCAAATTTTGTGATGTAGCATGAATAGAGTTTGAGACGAGAAAAACAAAGATAGCTAGAGAAGGTTCTTAGGCATTCTTGTCCATCCATTTGGCAAAAAGAAAAGGAACCCAAACAATCAAAGCAACAAGTGGATGTCCTCGAATGAGTAAAATATGCAACCAACATGCTCACACAATAGAATGGCAAATAAAATATGTGGCAAAGCATGCACAACCAATTCTAGCATCTATCAAACAATTGGCGATGACTAGGTCATCTATATATGAGTATATTGACTTAGGAGTCAAATGAGAACATTTGATCATAGGTCATACTCATCGTTTAAGCTCAAGTGGGGTTACCACTTTTACATAATGCATTGATGTGTTCACACCATTAGAGTTGCTTTAACTCAATTCTTATAGTTAAGCTCCCCCTAGATGTGAGATCCCCTTTTAGAGGGATGAACTAACCTTGGGTTTTGTCGATGATGACTTCATGTAGGTGTTGAAGATGTGGGTGCTCAATGTTGATGTAGATCATTTGGAGCAATCCTTTGGAGTGAGTTGCACTTTCAACATACCTACATGGGTTAGTCCCACAAGGAACAAACAAGAATATCCATAGACATAGAGTGATGCACACACAAGATGATGTCCATGAAATCATTAGGTTACCTTGTCCCTTGCCTTACCAACATGAGGGTTTGTGACTCCTTGAACTAGTGCAAGATGTGGAAGTTGATTGCACTTGTCCTTGCCATAATGATATGAGTGAGGAATGTTGGTGGAGTCACCCTCAAGAACTCTCTAGTTCTTCTTCTTCGGGATCCACATCATCTTGATGGGAATCCTTGGTGTTGTAGTTGTACTTGATGAAGTAGAACTTGACGTAGTCTTGGGAACCCACTTGACCGAGGCCTTAGGTGCTTCTTCAAATGCATCGATTTCCTCTTGAAGCTTGTCCTTGCCTTTGTTCTTGTGGTCTTGTGGTGGAAGATCATCTTGTGCTTGTGTTCCCTTGAAGGAAGTAGGATCATACTTCTCTTGTTGAGGAACAAATTTCGTCTTGGGGTATTGATCTTCTTCCCACTCAACTCCATTGGCATTGAACTTTCGTTCAAAACCAACACCTTGATTCTTCCGGTGCCTTCCTTGCTTGCGTACAATTTCCTCGAATTGCTTACTCCCGGCAAGGCTCTTGTAAACACCTTTCTCTATAATTCCCTTCAATAAGCTATTTTCTTGCTCAAGTGTAACTTGGCTAAGAGAATCATTAGTGGAATTAAGAGAACTACTAGAAGCAACAATATTGGATTTGGCATTATTATTGTTACTACTAGAGGAAGGATCTTTCTTGTACTTGTTACTAGACTTAACTTGAGGCATGTAAGTGGATAAGAGCAAATGCTTGGCAATGTAAGAAGAACTTTTCTTACGGAGATCATCATTGATTGCTTTTAAGAACTCATGCTCTTGCTCAAGATTGAGCTTTTCAAAGTGTAACTTCTCATGAGCCCTTAAAAGTTCTCGATGATCTTCGAAGATAGTTTCATGAGCTAACTTAAGAGTGTTTAGTTCTTTAGTTAGATGCTCAATCTTCTCCTTATCATTGTCATTCGTTTTATCTTGATTAGCATGATTAATTGATGTTTCATCATAGTATTCATCACTAGAGTTGTCAACAAGTAAATCATCATCACCTAGCAAGTCATCTTCATCACTATTGAAATCAACATACTCTGGATGTGTTACCTTTGGACCTTTAGCCATGAAGCATCTCCCAATTCCTTCATTTGGAGAGTCAAATATGTCGTAGGAGTTGGTTGACCCAAGTGCTAGACCGGCAACACCTTCATCTTGAGTATATTCGGAGTCGGAGTGATAGCTTCTCTCGGAGTGATTGTCGGAGTCGGAGCCGGATACCCATTCACCAACATGAGCTTGATGTCTTCGTTTTGTGTAGCTCCTTGATGACTTGTCCTTCCTTTCCGAATCCTTGCTTCTCCGTGAGGGTCTTCGTTCATAACGATCATCTCTACTACTCCTCTCTCTTGGTGGTGATTCTTCTCTTTTGCTTCTTCTTTTTGGAGAATCTTCTCTTCTTTTGTAGGGTGCCATACACTTATTGGAATAGTGTCCGGGTCTCCCACAATTGTAGCAATTTTGCTCTCGACTAGAAGATCTTTTGTCATTGTAGGACCTTGACTTAGAGCTTCTTTATTTGCTTCTACTCTTGTAGAATTTGTTGAAGTTCTTCACCATTAAGCTCAATTCTTCATTGAAGGTTTGTTTCTCACTTTATGATGTGGGGGCTTCACATGAGGCTTTGTAAGCACCACTTGACTTGTTGTGAAGTTCTTCCTTATCCTTGAGTGACATCTCATGAGCAACAATTCTTCCAATGAATTCCGTTGGCTTGAGATCTTTGTAGTTTGGCATCATTTGGATCAATGTGCACACGGTATCGTACTTTCCATCCAATGCTCTTAGGATCTTCTTGATGATGAATCTGTCGGTCATCTCTTCACTCCCTAAGCCGGCAATTTCATTTGTGATAAGAACAAGCCTAGAGTACATTTCAGCGACACCTTCACCATCCTTCATTTTGAACTTGTCAAGCTGACTTTGGAGCACATCCAACTTGGATTCCTTGACGGAGTCGATACCTTCATGCATATCAATCAAAGTATCCCAAATTTCCTTTTCATTCTCAAGATGGCTGATTTTGTTGAATTCTTCGGGGCACAAGCCATTGAAGAGGATATCGCAAGCTTGAGCATTGTATTGCAGCATCTTCAATTCTTCTGCGCTAGCTTCACGGTTTGGCTCTCTCCCATCAAAGAATTGACCTTGCAAGCCAATACACACAATAGCCCAAATGGCGGGGTTATGTCCAAGAATATGCATTTTCATCTTATGCTTCCAACTAGCAAAGTTAGTACCATCAAAGTAAGGACCTCTACGGTGATAATTTCCCTCGCTAGATGCCATACTCTCCTAGGTTGTGAAACCAAGGCTATGACCACCAAAAGCTATGGAAATCAAAGCAAATGGGGACCAAAGCTCTGATACCACTTGTAGGACCTTGAAGTATGTCTAGAGGGGGGGTGATTAGACTACTTGACCAATTAAAAACTTAACCTTTTCCCAATTTTAGAGTTTGGCAGATTTTAGCTATCTTTGGACAAGTCAAGCAATCATCACACAATTCAAGCAAGCATGCAAAGAGTATATGAGCAGCGGAAATTAAAGCATGCAACTTGCCAGAAAGTAAAGGGAAGGGTTTGGAGGATTCAAACGCAATTGGAGACACGGATGTTTTTGTCGTGGTTCCGATAGGTGGTGCTATCGTACATCCACGTTGATGGAGACTTCAACCCACGAAGGGTAACGGTTGCACGAGTCCACGGAGGGCTCCACCCACGAAGGGTCCATGAAGAAGCAACCTTGTCTATCCCACCATGGCTGTCGCCCACGAAGGACTTGCCTCACTAGCGGTAGATCTTCACGAAGTAGGCGATCTCCTTGCCCTTACAAACTCCTTGGTTCAACTCCACAATCTTGTCGGAGGCTCCCAAGTGACACCTAGCCAATCTAGCAGACACCACTCTCCAAGAAGTAACAAATGGTGCGTTGATGATGAACTCCTTGCTCTTGTGCTTCAAATGATAGTCTCCCCAACACTCAACTCCCTCTCATAGGATTTGGATCTGGTGGAAAGAAGATTTGAGTGGAAAGCAACTTGGGGAAGGCTAGAGATCAAGATTCATATGGTAGGAATGGAATATCTTGGCCTCAACACATGAGTAGGTGGTTCTCTCTCAGAAATGGTAAGTTGGAAGTGTAGGTTTGTTCTAATGGCTCTCTCCATGAATGAAGAGGAGGTGGAGGGGTATATATAGCCTCCACACAAAATCTAACCGTTACACACAATTTACCAAAATCGGTGGGACCGAATCAACAAACTCGGTCGGACCGATTTGATAAACCTAGTGACTGTTAGGATTTTCGGTGGGACCGACATGCAACTCGGTAGGACCGATATGGTTAGGGTTAGGGCATAATGTAATCTCGGTGAGACCGATTACACAAACTCGGTGAGACCGATTTTGGTAATAAGCTTTCCAGAGAGTTGGTCAGTAAACTCGGTGGGACCGATTCGCTCATTTCGGTGAGACCGAAATGTTACGAAAGGGAAACATGGAGTTTACATTGCAATCTCGGTGGGACCGATCGCTCTCTTCGGTTAGACCGGAACGTTACGAAGGGAAACAGAGAGATTACAAAGACCGAGATCCCTATCGGTAAGACCGATTTGCCTAGGGTTTGTGGCAGTGGCTATGACATTTGAACTCGGTGGCGCCGGATAGAAAGAATCGGTGGGACCAATTTTGACTTTGGGTTTAGGTCATATGTGGATGTGAGAAAGTAGTTGAGGGTATTTGGAGCATATCACTAAGCACATGAATCAAGAGGCTCATTAAACAACACCTCATCCCTCCTTGATAGTATTGGCTTTTCCTATAGACTCAATGTGATCTTGGATCACTAAAATGTAAAATGAAGAGTCTTGAGCTTTTGAGCTTGAGCCAATCCTTTGTCCTTGATATTTTGAGGGATCCACTTTCATCATCCATGCCATGCCATTCATTGAGCTTTCCTGAAATAATAGTCTTGGAATAGCATTAGCTCAATGAGCTATATGTTGTCATGAATTACCAAAACCACCTAGGGATAGTTGCACTTTCACTCTAGTGAAACCTATGGCCCCCGAGTCTATTTTCCATCATATAATCTTCTATTTTCCATAATATAAGTTTCCGATCTAGAATTTCAGTTTCCTATTTACTTTCTTTGCAATCTTTTACTTTCCGTTCCATAAACAAAAAATACCCAAAATATTATTTTACCGTTTATCCATCTCTATCAGATCTCACGCTGCAAATAACCGTGAAGGGATTGACAACCCCTTTATTGCGTCGGGTGCAAGTTGGTGTTTGTTTGTGTAGGTATTCGGTGGCTTGCGCATTGTCTCCTACTGGATTGATACCTTGGCTCGCAAAAGTTGAGGGAAATACTTACTCTACTTTGCTGCATCACTCTTTCCTCTTCAAGGGAAAATACAACGCAAGCTCAAGAGGTAGCAGGAAGAATTTCTGGCACCGTTGCCAGGGAGGTTTACGCCAAGTCAAGTCAAGATTTGATCTCCCGTCAACTTGCCAATTTATGGCGCTGTTGCCGGGGAGATCTACGGCATGCTAAGACATACCAAGTACCCATCATAAACTCTCATCTCTCGCATTACATTATTTTCCATTCACCTCTCGTTTTCCTCTCCCCCACTTCTAAAACGATTTTCGAAAAGATTCGCCTTTTCTTCGCCCCTCTTCCGTTCATCTTCTTTGCTTGTTTCTTGTGTGCTCGTGTGTTGGATTGCTTGCTTTGTTGCGATGGCTCAAGATAATACCAAGTTGTGTGACTTTTCCAACACCAATAATAATGATTTTATTAGTACTCCGATTGCTCCCGATGCTAATGCGGAAAATTGTGAGACTAATACCGTTTTGCTGAATCTTGTTACGAGAGATCAATTTTCCGGCCTTCCCAATGAAGATGCCGCATCCCATCTTAATAATTTCGCTGATTCGTTTGATATGCAAAAGAAAAGGATTTGGATAATGGTACTGTTAAATTGAAGCTATTCCGTTCTCACTTCGAGATCGTGCTAAAACTTGGTTTTCATCTTTGCCTAAAAATGGTATTGATTCATGGAACAAGTGTAAATATGCTTTTATTTCCAAGTATTTTCCTCCCACTAAGATCATCTCCATTAGGAACGATATTATGAATTTTAAGCAACTTGATCATGAACATGTTTCACAATCTTGGGAGGGGATGAAATTAGTGATTAGAAATTGCCCTACTCATGGTTTGAATTTGTGGATGATTATACAAAAAATTTATGCTGGATTGAATTTTGCTTCTAGAAATCTTTTGGATTCAGCCACGGGAGGTACTTCTATGGAAATTACTCTAGGAGAAACTACTAAACTCCTAGATAATATTATGGCTAATTATTCTCAATGCATATCGGAAGATCTTGCACTAGTAAAAAAGTGCATGCAATTGAAGAGATTAATGTTTTGAGTGGAAAGTGTTGGGGAACGTTGCAGAAAATTAAAATTTTTCCTACGGTTTCACCAAGATCCATCTATGAGTTCATCTAAGCAACGAGTCAAGGGAGTGAGTTTGCATCTACATACCACTTGTAGATCGAGTGCGGAAGCATTCAAGGGGATGGTGATGATGGAGTCGTACTCGCCGTGATTCGGATCACCGATGACCAAGTGCTGAACGGACAGCACCTCCGCGTTCAACACACGTACGGAACGGACGACGTCTCCTCCGTCTTGATCCAGCAAGGAGGAAGGAGAGGTTGAGGAAGATTGCTCCAACGGCAGCACGACAGCGTGGTGTTGTTGGTGCAGCAGTACTCCGACAGGGCTTCGCCAAGCACGTACGGAGGAGGAGAGGTGTTGGGGAGGGGAGGGGCTGCGCCTTGAGTTGTGTACAGCAGCCCACCCCTCACCCCTCTATTTATAGGGGAAGGGGCAAGGGGGGACGACCCCTCTAGATGGGATCTAGAGGGGCGGCGGCGGCCAGGGAGGGGGGACTTGCCCCCAAGCAAGGGGGGCGCCCCCTTTAGGGTTTCCCCCCCAACCCTAGGCGCATGGGCCCAAGGTGGGGGGCGCGCCCAGCCCTCCAGGGGCTGGCTCCCTACCCCTTGCGGCCCATGTGGCCCTCCGAGAGGGGTGGCCACTCCCGGTGGACCCCCGAAACCCCTTCGGTGGCCCCGGTACAATACCGATATGCCCCCGAAACTTTCTGGTGTCCGCATGACAACTTCCCATATATAAAACTTCACCTCCGGACCATTCTGGAACTCCTCGTGACATACGGATCTCATCCGGGACTCCGAACAACTTTCGGTAATCACATACAAGTCTTCCTAATAACCCTAGCATCACCGAACCTTAAGTGTGTAGACCCTACGGGTTCAGGAGACATGTAGACATGACCGAGACGACTCTTCGGTCAATAACCAACAGCGGGATCTGGATACCCATGTTGGCTCCCACATGCTCCTCGATGATGTCATCGGATGAACCACGATGTCGAGGATTCGATCAAACCTCGTATACAATTTCCTTTGTCAATCGGTACGTTACTTGCCCGAGACTCGATCGTCGGTATCCCAATACCTTGTTCAGTCTTGTTACCGGCAAGTCACTTTACTCGTACCATAATGCATGATCCCGTCACCAACCACTTGGTCACTTTGAGCTCATTATGATGATGCATTACCGAGTGGGCCCAGAGATACCTCTCCGTCATACAGAGTGACAAATCCCAGTCTCGATCCGTGTCAACCCAACAGACACTTTAGGAGATACCTGTAGTGCACCTTTATAATCACCCAGTTACGTTGTGACGTTTGGTACACCCAAAGCACTCTTACGGTATCCGGGAGTTACACGATCTCATGGTCTAAGGAAGAGATACTTGACATTGAAAAAGCTCTAGCAAACGAACTATACGATCTTGTGCTATGCTTAGGATTGGGTCTTGTCCATCACATCATTCTCCTAATGATGTGATCCCGTTATCAACGACATCCAATGTCCATAGCCAGGAAACCATGACTATCAGTTGATCAACGAGCTAGTCAACTAGAGGCTCACTAGGGACATGTTATGGTCTATGTATTCACCCGTGTATTACGATTTCCGGATAATACAGTTATAGCATGAATAAAAGACTATTATCATGAACAAAGAAATATAATAATAACACTTTTATTATTGCCTCTAGGGCATATTTCCAACAGTCTCCCACTTGCACTAGAGTCAATAATCTAGTTACATTGTGATGAATCGAAAACCCATAGAGTTCTGGTGTTGATCATGTTTTGCTCGCGAGAGAGGTTTAGTCAACGGATCTTCGACATTCAGATCCGTATGTACTTTGCAAATATCTATGTCTCCATCTTGAACATTTTCACGGATGGAGTTGAGACGACGCTTGATGTGCCTGGTCTTCTTGTGAAACCTGGGCTCCTTTGCAAGGGCAATAGCTCCAGTGTTGTCACAGAAGAGTTTGATCGGCCCCGACGCATTGGGTATGACTCCTAGGTCGGTGATGAACTCCTTCAACCAAATAGCTTCATGCGCTGCCTCCGAGGCTGCCATGTACTCCGCTTCACATGTAGATCCCGCCACGACGCTCTGCTTGCAGCTGCACCAGCTTACTGCTCCACCATTCAACATATACACGTATCCGGTTTGTGACTTAGAGTCATCCAGATCTGTGTCGAAGCTAGCGTCGACATAACCCTTTACGACGAGCTCTTCGTCACCTCCATATACGAGAAACATATCCTTTGTCCTTTTCAGGTACTTCAGGATATTCTTGACCGATGTCCAGTGTTCCTTGCCGGGATTACTTTGGTACCTTCCTACCAAACTTACGGCAAGGTTTACATCAGGTCTGGTACACAACATGGCATACATAATAGATCCTATGGCTGAAGCATAGGGGATGACACTCATCTCTTCTTTATCTTTTGCCGTGGTCGGGCATTGAGCCGAGCTCAATCTCACACCTTGCAATACAGGCAAGAACCCCTTCTTGGACTGATCCATTTTGAACTTCTTCAAAATCTTATCAAGGTATGTGCTTTGTGAAAGACCTATGAGGCGTCTCGATCTATCTCTATAGATCTTGATGCCTAATATATAAGCAGCTTCTCCAAGGTCCTTCATTGAAAAACACTTATTCAAGTAGGCCTTAATGCTGTCCAAAAGTTCTATATCATTTCCCATCAAGAGTATGTCATCTACATATAATATGAGAAATGCTACAGAGCTCCCACTCACTTTCTTGTAAACGCAGGCTTCTCCATAAGTCTGCATAAACCCAAACGCTTTGATCATCTCATCAAAGCGAATATTCCAACTCCGAGATGCTTGCACCAGCTCATAAATGGATCGCTGGAGCTTGCATACTTTGTTAGCGTTCTTAGGATCGACAAAACCTTCCGGCTGCATCATATACAGTTCTTCCTTAAGATGCCCGTTAAGGAATGACGTCCATCTGCCATATCTCATAATCATAGTATGCGGCAATTGCTAACATGATTCGGACGGACTTCAGCTTCGCTACGGGAGAGAATGTCTCGTCGTAGTCAATCCCTTGAACTTGTCGATAACCCTTAGCGACAAGTCGAGCTTTATAGACGGTAACATTACCATCCGCGTCCGTCTTCTTCTTAAAGATCCATTTGTTTTCTATCGCTCGCCGATCATCGGGCAAGTCTGTCAAAGTCCATACTTTGTTTGCATACATGGATTCTATCTCGGATTTCATGGCTTCAAGCCATTTGTTGGAATCTGGGCTCACCATCACTTCTTCATAGTTCGAAGGTTCACCGTTGTCTAACAACATGATTTCCAGGACAGGGTTGCCGTACCACTCTGGTGCGGAACGTGTCCTTGTGGACCTACGAAGTTCAGTAGCAACTTGATCCGAAGTACCTTGATCATCATCATTGTTTTCCTCTTCAGTTGGTGTAGGCATCACAGGAACATTTTCCTGAGCTGCACTACTATCCCGTTCAAGAGGTAGTACTTCATCGAGTTCTACTTTCCTCCCACTTACTTCTTTCGAGAGAAACTCTTTTTCCAGAAAGCATCCGTTCTTGGCAACAAAGATCTTGCCCTCGGATCTTAAGTAGAAGGTATACCCAACGGTTTCCTTAGGGTATCCTATGAAGACGCATTTTTCTGACTTGGGTTCGAGCTTTTCAGGTTGAAGTTTCTTGACATAAGCATCGCATCCCCAAACTTTTAGAAACGACAGCTTAGGTTTCTTTCCAAACCATAATTCATACGGTGTCATCTCAACGGATTTAGACGGTGCCCTATTTAAAGTGAATGTAGCTGTCTCTAGAGCGTATCCCCAAAATGATAGCGGTAAATCGGTAAGAGACATCATAGACCGCACCATATCCAATAGAGTGCGATTACGACGTTCGGACACACCGTTACGCTGAGGTGTTCCAGGCGGCGTGAGTTGTGAAACGATTCCACAATTCCTTAAGTGTGTACCAAATTAGTGACTTAAGTATTCTCCTCCACGATCTGATCGTAGGAATTTTATCTTTCGGTCACGTTGATTCTCTACCTCATTCTGAAATTCCTTGAACTTTTCAAAGGTCTCAGACTTGTGTTTCAATTAAGTAGACATACCCATATCTACTCAAGTCATCTATGAGAGTGAGAACATAACGATATCCTCCGCGAGCCTCAATGCTCATTGGACCGCACACATCGGTATGTATAATTTCCAACAAGTTGGTTGCTCGCTCCATTGTTCCGGAGAACGGAGTCTTGGTCATCTTGCCCATGAGGCATGGTTCGCATGTGTCAAATGATTCATAATCGAGAGACTCCAAAAGTCCATCAGCATGGAGCTTCTTCATGCGCTTGACACCAATGTGACCAAGGCGGCAGTGCCACAAGTATGTGGGACTATCGTTACCAACTTTACATCTTTTGGTATTCACGCTATGAATATGTGTAACATTACGCTCGAGATTCATTTAGAATAAACCATTGACCATCGGAGCATGACCATAAAACATATCTCTCATATAAATAGAACAACCATTATTCTCGGATTTAAATGAGTAGCCATCTCGTATCAAACGAGATCCAGATACAATGTTCATGCTCAAACTTGGCACCAAATAACAATTATTAAGGTTCAAAACTAATCCCGTAGGTAAATGTAGAGGTAGCGTGCCGACGGCGATCACATCGACTCTAGAACCATTCCCGACGCGCATCGTCACCTCGTCCTTCGCTAGTCTCCGCTTATTCCGCAGCTCCTGCTGTGAGTTACAAATATGAGCAACGACACCGGTATCAAATACCCAGGAGTTACTACGAGTACTGGTAAGGTACACATCAATTACATGTATATCAAATATACCTTTGGTGTTGCCGGCCTTCTTATCCGCTAAGTATTTGGGGCAGTTCCGCTTCCAGTGACCCTTCCCCTTGCAATAAAAGCACTCAGTCTCAGGCTTGGGTCCATTCTTTGACTTCTTCCCGGTAACTGGTTTACCGGGTGCGGCAACCTCCTTGCCGTCCTTCTTGAAGTTCTTCTTACCCTTGCCCTTCTTGAACTTAGTGGTCTTATTGACCATCAACACTTGATGTTCTTTCTTGATTTCAACCTCTGCTGACTTCAGCATGGAAAATACTTCAGGAATGGTCTTTACCATCCCTTGCATATTGTAGTTCATCACAAAGCTCTTGTAGCTTGGTGGGAGCGACTGAAGGATTCTGTCAATGACCGCCTCATCAGGGAGGTTAATATTCAGCTGGGTCATACGGTTGTGCAACCCAGGCATCTTGAGTATGTGCTCACTGACAGAACTATTTTCCTCCATCTTACAACTATAGAACTTGTCAGAGACGTCATATCTCTCGACCCGGGCGTGAGCTTGGAAAACTAGTTTCAGCTCCTCGAACATCTCATATGCTCCGTGATGCTCAAAACGCTTTTGGAGCCCTGGTTCTAAGCTGTAAAGCATGCCGCACTGAACGAGGGAGTAATCATCAGAACGTGTTTGCCAAACATTCATAACATCTTGGTTCTGTAGGATGGGTGCTTCACCTAGCGGTTCATCTAGGACATATGCTTTCTTGGCTGCTATGAGGATGATCCTCAGGTTCCGGACCCAGTCCGTATAGTTGCTGCCATCATCTTTCAGCTTGGTTTTCTCTAGGAACGCTTTGAAGTTCATGTTGACATGAGCGTTGGCCATTTGATCTACAAGACATATTTGCAAAGGTTTTTAGACTAAGTTCATGATAATTAAGTTCATCTAATCAAATTATTATAATGAACTCCCACTCAGATTAGACATCCCTCTAGTCATCTAAGTGTTATACGCTCCGAGTCGACTAGGCCGTGTCCGATCATCACGTGAGACGGACTAGTCATCGTCGGTGAACATTCTCATGTTGATCGTATCTTCCATACGACTCGTGTTTGACCTTTCGGTCTCCGTGTTCCGAGGCCATGTCTATACATGCTAGGCTCGTCAAGTTAATCCTAAGTGTTTTGCATGTGTAAAACTGTCTTACACCCGTTGTATGTGAACGTAAGGATCTATCACACCCGATCATCACGTGGTGCTTCGAAACGACGAACTTTAGCAACGGTGCACAGTTAGGGGAGAACACTTCTTGAAATTGTTGTAAGGGATCATCTTATTTACTACCGTCGTTCTAAGTAAACAAGATGCATAAACATAATAAACATCACATGCAATTATATAGTAGTGACATGATATGGCCAATATCATATAGCTCCATTGATCTCCATCTTCGGGGCTCCATGATCATCTTGTCACCGGCATGACACCATGATCTCCATCATCGTGTCTTCATGAAGTTGTCACGCCAACGACTACTTCTACTTCTATGGCTAACGCGTTTAGCAATAAAGTAAAGTAATTTACATGGCGTTCTTCAATGACACGCAGGTCATACAAAAAATAAAGACAACTCCTATGGCTCCTGCCGGTTGTCATAATCATCGACATGCAAGTCGTGATTCCTATTACAAGAACATGATCTCATACATCACAATATATCATTCATCATTCATCACAACTTCTAGCCATATCACATCACATGACAATTGCTGCAAAAACAAGTTAGACATCCTCTAATTGTTGTTGCATCTTTTACGTGGCTGCAATTGGGTTCTAGCAAGAACGTTTTCTTACGTATGAATAACCACAACGTGATTTTGTAAACTTCTATTTACCCTTCATAAGGACCCTTTTCATTGAATCTGCTCGAACTAAAGTGGGAGAGACAGACACCCGCCAGCCACCTTATCCAACTAGTGCATGTCAGTCGGTGGAACCGGTCTCACGTAAGCGTACGTGTAAGGTTGGTCCGGGCCGCTTCATCCCACAATACCGCTGAAGCAAGCAAAGACTAGTAGCGGCAAGCAAGTTGACAAGATCTACACCCACAACAGAATTGTGTTCTACTCGTGCAATAGAGAACTACGCATAGACCTAGCTCATGATGCCACTGTTGGGGAACGTTGTAGAAAATTAAAAAATTTCCTACGGTTTCACCAATATCCATCTATGAGTTCATCTAAGCAACGAGTCAAGGGAGTGAGTTTGCATCTACATACCACTTGTAGATCGAGTGCGGAAGCGTTCAAGGGGATGGTGATGATGGAGTCGTACTCGCCGTGATTCGGATCATCGATGACCAAGTGCTGAACGGACAACACCTCCGCGTTCAACACACGTACGGAACGGACGACGTCTCCTCCGTCTTGATCCAGCAAGGAGGAAGGAGAGGTTGAGGAAGATTGCTCCAACGGCAGCATGACGTCATGGTGTTGTTGGTGCAGCAGTACTCCGACAGGGCTTCGCCAAGCACGTACGGAGGAGGAGAGGTGTTGGGGAGGGGAGGGGCTGCGCCTTGAGTTGTGTACATCAGCCCTCCCCTCACCCCTCTATTTATAGGGGAAGGGGCAAGGGGGGCCGACCCCTCTAGATGG
>NC_041391.1:436455722-436523727 GCF_002162155.2 Triticum dicoccoides | reverse complement strand
GAGGGGGGACTTGCCCCCCAAGCAAGGGGGCGCCCCCTTTAGGGTTTCCCCCCAACCCTAGGCGCATGGGCCCAAGGTGGGGGCGCTCCCAGCCCTCCAGGGGCTGGCTCCCTACCCCTTGCGGCCCATGTGGCCCTCCGAGAGGGGTGGCCCCTCCCGGTGGACCCTCGGAACCCCTCCGATGGCCCCGGTACAATACTGATATGCCCCCGAAACTTTCCGGTGTCCGCATGACAACTTCCCATATATAAAACTTCACCTCCGGACCATTCCGGAACTCCTCGTGACGTCCGGGATCTCATCCGGGACTCCGAACAACTTTCGGTAATCACATACAAGTCTTCCTAATAACCCTAGCGTCACCGAACCTTAAGTGTGTAGACCCTACGGGTTCGGGAGACATGTAGACATGACCGAGACGACTCTCCGGGCAATAACCAACAGCGGGATCTGGATACCCATGTTGGCTCCCACATGCTCCTCGATGATGTCATCGGATGAACCACGATGTCGAGGATTCGATCAAACCCCGTATACAATTCCCTTTGTCAATCGGTACGTTACTTGCCCGAGACTCGATCGTCGGTATCCCAATACCTTGTTCAGTCTCGTTACCGGCAAGTCACTTTACTCGTACCGTAATGCATGATCCCGTCACCAACCACTTGGTCACTTTGAGCTCATTATGATGATGCATTACCGAGTGGGCCCAGAGATACCTCTCCGTCATACGGAGTGACAAATCCCAGTCTCGATCCGTGTCAACCCAACAGACACTTTAGGAGATACCTGTAGTGCACCTTTATAATCACCCAATTACGTTGTGACGTTTGGTACACCCAAAGCACTCTTACGCTATCCGGGAGTTACACGATCTCATGGTCTAAGGAAGAGATACTTGACATTGAAAAAGCTCTAGCAAACGAACTACACGATCTTGTGCTATGCTTAGGATTGGGTCTTGTCCATCACATCATTCTCCTAATTATGTGATCCCGTTATCAACGACATCCAATGTCCATAGCCAGGAAACCATGACTATTAGTTGATCAATGAGCTAGTCAACTAGAGGCTCACTAGGGACATGTTCTGGTCTATGTATTCACACGTGTATTATGATTTCCGGATAATACAGTTATAGCATGAATAAAAGACTATTATCATGAACAAAGAAATATAATAATAACACTTTTATTATTGCCTCTAGGGCATATTTCCAACAGAAAGATGGATGAGCTTATCAAATTGTTTACTAATAAGAGTGCTCCTATTGATCCTAATGATATGCCTTTGTCTACTTTGATTGAAAATAATAATGAATCTATGGATGTGAATTTTGTTGGTAGGAACAATTTTGGTAATAACGCGTATGGAGGTAATTTTAATCCTAGGCCATTTCCTAGTAATTCCTCTAATAATTATGATAATTCCTACAACAATGCTTATGGAAATTATAATAAGACGCCCTCTGAATTTGAGAATAGTGTTAAAGAATTTATAAGTTTGCAAAAAGAATTTCAATGCTTTGATTGAAGAAAAATTGCTTAAGATTGCTGATTTGGCTAGGAACGTGGATAGAATTCTCTTGATATTGATTCTTTAAAACTTAGATCTATTCCACCTAATCATTATATCAATGAGTCTCTCAAAGCCATGAGAATTTCCATTGATGAGTGCAAAGAAAGAGCCGCTAAGATGCGTGCTAAAAAAGATTGGTTTATAAAAGCATGTTCTTCTAGTTTCCGTGAAAATAATAATGAAGATCTTAAAGTAATTGATGTGACTCCTATTGAATCTTTGTTTTACAATGTAAATGTTTATAAAGATGGGACTGGAGATGAGTCAACTTTAGTTATAAGGTGTCCCAGTGATTCCGAGTTTTTAGATCTTGATGCAAAAATTGATAAAAGTGGGATTGGAGAGGTCGAAACTTGAAGTAGCAATGAACCCACTCTTTTGGATTTCAAGGAATTTAATTATGATAATTGTTCTTTAATAGATTGTATTTCGTTGTTTCAATCCATCTTGAATTCTCCTGATGCTTATAATCAAAACAAAGCTTTTACGAAACATATCGTTGATGCTATGATGCAATCTTATGAAGAAAAGCTTGAATTGGAAGTTTCTATCCCTAGGAAACTTTATGATGAATGGGAACCTACTATTAAGATTAAGATTAAAGATTATAAATGCTATGCTTTGTGTGATTTGGGTGCTAGTTTTTCCATGATTCCAAAAAACTTTATGTGATGTGTTAGGTTTCCATGAATTTGATGATTGTTCCTTAAATTTGCATCTTGCGGATTCCACTATTAAGAAACCTATGGGAAGGATTAATGATGTTATTATTGTAGCAAATAGGAATTATGTGCCCATAGATTTCATTGTTCTTGATATAGATTGGAATCCTACATGTCCTATTATTCTTGGTAGACCTTTCCTTAGAACAATTGGTGCAATTATTGATATGAAAGAAGGAAATATTAGATTTCAATTTCCATTAAGCAAGGGCATGAACACTTTCCAAGAAATAAAATTAAATTGCCTTATTAATCTATTATGAGATCCACTTATGGATTGCATGCCAAAGATGATAAAACTTAGATCTATCCGTGTTTTATGCCTAGCTAAGGGCGTTAAACAATAGCGCTTGTTGGGAGGCAACCCAATTTTATTTTTGTTTTTGCTTTTTAGGTTCTGTTTTGCAATAAATAATTCATCTAGCCTCTGGTTAGATGTGGTTTTGTGTTTTAATTAGTGTTTGTGCCAAGTTAGACCTTTGGGATAACTTACGGTAATAGTTGATTTGATCTTGCTGAAAAACAGAAACTTTTGGACCCAGGAAAATAATTTTCATAATTCACATAAGCATGATTTTGAGTTGATTATTTTTGAAGCATATTAATAAATAAATTTCTTAGGTCATCCTAATTTTTCAGGATCTTTGGAGTTACAGAAGTATTCGCAATATCCAGATTGCTACAGACTGTTCTGTTTTTGATAGATTCTGTTTTTCGCATGCTGTTTGCTTATTTTGATGCATCTATGGCTAGTATCGGGGGGTATGAACCATGGAAAAGTTGGAATACAGTAGACATTACACTAATATAAATAAAGAATGAGTTCACAACAGTACCAAAAGTGGTGATTTATTTTCTTATACTAACGGAGCTTACGAGATTTTCTATTGGAGTTTTGTGTTGTGAGGTTTTCAAGTTTTGAGTAAGGATTTGATGGACTATGGAATAAGGAGTGGCAAGAGCCTAAGCTTGGGAATGCCCAAGACACCCCAAGGTAATATTCAAGGACAACCAAGAGCTTAAGCTTGGGGATGCCCCGGGAAGGCATCCCCTCTTTCGTCTTCGTCTATCGGTAACTTTACTTGAGGCTATATATTTATTCACCACATGATATGTGTTTTGCTTGGAGCGTCTTGTATGATTTGAGTCTTTTCTTTTTAGTTTGCCACAATCATCCTTGTTGCACACACCTTTTGGGAGAGACACGCATGAATCTTGATTTATTAGAATACTCTATGTGCTTCACTTATATCTTTTGAGCTAGGCAATTTTGCTCTATGTGCTTCACTTATATTTTTTTAGAGCACGACGGTGGTTTTATTTTGTAGAAATTGATGAACTCTCATGCTTCACTTATATTATTTTTAGAGTATCTAAACAGCATGATAATTTTCTTTGGTTATAAAATCAGTCCTAGTATGATAGGCATCCAAGAGGGATGTAATAAAAACTATCATATAAAGTGCATTGAATACTATGATAAGTTTGATTCCTTATGATTGTTTTGAGATATGAAGATGGTAGTATTAGAGTCATGCTAGTGAGTAGTTGTGAATTTGAGAAATACTTGTGTTGAAATTTGTGAGTCCTGTAGCATGCACGTATGGTGAACCGTTATGTAACGAAGTTGGAGCATGAGATATTTTTTGTTTGTCTTCCTTATGAGTGGCTGTCGAGGATGAGCGATGGTCTTTTCCTACCAATCTATCCCCCTAGGAGCATGCACGTAGTACTTTGTTTCAATGACAAATAGATTTTTGCAATAAGCATGTGAGTTCTTTATGACTAATGTTGAGTCCATGGATTATACGCACTCTCACCTTTCCGCCATTGCTAGCTTCTCTTGTACCGCGCAACTTTCGCCGGTACCATAAACCCACCATATACCTTCCTCAAAACAGCCACCATACCTACCTATTATGGAATTTCCATAGCCATTCTGAGATATATTGCCAGGCAACTTTCCACCATTCCGTTTATTATGACACGCTCCATCTTTGTCATATTGCTATGCATGATCATCTAGTTGACATCGTATTTGTGGCAAGGCCACCGTTCATCATTTTTTTATACATGTGCTCTTGATTCATTGCACATCCCGGTAAACTGCCGGAGGCATTCACATAGAGTCATATTTTTGTTCTAGTATCGAGTTGTAATTTTGTTTGAGTTGTAAGTAAATAGAAGTGTGATGGCCATCATTATTAGAGCATTGGCCCATGTGAGGAAATAAAAAAAAAGAGAAAGGCCAAATAAAAAAAGGAAGGCCCAAAAAATGAGATAAAAAGAGAGAAGGGACAATGTTACTATCCTTTTTACCACACTTGTGCTTCAAAGTAGCACCATGATCTTCATGATAGAGAGTCTCCTACGTTGTCATTTTCATATACTTGTGGAATTTTTCATTATAGAACTTGTCTTGTATATTCCAACGATGGGCTTCCTCAAAATGCCCTAGGTCTTCGTGAGCAAGCGAGTTGGATGCAAACACACTTAGTTTCTTTTTGAGCTTTCATAAACTTATAGCTCTAGTGCATCCGTTGCATGACAATCCCTACCCACTCACATTGATATCTATTAATGGGCACCTCCATAGCCCTTTGATACGCTTAGTTGATGTGAGACTATCTCCCTCTTTTTGTCTTCTCCACAACCACCGTCTATTCCACCTATAGTGCTATGTACATGGCTCATGCCCATGTATTGTGTGAAAGTTGAAAAGGTTTGAGAACATCAAAAGTACGAAACAATTGCTTGGATTGTCATCGGGGTTGTGCATGATTTAAATATTTTGTGTGATGAAGATGGAGCATAGCCAGACTATATGATTTTGTAGGGATAAGCTTTCTTTGGCCATGTTATTTTGAGAAGACATAATTATTTTGTTAGTATGCTTGAAGTATTATTGTTTTTATGTCAATATTAAACTTTTGTTTTGAATCATACGGATCTGAACATTCATGCCACAATAAAGATAATTACATGAATAAATATTTTAGGTAGCATTCCACATCAAGAATTCTATTTTTATCATTTACCTACTCGAGGACGAGCAGGAATTAAGCTCGGGGATGCTTGATACGTCTCCAACATATCTATAATTTTTTACTGTTCCATGCTATTATATTATCTGTTTTATATGCATTCATATGCTATTTTATATGATTTTTGGGACTAACCTATTAACCTATAGCCCAGTGCTAGTTTCTATTTTTTTCCCTTGTTTTAGAGTTTCGCAAAAAAGGAACACCAAACAGAGTCCAAACGGAATAAAACTTTCGCGATGATTTTTCTTGGACCAGAAGACACCCAGGAGACTTGGAGTGCAAGTCAGAAGAGCCATGAGGCGGCCACAAGGGTGGAGGGCGCACCCAGGGGGTAGGGCGTGCCCCCAACCTTGTGGGCCCCTCGGTGACCCCTAGACCTAGATCTTCCTCCTATATATTCTCAAATACCCCCAAAACTTCCATGGGATCCACGAAACCACTTTTCCACTGCCGCAACCTTCTGTACCTATGAGATCCCATCTTGGGGCCTTTTTCGGCATCCTGCTAGAGGGGGATTTGATCACGGAGGACTTCTACATCAACACCATTGCCTCTCCGATGAAGCGTGAGTAGTTTACCTCAGACCTATGGTTCCATAGCTAGTAGCTAGATGGATTCTTCTCTCTCTTTGATTCTCAATACAAAGTTCTCCTTGATGTTCTTGGATATCTATTCGATGTAATACTCTTTTGCGGTGTGTTTGCTGAGATCCAATGAATTGTGGATTTATGATCAGCTTATCTATGAATATTATTCGAATCTTCTCTGAATTCTTATATGCATGATTTGATATCTTTGCAAGTCTCTTCGAACTATCGATTTGGTTTGGCCAACTAGATTGGTTTTTCTTGCAATGGGAGAAGTGCTTAGCTTTGGGTTCAATCTTGCAGTGCTCGATCCTAGTGACAGAAGGGGAACCGACACATATTGTATTGTTTCCATCGAGGATAAAATATGGGGTTTTCATCATAATGCTTGAGTTAATTCCTCTACATCATGTCATCTTGCTTAAGGCGTTACTCCGTTCTTTATGAACTTAATACTCTAGATGCATGCTGGATAGCGGTCGATGTGTGGAGGAATAGTAGTAGATGCAGAATCGTTTCGGTCTACTTGACACGGACGTGATGCCTATATTTATGATCATTGCCTTAGATATCGTCATAACTTTGCGCTTTTCTATCAATTGCTCGACAGTAATTTGTTCACCCACCGTAATAATTCCCATCTTGAGAGAAGCCTTTAGTGAAACCTATGGCCCTCGGGTCTCTTTTCCATCATATAATCTTCTATTTTCCATCATATAAGTTTCCGATCTACAATTTCAGTTTCCTATTTACTTTCTTTGCAATCTTTTACTTTTCGTTGCATAAACCAAAATACTAAAAATATTACTTTACCGTTTATCCATCTCTATCAGATCTCACGTTGCAAATAATCGTGAAGGGGTTGACAACCCCTTTATCGCGTTGGGTGAAAGTTGGTGTTTGTTTATGCAGGTATTCGGTGGCTTGCGCGTTGTCTCCTACATGATTGATACCTTGGATCTCAAAAGTTGAAGGAAATACTTACTCTACTTTGCTTCATCACCCTTTCCTTTTCAAGGGAAAAACCAACGCAAGATCAAGAGGTAGCAAACACCGCTTCATGAATCGAATCCGCACTACAATTCAATACCCCTAGTAATTTGTTGCGGGGAAATTTAAACTCAATCTTGTCATTCCTATACTACTGGCTACATCCTTATCATGCTACCTTTGACCGTGCTACCATGTTCTTCCTTGGTGTACGAATTCTTTAGATCGCGAGCAAGGCTTATGTCTAGTTCTCAACATCATTTTGTTGTCTTGAAAAGCAACTCTGATTCCGAGCTTGCATCTTATCTGTTGATCCCATAACTTTCCAGTTCGTCATTCCCTTGCTTGACGTCGTTGTTCGATTGCATCCTCTTGAAACCTCTTGACAAAATGTGTTGTGATTATTGTCAACATTTTGACTTCTTTCAAGGTGTGAATCAAATTCATGAAGATAAATACCATCATTTCCCTCGATGATTTGTGTTATCATCAAACAACATCCTTTACTTCTTGCGAACACAGACTTGGTCATGTTTCACTTACACCTTGTTTTCCTTGATGTTCTTAAAAAAATTCCTTGTGTATTTCTTGTGATCTTCAAATCAAATCTTCACTTGAAACACATATTATTGCTACGTGGTACTCCGAATATCAAAAGGAACATTGGAAGCGCAATGCTAAATGTTTTTGATCAATTATCCGAACACCATTGTGTGGGTAACATCATGAATTTCCTCGCCCCTTTACCTAAATGATTTTGTACTTGATGCCCTGTCATGTATATCATGCTCTACTTGTTCTTGAGAAGGATATACACCTAATACCTGCACATTTTTCCTTTCCATTCGTCTGTTTAACTTTTCTTGTGATTTATATGATACAAGCAGGGACAATTCCTTGCTTATGTAAACACCTCGGTGTACAATTATGTCAGTATGACCCTGTTACTATTATTGATGACATTCCAGTAACCACCGGTGGACGAGAACTTTGCCAATTGGTCCACCTTGTTTCAATGAGCAAGAAAATGGTTCTTTTCGTCCCATGCCCTTGGTACTGACGTTGTTACCGACGTAACTAACAAGCTATCCTCTGCCATGCCTTGATGTTGTGGTCGTGCAAGATGTCACCGCCCTTCCAACTCTTAATCCACACTAACCATAGTTCCACAGGACTGAAACCTGACTCTCTTGTGTATCCCTATTTCCAAAGTTATTCCTCATGCTTGGCTTTGTATGAGATTCACGAGTCACCTTCCTAGAGATGATCTATTCTGGTGTCAGACACAATACTTATTCCCGTTGCTCTGAACCTCTTTCACACTCTGTTTCAGGCATCGAATGATTGCCAGCCCGCTTGAAACTTCTTATTATACCTTCTTTCTTTGCTCTCAATATTTTTCTTAAGTTCAATTCGAGAGATACTTTCGGCCACATTCCCTGAGCTATCTACCAGATAATCAACCTTGTAAGGTCTGTTGTTCCAAAGTTACCCCTTGTCCTTTCATAAGTACGATGAAGACCTCGAATTAAGGATGACGACTTCATGATGATGACCCGAAGCAGAGAAATGAAGACTTGAACGCAAGGGATCGACTTCTTTAAGAAGAGCAACAAAGAACGAAAAGACCCGTTAGAATTTCGTAACCAGAAATTTCCCCCTTACTCCACCTCTTAAATGTCGGGACAAGATTTCTTGTAGTGAAGGAGATTTGTAAGACCTCGAGAATCATGCTATAGTAATCTCCCCCTAATGGTGGCCATGGCATCATGATTACTATGCAAATTGCCACTTGTCCTAAAAAATCAAAGTCAAATTAAAATTTAAATCGGAAGTGAAATTTAAAATTTCACAAACATAGTTGCTAAATAGTTCATCATTTAGCAAATATTCCATAACAATCCTTTGTTAAGGAAAACAACATCACTTATTTTCTTAATTAGGCTCTAGCAATTAAATGGTACCCAATCAGCCTATTCAAATACTTTTCCATTTATGCAAAATTCAGACAACTTCAAATAATCCTCAAACTTTTTGAGGTAGTGCCAAATAATGCAATATAAATTAAATGACAAGTCCCATATTTTATAAATGTCATTCGATGGCTAAAGAAAATACAAAAACTGAGACTAAAATATAACGTAGAAAAGAAAAGAAAAAAAGGAAAAGGCCCACTGTGCACTTGGGCCACATGTGCACAGTGTGTAGCCCAGCCCACCCTAGCACCTTCCCCTTCCTTTGTTAATAGAGGGCACGTTGGACGAGCAACGCTCGTTCATGGCTCGAATGGACACGTGCTGAGCATCAGTTGTCTCCCCGCATGGATAAGGTCGTCCTAGCACCCCCAGACAAGCCCTAATCCCCATTCCTCTTTCTACTCTTGTCGTCCCCTTCTCCCCAGCGTCGCAACCATAGTTGTGGCCATGGCCTCCTTCGACTGCGTGCTCATCATCGTCCCCACCGCCCGAAAAATTGTCCACGAACCACGCCACACTCGACTACGTCATCTACGCCAAGTCATTTGAGCTGTGGAGTACCACAACTCCGGACTGCACCGTCTTCCTCGTCTTCGGCCTCGAGCTCCACCTCGTCGATCTCGGTGGCTTGCTGCTCCTAAGCTTGTCACAGAGCCCTCTTGTGCTTCCTTCATGAGCTCCGCGTCTCCCCCTCTCTCTTTCATGCCATTGTGTCACCATAGCTGTAGTTTTGCGCTGGTCATACCTATGCGTTGCCGCCATGCTCGTTGCTGCCATTGTGATCCACCATGCTGCTCCCGCTGCTGCTTGCTATTGCCTCTAGCCTCGCTGCCGTCGCTGCTATTGCACCACTACTACAAGCCGCACCTGCTCTCGCAGCGCCCTTGGCCACCCCGCGTGCGCTGTTCCTACCTCGCCAACGTGCCGCCCGCGCCCTGCCTCGCCCACGGGCCGCACTCACTGCCCCCGTGCCTCCCCTGGCCACGCCCGCAGCCGTGCTCCCGTGCACATTCTGGCCACAACGGCCGCACCCGCTTGCGGGTGGACGCGCTCCCGCGCGCCCTGTCGCCCTCCCCCCGCGCTCATGCCTCTTCCAGCTGGCGCCGCGGCTGCTGGCACGCCTCTATGTGCGCTCGTGCGAGTGCACGCCACACTATGGTGGCCGATTGAGCCTCTGCCTAGTGGGGCCCGCCTGATTAGTTTAGTTATAATTAGATTTTAGTTAGGGCCTAGTTAGCCTAATGGCCCTATGACATGCGGGCCCATTTTATTTAAAATCCTAATTAAAAGTCTTGTGACAATGATAAGTTGGCCCCACATGCACAGTTCATCTGTGACCAGTCAATTGTTGACTGGGTCAACCTAGCCCCCTGGCCCCACATGTCTGCCACATGTGCACATTACTGGGTACACTTCTGTGTACCCATAGCAATTTAGATCTTTAATATTTCTAATTAATATATTTCTAAAATTCCAAAATATTGATAAAACTTTGAAAAATCATATAAATTAAGTGTAAGTCAGATGAAAATAATTTATATATGAAAAGTGATCAGAAAAATAAGACGAATCCGAATATGTAATCCACATACGTGTCACATGCCTCTAACACTAAAAACATGGAACCTTCCCCTCCAGTTCGTTTGTCCGATAATAGCCTAAAGCTAGGAAAATATTCCTGGATATTTTCCCGCTTCATCCATAGCACTTTGCACTACATTAGTTCATCCCTAGCATTTCTTACTACCATATCATGCATCATGATGCATCTATGTGCTTTATATTTACTATTTCTTCTCCCTCTTCTTCTCTGGTAGACCCCGAGACCGACGCTGACGCCACCGAGTACGATTACGCTCCAGACGACCAGCCCCTTTCAGTAGAGCTTCCAGGCAAGCAAAACCCCCTTGATCATTCGTATATCGCCCATTATTTCACTCTCATGCTTGCATTAGATTTTGCTACTGTTGTTCGATAGCTCCTATTCTGATGCATAGCCTGCTTTTGTAACCTGTTGTTGTTACTTTACCAGTTATCCTATATGCTTAGTATACGTTGGTTAGTGATCCATCTGTGGCCCTGATGACCCACAAGTGTATGGGGTCAATTGTAGCCCTTTTTGATAAGTAAGAGTGTCGAACCCAACGAGGAGCAGAAGGAAATGACAAGTGGTTTTCAGCAAGGTAATGTCTGCAAGTGCTAAAATTGTAAGTAGCAGAGTAGTTTGATAGCAAGATAGTTAGTAACGAGCAAGTAACAATAGTAGTAGCAAAAGTGCAGCAAGGTAACCCAATCCTTTTTAGGCAAAGGACAGGCCAAAACGGTTTCTTATGATAAGCAAAGTGTTCTTGAGGGTACACAGGAATTTCGTCTAGTCACTTTCATCATGTTGGCTTAATTTGTGTTAGGTACTTTGATAATTTCATACGTGGATGGACCGGTGCTTAGGTGTTGTTCTTACTTGAACAAACCTCCTACTTATGATTAATCCTCTCACAAGCATCTGCAACTACGCGAAAAGTATTAAGAATAAATTCTAACAATAGCATTAAACCTTTGGATCCAATCGGTCCCTTGCGGAATAGCGCATAAACTCGGGTTTAAGCTTATCTCACTCTCGCAACCCACCATCTAATAACTACTCCACAATGCATTCCCTTAGGCCCAAATATGGTGAAGTGACATGTAGTCAACGTTCACATGACACCACTAAGAGAATGGCAACATACATACCATCAAAATATTGAACACATATCAAGTTCACACGATTACTTGCAACATGATTTCTCCCGTGACCTCAAGAACGAAAGTAACTACTCACAAATGATAAACATGCTCAAGATCAGAGGGGTATTAAATAGCATAACGGATCTGAACATATAATCTTCCACCAAATAAACCATATAGTAATCAACTACAAGATGTAATCAACACTACTAGTCACCCACAAGCACCAATCTATAGTTTTGATACAAAGATTGAACACAAGAGATGAACTAGGGTTTGAGAGGAGTTGGTGCTATGAAGATGTTGATGAATATAGCCCTTCCCAAGATGGGAGAGTTGTTGGTGATGATGATGACGATGATTTCCCCCTCCGGGATGGAAGTTCCTCCGGCGGAATCGCTCCACCTGAGGGCAAAAGTGCTCCTGCCCAAGTTCCGCCTCGAGGCGGCGGCGCTTCATCCCAAATGTCCTTTATTTTTTCTAGGTCAAAAATATCCGGAGGTGGGCCGAGGAGGGCAGCACCCACGAGGGCGTGCTTGGGCCTCCTAGCGCGCCCAGGTGGGTTGTGCCCACCAGGTGGCCCTCCTCTGGTACATATTTGCTCCAATATTTATTAAATATTCCATAAAAAATCCTCTGGGAGTTTCAGCTCATTTGGAGTTGTGCAGAATAGGTAGCTTGACGTAGCTTTTTCAGGTCCAGATTTCCAACTGCCAGAATTCTCTCCCTTGGTGCATACATTGCATATTATGAGGGAAAAGGCATTAGAATTACTCCAAAAAAATCATTATTATACAATAAAACAACATAAATAACAGTAAGAAAACATGATGCAAAATGGACGTATCAACTCCCCCAAGCTTAGACCTCGCTTGTCCTAAAGCGAGAACTGAAATCGAAAAACATGTCCACATGCTTAGAGAGAGAGGTGTTGATAAGCACAAAAATACGAACATAGCAGCATCATGTGACATATAACAACAACAAACTTTAATATAAAACTTTTATCATAGAACTTTTATCATAGACTTCTCATGAACAAGTGAGAATTCATCACAACATCGAAGTATAAAGCATAAACTCTATTGGAAACCAAGAAACTATGTTCTCAATCAACTTTGCAACTACAATTCATCATCTTTTCAGGAAGGGTCACATACCAGAGCCTTTAGGCAAGTCCACATACTCAACCATCATTTAGTCTTCTATGATTGCTAACACTCACCGCGTACACATGAGCAAAATGTTTCAACCGGACACAAAGAAAGATAGGGGCTTATAGTTTCGCCTCCCAACACACTCACCTCAAGGGTGATGTCAACAATAATAACTTATGCCACCCATATTCAACTCGACATATGTGCCTAGATCTTTCCTCACCACATGATGCTTGCCAAAGGAGAAAAATAAAAGGAATAGAGACAAAAATTATGACTCTTGCATAAAAGTAAATACATGAAAGTAAAAGATAGGCCCTTCGCAGAGGGAAGCAGAGGTTGCCATGCGCTTTTTGTTTGTATGCTCAACCCCTTAGTGCAAGAGAATGTCACGTTATATTGCCCCTTGTGATGGCAACCTTTATTATGCAGTCTGTCGCTTTTATTATTCACAATCACAAGTGCGTACAACGCTCAATTTTCCCTTACACTAAATGATCTCACATTTTTATAAGCAATTTTTATTGCCCTTTTTGCACCGATGACAACTTACCTGAAGGATCTTACTCAATCCATAGGTAGGTATGGTGGACTCTCAAACAAGATAGGGTTTAAGGGTTTTGAATGCACAAGTAGTATCTCTACTTAGTGCGGAGTTTTTGGCTAGCAAAGATAGGGGCAAGCACCACATGTTGAAGGATCCATGACAACATGACTTCTATGTGAATATGAACAAACATAAATCATTAGGTTGTCTTCCTTGTCCAACGTCAACAATTTTGGCATATAATATTTTTATGGGTGCTCACAATCATAAAAGATTTCCATGATAGTATATATATGTGTGAATCTTCTCTTCCCTTATTAATTCTTTCATGAGTTGCATCATTGACCAATGCTATGTTTGTCAATCTACAATAAAATTTTCGACTTATACTTTTCCTTACGTAATGTCATCACTTACCATAAGATTAGCATATGATCTTTTCTTTTTATTTCCTTTCTTTTATTGCAACAAGAAAGTAAAGAAGACAAAACTCAAACTAAACTTTATTATATCTCGCACACGATTACAAGGATTGATCACTAGGCAAACTCACAAAAAAAAGGATCGGACTAAACTTTTATTCATCTAATAGTAAAAGATAACCATCGATCGAACTAAGAAAGTAAAGGCAAAAGATAGTAGGGATGATATGATACCCGGGGCACCCCCCCCCAACCTTGGCGAAAGCCAAGGGGAGTTCCCATACCCAATACCCAGTTTTCTTTTGGTGGTGAGGAGGAAGATGGCAGTGATGAAGTAGAAGGTTTCTTGCCCTCGGGTTTCAGCGGCAGAGGCTCACCATCATAAGAGGAGCAGTGAGTCTCCCGGATCCTGCAACTGGTAGCCAAACTCATACCTTTAAACCTTGCCTCATGTTCAAAGAATTGGCTTTGAAGGTCGTGGATTTGGCTATGGAGGAAGTTGATTTGCTCGTTGAGGGAGAAGATGATGTCCTTTATGGGCTTGCCATCCACCTTGAGATCACGGGTATAGTCCGCGATCATGAGGTGATTGGCATTGAGTCCACGCTCCACCATCCCCTTGCACTTGAAGATGTCCTGCTCCATAGGTCCAAGCCTGGCCTCCACGGATCCAGTCCCCCTGGGTCCTTGCACATTGCGGATGTGCAACACCCCATCGCGCATCTAGATAGCTTGAGGGTGCTTGAGGGAGTCCTGGATTTGGGGGTGTCCGGATAGCCGAACTATCACCTTTAGCCGGACTCCTGGACTATGAAGATACAAGATTGAAGACTTCGTCCCGTGTCCGGATGGGACTTTCCTTGGCGTGGAAGGCAAGCTTGGCGATACGGATATGTAGATCTCCTACCATTGTAACCGACTCTGTGTAACCCTAACCCTCTTTGGTGCCTATATAAACTGGAGGGTTTTAGTCCATAGGACAAACAACAATCATACCATAGGATAGCTTCTAGGGTTTAGCCTCTCTGATCTCGTGGTAGATCTACTCTTGTACTACCCATATCATCAATATTAACCAAGCAGGAGTAGGGTTTTACCTCCATCGAGAGGGCCTGAACCTGGATAAAAACATCGTGTCCCTTGTCTCCTGTTACCATCCGCCTAGACACACAGTTCGGGACCCCCTACCCGAGATCCACCGGTTTTGACACCGACATTGGTGCTTTCATTGAGAGTTCCTCTGTGTCGTCATCTTTAGGCCCGATGGCTCCTCTGATCATCAACGACGATGCGGTCCAGGGTGAGACCTTTCTCCCCGGACAGATCTTCATATTCGGCAGCTTTGCACTGCGGGCCAATTCGCTTGGCCATCTGGAGCAGATTGAAAGCTACGCCCCTGGCCATCAGGTCAGATTTGGAAGTTTGAACTATACAGCTGACGTCCGCGGAGACTTGATCTTCGACGGGTTCGAACCACAGCCAAGCGCGTCGCACTATCACGATGGGCATGATCTAGCTCTGCCGACGAACAGTGCCCTGGGGGCCGCACCAGTGTCCGCTCCGACCCTTAGCTCAGAGCCGACTGCGTCGATCGAGGACGGGTGGCTGGACACCGCCTCGGGGGCTACTATTTCTACGGCGATTGGGCCGAACACCAACCCTGTCCTTTGCGAAGCTCGTGACTCCAAGGCGTCGGAATCCTCTCCGAACTCCGAACCTTCCGCGCCCCTGCCAATCGAATCCGATTGGGCGCCGATCATGGAGTTCACCGCCGCGGACATCTTTCAGCACTCGCCCTTTGGCGACATCCTGAATTCACTAAAGTCTCTCTCTTTATCAGGAGAGCCCTGCTGGATTATGGTCAGCAAGGTTGGGATGTGGTCGACGAAAAAATTCAAAGCCCACCCACCACCCACTTCGTAGCCACTATCGAAAGTTTAAACGACGTGCTCGACTTCGACTCCGAAGACATCGATGGTATGGACGACGATGTAGGAGATAAACATGAACCAGCACCTATAAGGCACTGGACAGCCACCTCATCTCACGATGTATACATGGTGGACACACCTAAAGGAAGCGACGACGAGGAGCAACGAGATGCCGCGAGGGATCATTCCCTCGAAAAGCAGTCAAAACGGCGACGTAAGCTCAAAGGGCCAGCCCGGCATTGGCTCAAAAGCCTCCCCGAAAACACCATTGGAAGTTGGGAAGAGCTCGAGGATGCTTTTCGGGCAAATTTTCAAGGGACCTATGTCCGACCTCCGGATGCAGACGATTTAAGTCACATAACTCAACAACCCGGAGAGTCATCCTGAAAATTCTGGAACAGATTCCTTACTAAAAAGAACCAAATAGTCGACTGTCCGGACGCCGAAGCCTTAATAGCTTTCAAACACAACGTCCGAGATGAATGGCTCGCCAGACACCTCGGCCAAGAAAAGCCAAGAACAATGGCCGCATTAACAAGCCTCATGACCCGCTTTTGCGCGGGAGAGGATAGCTGGCTGGCAAGATGCAGTACCAGCGACCCAAGTACATCCGAAGTCAGGGATGGAAACGGGAAACCGCGACGCAGCAAGGACCAGCGCCGGACCAAGGGAAATAGCCCGAAGAGCACGACAGTCAACGCCGGATTCAAAAGCTCTCGACAGAATCATAAAAAACTGCCCCTTAAGGATAACAGGGACGAGATATCTAACTTAAACAAAATCTTGGACAAGATATGCCAAATCCACAGTACTCCCGGGAAGCCTGCAAACCATACCCATAGAGATTGTTGGGTCTTCAAGCAGTCCGGCAAACTCAACGCCGAACACAAGGGGCTCGACACACCAAGCGAGGACGATGACGAACCCCACAAGCAGAGCACCGGAAAACAAAAGAATTTCCCACAAGAAGTCAAAACAGTTAACTCACTTCACGTGACAAAAGGGAAAAATAGAGCGGCGCCCATAGAGGTACGCGCCATACGGCCTATCCCAGAGGAGTCCCGCCATTGGTCACCTTCGACCATCAGGATTACTCTAGAAGTATCCGGAATGCAGGATGGACTGCCTTGATATTAGACCCGATAGTTGACGGACTCCAATTTACACAAGTCCTAATGGACGGCGGCAGTGATCTAAGCCTGCTATACCAGGACACAATCCGCAAAATGGGGATAGAACCAACCAAAATTCGCCATAGCAACACTTCCTTTGAAGGAGTAACGCCAGGCCCATATGCCCATTGTACGGGCTCTCTACTGCTAGAAGTTGTGTTTGGCTCACCCGGCAACTTCCGCCGCGAAAAGTTAACCTTCCACCTCGCCCCATTTACAAGTAGCTATCAAGCACTACTGGGACGCGAAGCTTTCGCCCGCTTTAACGCAATACCGCATTATGCATCCCTTACACTTAAAATGCCCGGTCCGCGAGGCATCATCTCCTTAAAGGGAAATATCGAGTGTTCCTCGAGCGCGGATGATTCTGTGACTGCCTTGACAGCCACACACTAAACCGGCTTCACTAATCAAAGCACCTAAACAGGTCGTCCGGACCCCAGACACGGTTAGACGAGTCCGGCGTAAACATACAAGGGCTTACTAGCCGCATACCCCCGCACAAGGGGCTCCGCGCCTATACAACAAGAGACAATAAAGCTCAATCTTATTCATTTTTTGAATCGTACTTTGTTTATTTAATATAACGTACATTTTCGCACGATCTTTTTCAACTAAGTTCCTCTCTTTTACAGATGAACACCGTGCTACACCCGTCCAGGATACGACACAACGGAGACACAGGCGCAGACATGCAGTAGGGACCTGTGACAAGGATTCTTTTCAGATTAAGACCCTGCGTAAACCTTTTTTACTGTCTCTTGTTGATACACATCCCCTGGTTTCCTTCCATAACCGAGGAGGAGGCCGGCGTTTTGGCATGGGCCACGTCAGAATTTTGCGCGTACCTGGACACCAAGGGCTTATTACCAAGGGCGTTGTTCGTCCTGTTTTCATAAAGACCGAATACCTTAGGGAGTGTCCGGCGTCTCGAGTTAGGCCTTATATGCATCAGCTCCGAATCATGTCTTTGGTCAAATGTTGGGTTTGCCCGGCTCTTGTGTTTTGCTGCCTTACATTCCGCTCTATCGGCTAAGCGGCACCAGGAGAACTACTGCGATTGTGCCCCGATTCGGCCAGGCGAGCACCTTAGTAGAGAAAGCCGAAAACTGACTGTCATGATATAGTGTGAGACTGGTCAACCACTCGATGACCCACCGAAATCTATAGGATTCCTCCCCATTGACGAAGGGGCGTTTCCCGGTCAGGCACATACGCGCCCCGAATTCGGGTGAGCCCGGTGCCCCTAGGGTCTATATAGTAGCCCCACTGTCAAACTCCTATGGCTAAGTGAAAGTGATAAAGCATTATAGTCTGGTTGCCTAGTTTGCTGCGCTACCACCTCCTTGATAGGACCAAGACGTTGGATCAAGTGTGAAAATGCGCCTTCTGCAAACACCCCCGCATTATATGCGTGGGGGCTGAAGCCGAAGGCTGCCATCTTTCAGGCTATATATACATATACATTACCGGCCGCACAGGAGGTATTTTAATTCTTGAAAGGCACAAGTATAAAAAGCTCTTATATTCCATCGATACATTGTTTCACAATAATACATGTTATTCGAACATAATATCCTTCGAGCACTGCGTCTCTATTAAACGAGCCCCCTGCAGAACTTCCTGAAAATAGTGCTTGACAGGAACTCGGCTTCCGTCCGAATCTTGGGATGCAACATCGGTGGCCTTCATCTCCGCCCAGTATGTCTTGACACGGGAAAGAGCCATCCGCGCACCCTCTATGCATGCCGACCTCCTCATTGCATTGGTATGCGGCACCGCACCAAGGAACTGCTGCACCAAGCCAAAATAACTCTTTGGCTCGGGCCTTTTCGGCCACAAAAGACTCACGACATCCTTCATGGCAATTCCGGATAACCTATTCAGCTCCGCCCATTCGGCCAAACGATCGGTTAATGGAAGTGGGCGCACTGGATTATGGAACTGCGACCAAAAAACCTTTTCCATTTCGTGATCTTGTTGATCTCGGAAGTGTTCGGCCGCGTCTGTGGCACTTGCCGCCAAGTCCAGATAAGCATCCTCCGCACTCCACAGCTGGTCCTACTGAGCATATTTAGGATCCACGAATTTCCTCCGCAGTAGAAAGGGCTTTCCAGCCGCGATATCTCTAGCCTGACACAGCTCCTCCTTCATAGCTCTCATCGCATATCGAGCATCCTTGGCCTCGGTAGTGGCCTTTTTCAGGTCCTCTTGCACCGCTCGATCTTCTTTTTCAAGAAGCTTACAGCGGTCGGCAGCATTCTTAAACTTCACGGCCATCTCGGCCATTTCTTTCTTGCTTCGGCAGTGAGCAGCCTATTCGGCTTTTAGCTCTTCGGTCGCCTTTAAGGCAGCAGCATCACTCTTTCTGGCCTGCTCCTTGGCTCGGGCGAGCTCCGCCCGAAGGTTCTCCATGGCAGCAGCACCATCTGCATCAAGCATACACGTTGTAAGGCACGGGCATCAAGTTCCCGTACCTGGTGTCCGTGGAGAAATTGCATACCTTGTGACTCGTCAAGTCTCCTATTGACAAGCGCGATGTCGGCATCCGCCACATCAAGTTGCCGCTTTAGTTCGGCACATTCATCAGCCCGGCTAGCCACCGGACCCTTCGCCACCTACATAGGAAGGGCGACACATTATACCTGGGATTATGATCCTCGGCGCGCTGTCATTTTTGACAACACAATGAGCCTCAGGGGCTACTATCTACACAGGGAGCATTTTATATGCGGAACAGTCAGAAGGTACATCATTTTGCGTACCTCAAAACCTGTCAGTAAACTTCTGACGGCTTCGTGCAATCCGCTCTCAGCGGATGTAATCCTTTTCATCACCGTACCCATTAATGCACGGTGATCTTCTGAGATAGACGCCCGCCCGAGCAGATCCTTCAGCTCTCCCGACCGTACACCAGGTGGTGCCGGACTCGTCTGATGGCCTTTTTCGAAGGCCGGACGCAGAGGGCTTGGAGGGGACATACGACTGCCTTCCAACCCCGCCGGACTCGGAGAAACCCTCCGCGACGACACCTCAGGGTCGCCCATCTCGCAAGACAGTACGGCTGGGGGAGGCGTTTCGCTCTCTATCATCTCCGGACGAAGATCCCCTGAAGATGAGCTCTGCTAAGAAGGGCTGAGATCCGAACTACAAGGTAAAATTTCGGTTATCTTCATCAGAAATAGGGAAGGGATATCCTTTATTTAAAAAAAACTCCCCTTTTTACTTACGACTCGGTGGAGGGCTGATCCCCTTGGGGGCATAATGCGGCCGAGGCATCTCTCGGCGCAGGACCCTCTGATGAAGATTTCTTCCCCCGCTTTGAGACCATGGTCTCCGGGTCTTCAGAGGCGGTCCTCTTCTTCCCTTGGATGGAGGGATTCTTGATCCCTCCTTTCCTGACAGCCTCCTTTGCGGAGGCGGTAGCTTCCTTGTTCCCCCCTTCACCTTCTTCCGAAGGCGCAACCTCCAGCATCCTGGTTAACACGGGATCCGGCATGGTCTCAGGGAGGGGGGCCGGACACCTGATTAACTTTGCTTTCGCTATCCACTCCTATTCAAGGAACAACTCTTTTAAAGGGCAAGTTCGTGATAAATATGGGATAGCGTGTCCGGGTACAGGGCTACTTACTTGAGTATCCAGGCCGGACACATCGCTTGTGATCCGAAGAGAAGCTTGTACATCTCCACGGGCGTCTCGCCCATAAAATGTTGGAGAGCTCGTGGTCCCTCCGGGTTAAATTCCCACAGGCGGAGGGGGCGACGTTTGCAGGGCAGGATGCGACGAATCAGCATGACCTGCGCTACTACGACCAGAGTGATCTCTCTCTCTAGGAGGTCTTGAATGCGGCCCTGCAACAAGGGCATGTCCTTGGACGCCCCCCAGTCAAGTCCTTTATTGACCCATGACGCCAGCCGCGGTGGAGGACCCGAGCGAAAGGCGGGTGGCGCCACCCATTTGGTTCCCCTGGGAGCTATGATATAAAACCACTCTTGTTGTCATAGGCTGAGCTCCTCTTGGAAAGAGCCCTCGGGCCATGGAGCATCAGCATTCTTGCTTATAACAGCCCCTCCGCACTCTGCCTGCTACCCCTTGATCATCTTCGGCTCCACTTTGAAGGTCTTGAGCCACAATCCGAAGTGAGGGGTAATGCGAAGGAAGGCTTCGCATACGACAATGAACGATGAGATGTGGAGGATGGACTCCAGATCCAAGTCATGAAATTCCAACCCATAATAAAACATGAGCCCCCTCACGAAGGGGTCCATCGGGAAGCCCAGCCCCCGAAGGAAGTGAGACGTGAACACCATGCTTTCACTAGGCTTGGGAGTGGGAATAACCTGCCCTTGGGCAGGCAGCCTATGCGATATTTCGTCGGTTAGATACCTGGCATCTCTTAGCCTTAGCATGTCTTCTTCCGTAACGGAGGAAGGCATCCACCGGCCTTGTAGGTCAGAGCCGGACATCGTCGAAGGTCCGAGGTGCCTGAATCTGGAGCTTTGGGTGTTGGAACTCGAGGCGAAGGGCGGATTCGATTGAGATTGAAAGAAAGGAGTGGAGCCTTGGTTCTTTATAAAGAGGTTGAATACCAAGAGCCTTCCCGGTGACCGTTCGGGACTCGCTTTCAATAGAGGAGACGTGCCAACAGGCACGACTGGGTTACCCGCGCCCGTATTAATGAGAATCCCGGAATAAGGGGACACGATCTCTGCTTTGATAAGACGTGCCAAGGAAACAGCCTTGCTAAACGCGCTGAGGTGGGACAGTAAAAACGATTCGAATAAAGGCTTGGCCGTGGTGTGATGTCACGCCATGGAATACGTCAGCAGATTGAATTTGTGTAAATATTATTCTCTCTATGGTGGTATGTGGAACTTATCTTGCAGAGCCGGACACTATCCTTGTGTTCAAAATCTTCTATGAAGTATTCGGAGGAGGAACCTGCCTTGCAATGCCGAAGACAATATGCGCGCCGGACTCGTCGTTGTTGAATCCTGGTTCAGGGGCTACTGAGGGAGTCCTGGATTAGGGGGTGTCCGGATAGCCGAACTATCACCTTTGGTCGGACTCCTGGACTATGAAGATACAAGATTGAAGACTTTGTATCGTGTCCGGATGGGACTTTCCTTGGCGTGGAAGGCAAGCTTGGCGATACGGATACGTAGATCTCCTACCATTGTAACCGACTCTGTGTAACCCTAACCCTCTTTGGTGCCTATATAAACCGGAGGGTTTTAGTTCGTAGGACGAACAACAATCATACCATAGGCTAGCTTCTAGGGTTTAGCCTCTCTGATCTCGTGGTAGATCTACTCTTGTACTACCCATATCATCAATATTAATCAAGCAGGAGTAGGGTTTTACGTCCATCGAGAGGGCCCGAACCTGGGTAAAAACATCGTGTCCCTTGTCTCCTGTTACCATCCGCCTAGACGCACAGTTCGGGACCCCCTACCCGAGATCCGCTGGTTTTGACACCGATAGTGCTGCATCACCTCCTGCAGATATGGGTTGATGACGTTATCGAAGAACTTGTCCTTGAAGGAGCTTGAAGCAGCCATGGTGGATTGGGTCTGATAAAAAACAGCAAGAAAAGAGAACAGGAGATTTCTCTGTGATATGGAGGTTAACAGGATCGGTAGGTACATATAGATTTTTATCTTGGGGAACAAGCACAACGTAAGAAAAACGGAGACCGGAAAGTACCCGAGGTGGGCACAACCCACCTGGGTGCGCCAGGCATGCCTGGCGCACCCTGGTGTATCGTGCACACCAGGGTCACTTTCCTGGAAGTTTCTTATTTTCCTAATTTTCTAAATATTTCAAAACTGACAAAAAACATTTTTGCGGATTTTTTGGAGTCCGTTTACTTACCGTATCACATACCTCCTTATTTTCACGATTCTGGGAGTGTTCCGGAAGGACTCTTTTATGTGTTCTTCCGGTGTCAAAGTTTGGATAACATTGCTTTCAACATTAATGGGTGTACCTGAGATATAGTTTTATTCGTTGCCCATTGACAACCTTCGGGTTAGTCCATGCGGCATTATTTATTTTGATAGCTCCGGATCGACAGACCTCCTCGATGACATTGGGTCCTTCCCATTTGGAGAGGAGTTTTCGTGCAAAGAATCTGAAATGAGAGTTGTACAAAAGAACATATTCTCCGACTTTGAACTCACGCTTTTGGATTCTTTTATCATGCCATATTTTAAATTTTTCTTTGAATAACTTAGCATTTTCATAAGCCTGGGTTCTCCATTCACCTGTTGAGCTAATATCAAATAACCTATTTTCCCCAGTAAGTTTGAAATCATAATTGAGTTCTTTTATTGCCCAAAATGCTTTGTGTTCTAACTCAAGAGGTAAATGACATGCTTTTCTATAAACCATTTTATATGGAGACATACCCATAGGATTTTTGTAAGCTGTTCTATAAGCCCAAAGTGCATCATCTAATTTCTTAGACCAATTCTTCCTGGACCTATTGAAGTCTTTTGTAAGATTAGTTTTATTTCTCAATTGCTAAGTTCAACTTGACCACTAGACTGAGGATGATAAGGTGGCACAATTCTATGGTTAACATCATACTTAACAAGCATTTTACGGAAAGCACCATGAATAAAGTGTGAACCACCAACAGTCACTAAATATCTAGGGACTCCAAACCTTGGGAACATAACTTCATTAAGCATTTTAATAGAGGTGTTGTGATCAACACTACTGGTTGGAATAGCTTCTACCCACTTAGTAACATAATCAACAGCAACCAAAATATGTGTATACCCATTTGAGGAAGGAAAAGGTCCCATGGAGTCAAATCCCCAAACATCAAATGGTTAAACCGCAAGTGAATAATTCATAGGCATTTCTTGACGCTTACCGATATTACCTATTCTTTGGCATTCATCACATGATGATACGAACTTACGGGCATCCTTGAAGAGAGTAGGCCAATAAAAACCAGATTGCAATACCTTATGAGCGGTTCTGTCTCCCGCGTGATGTCCTCCATAAGCTTCGGAGTGACATTTCCGTAGGATTTGTTCCTGTTCATGCTTAGGTACATAACATCTAATAATACCATCTACTCCTTTATAAATATGTGGGTCATCCCAAAAGTAATGTCTTAAATCATAGAAGAATTTTTTATTTTGTTGGTATGTGAAGCTAGGTGGTATGTATTTAGCAACAATATAATTAGCATAATCAGCATACCAAGGTGTACTATGAGAAACATTTATTGCAGCTAGTTGTTCATCAGGGAAGCTATCATTAATAGGTTGTGGGTCATCAAGAATATTCTCAAGTCTAGACAAGTTATCAGCTACGGGGTTCTCTGCTCCTTTCTTGTCAGTGATATGCAAATCAAATTCTTGTAGCAGAAGAACCCACCTAATGAGTCTAGGTTTAGCATCTTTCTTTTCCATAAGATATTTTATAGCAGCATGATCAGTGTGAACAATTACTTTAGAATCAACAATGTAAGATCTGAATTTATCACAAGCAAACACCACTGCTAAGAATTCTTTTTCAGTAGTAGCATAGTTTCGTTGAGCACTTTCTAGAGTTTTACTAGCATAATGAATAACATTTAGTTTCTTATCAACTCTTTGTCCTAGAACAGCACCAACAACATAATCATTAGCATCACACGTAATCTCAAAAGGCAAGTTCCAGTTAGGTGGTTGAACAATAGGTGCAGTGATTAAGGCTTTCTTTAGTGTTTCAAAGGCCTCCATGCAATCATCATCAAACACAAAGGGAATATCCTTTTGCAAAAGATTAGTAAGAGGCCTAGAAATTTTAGAAAAGTCTTTGATAAACCTCCTGTAGAAACCAGCATGACCAAGGAAACTACGAATACCTTTGATATCTTTAGGACATGGCATTTTCTCAATTGCATCAACCTTGGCTTTGCCCACATCAATGTCTCTTTCAGAAATTTTATGGCCCAAGACAATACCTTTGTTAACCATAAAGTGGCACTTCTCCCAATTCAAGACAACATTGGTTTGTTCACATCTCCGCAAAACTCGATCTAGATTGCTTAAACAATCATCAAAAGACTTCCCATAAACAGAAAAGTCATCTATGAAAACCTGAACAATCTTTTCACAAAAATCAGAGAATATAGCAGTCATACATCTTTAAAAGGTATAAACCAAAAGGCATACGTCTATAAGAAAATGTTCCAAAAGGACAAGTAAAAGTGGTCTTTTCTTGATCAAATTGTAAAACAGGTATTTGCGAAAAGCCAGAGTATCCATCAAGGAAGCAAAAATGTGTGTGCTTAGATAATCTTTCCAACATTTGATCAATAAAAGGCAGAGGGTAATGATCTTTTCTAGTGGATTTATTTATTTTTTCTATAATCAATTACCATTCTATAGCCCATGACAATTCTTTGTGGAATAAGCTCATTCTTATAGTTAGGAACAACGGTAATGCCTCCCTTCTTAGGGACACAATGAACAGGGCTTACCCATCTACTATCAGCTATAGGATAGATTATACCTGCTTCCATAAGTTTCAATATTTCCGTTCTTACCACTTCTTTCATTTTTGGATTTAACCGACATTGGTGATCAACAACGGGTTTAGCATCAGGTTCCATATTAATCTTGTGCTGACATAGAGTGGGACTAATGCCCTTAAGATCATCAAGAGTATATCCAATATCTGGCCTGTGCTTCCTTAGAACTTGCAATAATATTTCTTCTTCATGTTCTGAAAGGTTAGCACAAATAATAATAGGATATATCTTATTTTCATCAAGATAAGCATATTTCAGAGTGTTTGGTAATTGTTTTAATTTAAACACATGATCACCTTTAGGTGGAGGAGGACCTCCTAGAGTTTCAATAGGAAAATTGTGTTTAAGTAGAGGTGGTTGTTTGAAAAAGATTGTATCTATTTCATTTCTTTCACGCATATGCAAATCATTTTCATGGTCTAGCAAATATTGTTCCAAAGGATCAGTAGGAGGCACAACAATAGAAGCAAGACCAATAATTTCATCCTTACTAGGCAAATCTTTCTTATGAGGTTGTTTACTAAACTTGGAAAAATTAAATTCATGAGATTCATCACCAAAGCTAACACCGACAGTTTGTTTCTCACAATCTATTTTAGCATTTATGGTGTTCAAGAAAGGTCTACCAAAAATAATGGGACAAAAGTCATCTGTGGGGTGCTAAGAACAAGAAAATCAGTAGGGTATTTTATTTTCCTACACAAGACTTCAACATCCCTAAGAATCCCAATTGGTGATATAGTATCTATATTAGCAAGTTTAATAGTAACATCTATGTCTTCTATTTCAGCAGGTGCTATTTCGTCTTTAATTTCTTGGTATAAGGAGAAAGGAATAGCACTCACTCTAGCACCTAGGTCACATAACCCATGATAACAGTGATCCCCTATCCTATCTGAGACAACAGGCATGCCAACAACTGGTCTATGTTTATCTTTTCCTTCCGGATTGGCAATTCTATAAGCTTCACTAGAGAAGTAGATAACATGCCCATCAATATTATCAACTAAGAGATCTTTAACCATAGCAACACTAGGTTCAACTTTGATTTGTTCAGATGGTTTGGGTGTTCTAATATAACTTTTGTTAACCACAGTTGAAGCTTTAGCATGTTCCTTCATCCTAACAGGAAAAGGTGGTTTTTCAATATAAGCAGTGGGGACAACTGGATCAACATTGTAAATGATAGTTTCTTCTTTAGCTTTTACCGGTTCTTTAATAACTTCATTAATTGGTGGGTGATATTTGAACCACTTCTCCTTAGGGAGATCAACATGAGTATCAAAAGATTCACAAAAGGAAGCTACTATCTCAGAGTCAAGTCCATATTTAGTGCTAAACTTCTGAAAAGCATCGGTATTCATAAAAGATTTAACACAATCAAACTTAGGTTCAATACCTGACTCTTTACCTTCGTTGAGTTCCCAATCTTCAGAGTTGCTGTTGGGGAAACTGATCCACGAACACCTATGGGGACCTGCGGACCGAGCCCCTTTCGGGTCGGCGGGGGGCGGAGATCGCATGAAGAGCAGATCGAGGCGAAGCACACGAGCAGTTTACCCAGCTTTGGAGCTCTCCGGAGAGATAATACTCCTACTGCTGCTTGTCTGATTGTATTGTGTTCTTGCTCAGGAGCGCAGAGTGCTATAGTACACCCTAGGTGCTAACGAAACTGAGTGTGAGTGTGTTTCTGGCTTCGAACCTCCCCAACCTCCGCTACATTGTGCATGGGCCTCCTTTTATATGCTAAAGGGGCCACCAACAGGTGGCAACGTAGACAAGGGTAAAAATGGAAAAAGAGTTGCGGTAGGTACAACTACCATGTATAGTGTATCGTACAATGTATCATACCTAACCCTGACGGCAGGGGACAAAGGCATTAAATACCCTTCTGCGTCGCCCAAATAGTGCAAATAGGGACCGTCAGGGGCGCCACCGCTTGCCACGATGGCTATCTTGTTAGCACCGCTTGCCACCGCACACCGCTGGCTGCACAGCCTCCTGCCACGCGCGCCTGGAAAGGCCCTAGGGCAACACGTTGGTGGATGTGCTGGAGCGCGGGTATGGAGTGGTAGCCTGCCGTGGCAAGCGCCTTGCCGCGGTCGTTGTCTTGTCGCGCTCGGAAGCTTGTCGCTCCCTGGGCCTGGCCGGGACGCGTGGCATGTCGCGGCAAGTTCCTTGAGATGCCTTGGTTGGCCTTCCCGGCAAGCTCCTCTTGCCGGGGCCTTGTCTTCTTGGCTTGGATACTTTGTTCTTGAATGGCTTCCCGGCAAGCTCCTCTTGCCGGGGCCTTGTCTCCTTGACTTGAATACTTTGTTCTTGAATGGCTCCAAAGGAACCACGGAGGACCTTGGCGGTCACCCGGCAAGCCTTGCCGCGGGGTGCTGCGACTGCCCGTGCACAAGTTCGGGATACTAGGGTACCCCTACTCTAGTACACCGACAGGAGCCCCCGGGCCTGGGCCACACACGGTGCCGAGCGCTGTTGGGCCAGGCCCAAAACAGGGCACAGGCACGCGCGGCCTGGGTTACGCCAAATCTTACTCCATATCCACCGCGTCCTCCCCGAACAGCACGCGTCGAATGCGGCGTCGTGGGAGAGATCGTGGGTGGTTTCTTTATTCGGAAAGGCGGAACGTCCGCCCCCTCCCTCTTTATAAGCAGGGAAAGCAGGGGCAGTTCGCCCATCTCGCCGGTTGCTACTCCAATCTCAGAATCTCCGCTGCTCCCCCTTCTTCCCAAAGCCGAAATAGAGCAGCACTCCGCCCCCCATCGTCACCGGCACCACCAATGCCGTCGATCTCCCCCACCACCTCCGCCATGGCTCCGAAAGCCGACAAGGGGAAGGGTGTGAAGTCGGCCAAGGCGCAGCGGCTCGTGGCGCTGCGAAAGGGGCGGGCCATCTTCCCCCCCCCCCCAGCTCACCGCGAAGGAGCTGAGGGAGTACTACTACCTTTTCTGGTCGACGGAGACGCGAGCGCATCCGCACACGAAGGTACTCTCCGCCGCCGCTTCGGGACTGGCTCCGAATGGATACCCTTTCTTCGCATTGTTCTTCTACTGCGGGCTCTGCCCGCCTTTCTCCGAATTCTTCTGCGACATCATGAACACCTACGGGCTCCACCTCCTTGACTTCACCCCCAACGCCGTTCTGACCATGGCAGTTTTCGCACATCTCTGCAAAAACTTTGTCGGAGTCCATCCAAACGTAGCCCTTTTCCGCCACTTCTTTATGCCTCGAGTTAAGAGAGGAGAGCCCCTATCCGGTGGAATCGCCTGGATCTCGAGGACCGGCAAGAAGGAAGCCTATCTGGAGGGAGAGCTCCGCAGCAAGTGGGACGAATGGAGAGCAGATTGGTGCTGGATTGTCGAGGAGAACCCGAATCCGTTTACCGCCCAGCGCCAAGCTCCAGTAGTGCGCGGCAACGATTGGAGCAACGTGGCCCCGGAAGACGCTAGGCTGAAGATCGCCGTCAATCGGATCCTACGCCTCAGGCTTGCGGGGCTCACTGTAGGCGCCGTTGGCGCAGATTTTCTTCGGCGCCGCATCGCCCCTCTGCAGGAAAGGGGGAGACCCGCCTGGGAATTCCAGAATGCGGCGGATATCATGAGGCTACGCCCGGGCCTCAACTTCAACTTCACTATCTTGGAACTGGATGCGATGCTCCTGGAACTGTTCAAGCACGATCCTGAACATCCCGGAGCGTTCAGGTTGCCGAGGGGCGTCGTTCCGCTATGCAACAACTCCTCGCTCGACCGCATCCGTGCAATGATGCCGCTGTGCGATTCACATGGAATCGTCCCCACTTGGCAAGAGCCTGCAGACGACATCGTGCAGGAGTTCTTTGACAGCCTGGTAGAAGTGCCGGTCCGCACCGAGGAGCAGAAGAGCCTCACTCGCGACACCACCGACGATGAGATGCAGCGCATCGCCACTAGGCTGGAAGAGGCGGCGGCAGCCGCTGCCGCGGGCGTGTTTGGATTCACCGTGGAGGAGGCAGAGGCAGCAGAGGCGGTAAGTCTTGTCGAGCGAGAAGAGCTTGCCGGTGAGGAAGAACTTGCCGGGCCTGAAGCCGAGTCGAGCGAGCCCGCCGAGGGCGCGATCGGCTCCTCCTCTTCCCCACCTTCAGCCAGCTCGCCGCAAGCGGAGCCCCAAGCTCCACCAAGAAGGCGTCTCCGCAGGGCCGGGGACGTAGCGGGGCGGCAGACGGGTCAACAGCCACCACGCCGCGCGACGCGCTCTACCGCGGCAAGCACTGTTGCCGCGGGAGCACCTCACGCCGCTGCGGCAACTGGAGCGGGGTCCTCCCAGTCCGTCGCTTCTGACCCCGCCAAGCGGCTCAGGGAACCCACTCCTCCGCCTCGTCGCGCCGGAGGCGAGCCGGACTTTGATCTCTCCGCGCTCAGCTCCAACAAGGAAGAAGAAGAGTAAGATTCTTTGATGTACTTGTAGTTCTTCGATTCTTGCTGTTTTTGTCTTGCATCTGATTTGCTTTACTCCGAACTCATTCCTTTTCAGGACTCTGGCCCAGAGAGCGGTGAAGAGAGCCAAGGCCCCGGTGATTGTCATCGAGGACGAACCCACCGCGTCAATAGGGGACGTGTCCGAGACCACCTTGCCGGACCCGGCAATCATTCCTCAAAGCAGCCCCCAGCGCAGCCCCCAGCGTAAGTATATGGTTTACTTGCTGCTGTTCCGCGCGCATGGGTGCTCTTTCTTTGCTGATATCTGATTCTTGGTTTGTGTAGGAGCAGAGCAGCCTCACCAGGAGTGCCCGGAAGCCGCTCCCGACGTGCCATCTGCTTCGACTACACCACCAAGGGAGGATTCCCCGGCAAGGGGGCGTTCTCCGGCAAGGGAGAAGTCTCTGGCAAGGGACAGTTCTCCGGCAAGGGACGGCACCAGCGACCCTCCGATGGTGGAGACCACGACTGTGGATCCTAGCACAGGTAATCCTTTTGCCTGAAAAACTGCCCTTGGGTTCTTTTTTCTTCTGATTTTCTTTCTGAATATTTGCTTGACTTTTCTCCCTTCTTCGGTCTTCAGATCCATCTGCCACGGAGCCAATGGAAACCGAGGTCGCCGGCGAGGAGAGCGCGCATGGCAATACCAACGACGCCGCCGACACCGAAGAAGAAGCCGGAGCTGATGATCCCGCCGGCGCAGAGGCCGCCAAAGCTGCCGCCGCAGAAGCTGGTGAGGGGTCCGGCGATTGCACTGACGGCCCTGAGGCCGCAGGAGCACCAGGCGCTACGCCGACCGCCGATCCCTCCGCCGCTGCTGCAGCGCTAGGCTCCGAGGAGCCCCAGCCCGACGCCTATTTGAAGGCCGGCGATGGCATCTTCACCAAGCTCCCCTGGGTGTCAGTCTCCAGGGCGCCGGTCAAAGGGGAAACCTTGTATGGAGAGGTGCTCGCCTCCGCTGGGCTGACGCTGGTCGACGCGCCAAGCAGCAGCAGCGACGAGCCTGAGGAGGAGCGGCTGCTGCAGAAGCTGTTGTCGCTCTACCGCGCCCGACAAGCCAATCTGGAATCCTGGGAAGCACTTGTCGCGAAGGCGGGAGTGGACATCGAGAAGCGCGCGGAGGAGCTCCGGGGTCTTCGCCAGGAAGCTCTCCGGTCCCTGGCAGAGGAGCGGGAGCAACTCACCGAGGAGCGGAAAGCCTTCCTCCTCGAGAAGGCGGAAGCTGAAGAGCAGCAGCGGGTTGCTGCCGAGAAGCTATTTGCGCAGGAAGGCGAATTGGCGCAGCGCAAGGTTAACCTTGATAGCCACGAGGAGGAGCTTGCCGCGCGCGAGCAAACAGTTGGTGGGGCACTCAAGGAAGCAAAGGATGCTGCCGCAGCTGCCGAGGCCGCCAAGAAGGAGCTGGAGGTGAAGGTGGCGCAGCTGGAGGCTGATCTCAAGGCGAGCGGTGAGGAGCTCGCTGCGCTCAAGCGTGAGCGCGAGAAGGACGCCACCGCTCATGGCGAGCTGCAGGGTCGTCTCGCCGAGAGGAGCCAGGAGCTTAACACCGCCAAGGACTCCAACGCAGATCTTGAGTTGAAGCTGATCACTTTGACCAAGACGCTAGACGGCGCCAGGGAGCGGGAGGCGGCCTTGAAGAAGGAGATCAAGGCCAACGAGGCGCTGCTGGCGAGTGCTGCCGCCGCCCAGAACACCTTCAAGGAGAATGTGGAGCACTGGACGGAGGGTCTTGTGGATGTTGCCGCAGCCATCGACGGGGAGCTGGCGCAACTGGGGATGGAGGATCTTGCATATTCCTCCGATGAGCACCTCCAACCCAGTGTCAAGCTCAGCTTGTTCTTCAAAGGCGTGGCGACGGCCCTCCAGCGGCTCCGGGAGAGGATCCCAAAGCAACTGGCCGACGAGTCGCGCAAGATCTGCGCGGGGGCTCTTCAAAAGGTGCTGGTGAAGGTGGCCTTCCGCAACCCAGGCCTCAACCTCACCAACGTCCTCTGGTCCTTGCCGCCGGATGCTGATCTGGAAGCGCTCAAGGCCCTTGTCGCACCCATTGTGGACAAGGTGAGCGGGATCAAGAGGGTTGAGGGCGATCGCGTAGATTAGGCCGCCCGTTTTCTCTTTTCCTTGTCGCTGCTGGCCATGTCATGAGAACAATCTGTTAGAGCCGCGACAAGCTATCTTGTAATATGACTCTATTTTGGGTAGCGATTACTTGATTCCTTCCTTTGTATGTTTTCGCCCTACGCTTTTAGGGAACTTGTCGGCGCAGGCACCTTAGCCGCGAGCGCTGAGTGCGGGACGTCAGCAGCCTGCTGGCGGTGCCGCTACCGACAAGAATCTTGTCGCAACTAGTGGCAGCTCACTTAAGTTGTTGAGCGGACTCGAAACAAGTAAGGGCGCAACTAGCTACGAGTTGGTTCCTCCGCGCACAGGTTTTCCATACAAAGCACGGTCGTTCGAGGAAGATAACTTAAAAATTTTAAGACTAATTGCTCAAACTTTGGCAACTTAGCTTTTCTGTCGTTCGCTTCCCGGTAAGGCGAAATCTCTTCGAACGACGCTTGGTCCACACCATTATCTTCTCCTTTCCCCCCGGCAAACTTGTGGGCGAGGGAACCTCCCCTTTTTTGAGAAAAAGAAAGAAGAGAAAATAATGATATGGAGCCTTGTGGCTCGTTATTGCTTACCGGGGGTCAGTGCTGCACAAAGTGTCAGATAACAGATGCAAAAAATAGAAAGCATGGAATTGACAAGATGTGCGGAGCACATGAGCTTTATTTATGCATGGGGTCTGCGCCTGGCTTTGTACGAGGGATGACATGCAACATCGGCAAGACTTGTACAAAAGGTGGTTGCCGGAACAGGTTCCGGCAACCGCGCCCTACGCGTAAAACTTACGAAGATGTTCAATGTTCCAGGAGTTGCTCACCGGAATGCAATCTTCGGTCTCAAGGCAGACAGCGCCAGGCCTAGTGACTCGTTTCACCCGGTAAGGGCCTTCCCACTTCGGCGTCAACTTGTTGGAATTCTTGGCGGACTGAACGCGCCGAAGAACAAGGCCGCCTTTCTCGAAACTTCTGGCATTAACTTTGCGGCTATGCTAGTGGCGCAAAGCTTGCTGGTATCGAGCCGCTCGTACAGCAGCCTGAAGACGGTCTTCCTCAAGGAGCAGTGCGTCATCTTGTCGCAGCTGCTCTTGCTCAAGCTCATCATAAGCGAGCACTCGAGGTGACCCGTATACGAGTTCCGTGGGGAGAACTGCCTCTGCTCCATAGACTAGAGCGAAAGGTGTCTGGCCAGTGGCTCGATTTGCCGTCGCTCTGATCGACCAAAGAACCACCGGCAGCTCCTCAATCCAGTTCTTTCCACACTTGTGCAGCCTGTCGAAAGTCCTGGTCTTGAGCCCGCGCAGCACTTCAGTATTCGCCCCCTCCGCTTGACCGTTGCTTCTCGGGTGAGCAACAGAAGCAAAGCAGACCTTGGCGCCAAGATCTTGGACGTACTGCATGAAGGTGCGGCTCGTGAATTGCGTGCCGTTGTCGGTGATGATCCTATTAGGGGTCCCGAAACGGCAAACAATCGACCTGAAGAACTTGACTGCTGACTGTGCTGTCACCTTCCTCACTGGTTCCACTTCCGGCCACTTTGTGAACTTGTCGATTGCAACGTACAAGTACTCAAAGCCCCCGACAGCTCGGCGAAAGGGGTTGAGGATGTCGAGCCCCCAGACCGAAAAGGGCCAGGATAAAGGGATCGTCTGGAGAGCTTGAGCTGGCTGGTGTATCTGTTTGGAATGGAACTGGCACGCTTCACACTTGGTTACTTGTGCAGTTGCATCCTGGAGGGCTGTTGGCCAAAAGAAACCTTGCCTGAATGCTTTGCCGGCAAGTGCTCTTGCGCCAATGTGGTGACCGCATATGCCTCCATGTATCTCTGCCAACAGCTTTTGTCCGTCTTCCCAGTGAATACACTTCAATTTCACACCGTTGAGTCTTCTTCTGTACAGTGTGTTTGCGACAAACTTGTACATACTTGACTGCCGGGCTACTCTTTCCGCTTCTTCTTGCTCTTCGGGAAGTTCTCCTGTCTGAAGGAAACGAACAATCTGCTGTGCCCATGCTGGAGCTTGCGGCTCGACAACAAGGACTAAAGGCGCATTTGCTGCTGCGGGAACATCCGCTTCTACGGCGAGAACCTGCGGCTCAGCTGGAGCTTGATGTTCCCCAGCAAGCTTGCCGGAGCAAAACTTGTCGGGAGCGTCTGCTTCAATGGAACAAACCCTTAGGCTTGCCGGAGCAGACTGCTCCTCAGCACCCTTGGTGTTGATTTTGGGGACCTTCTTGGCAACGGCTTCGGGGAGCTCTACCGGAAAGTAGTCACCAGAATCAACTTCCTCTTCTTGCTCTGTCCAGTTGATGGCGTTACAGACGGTTGAGTCAGCTTGAGCACAAAGATCCCTGGTTCCACAGGTAACTTTAGTGCGGCGCACTTCGACAGGCCATTGGCAATGTCGTTCTGAGCTCTTGGAACATGTTCCATTTGTAGGCCGTCAAAGTGCTCTTCTAGCTTCCTCACTTCATCAATGTAAGCTTCCATCAACGGACTCTAATAATTCTTGTTCACTTGGCGGACGACAAGCTGTGAGTCACCCCCGACAATGAGCTTCTTGATCCCAAGGTCTGCTGCGATCCTGAGACCGGCAAGCAAACCTTCATACTCTGCGGTATCGTACTTGAGGTGCTCTCCGGTGGGCGCAACAAGTAGCACGCCCGCACCGGCGCCTTGCAGCAAGAGGGCACCATCAAAGTACATCAGCCACTCCTTGCTTGCTTCCTTGACGGGGATGCTCGTTTCTGGAATTTCTTCATCTTGTGTTGGCGTCCACTCTGCTATGAATTCTGCCAATGCTCTGCTTTGGATAGTTGAAGTGCTTTCAAACTTGAGGCCAAGGCTTGACAGTTCCAGTGCCCACTCGACAATCCTGCCTGTTGCTTCTAGATTTTGCAGTATCCTCTTCAGCGGAAAACGAGTGACAACTGTTATCTCATGTGCTTGGAAGTAATGGCGCAGCTTTCTCGAGGCCATGAGAAGGCCGAAAAGCAATTTCTGCACACCAGAGTACCTTGACCTAGCCCCCTGCAGAAGGGAACTGACAAAGTAAACTGGGCGCTGCACCATTTTCTTCTGCATCTCCTCCCGCGCCTGCGCAGATCCGTCTTTGTCGGGACCAGAGCTTGTCGGTGAAGCCGCCTGTTTGTCGCTGGATGCATCTGTTGTGGTTGCTGGCTCATCATCGGTCTCCCTCTCCGCCACTAACGCAGCACTAACCACTTGATTGGTTGCTGCTATATATAGTAGCAACTTCTCTTGTGGCTTAGGTGCGACAAGTGTTGGAGTGGAGGACAGGTATCTCTTCAAGTCCTGCAACGCAGCCTCCGCCTTCGGAGTCCATTTCATTGGACCTACCTTTTTCAATATTTTGAAAAACGGCAGGGCGTGCTCAGCAGACCTAGAGATAAACCTGCTGAGAGCAGCCACGCAACCGGCAAGTCTTCGTACATCCTTGACGCGCTTTGGAGCTTCAATCTTCTCAATGGCCTTGATCTTGTCGGGATTGGCTTCAATCCCCCACTGAGACACGAAGAACCCGAGAAGCTTGCCGGAGGGTACTCCCAACACACACTTCTCGGGGTTAAGCTTGAGGTTGATCTTGCGCAGATTTGCAAAGGTTTCGTCTAAATCTTGAATAAGAGTCGCCTTGTCCTTGCTCTTGACCACTGTGTCATCCATGTAGGCTTCCACATTTCTGTGTATTTGTGGCTCAAAAGCGACATGGACCACTCTTGCAAATGTTGAACCAGCATTCTTTAAACCGAAAGGCATCCGTATGAAACAGTATGTGCCACATGGGGTGATGAATGCGGTCTTTTCCTCATCCTCTTATGCCATGAAGATCTGATGGTATCCTGAGTATGCGTCAAGAAATGAAAGCAAGTCACATCCGGCTGTGGAGTCAACAATCTGGTCAATGCGCGGCAAAGGAAATGGGTCTTTGGGGAAAGCTTTATTGATATCGGTAAAGTCGATACAAAGACTCCATTTCCCGTTTGCCTTACGCACGACTACAGGATTGGCCAACCACATAGGATGGAGCACTCCTCTGACAAGGCCTGCTGCTTCTAGCTTCTTGATTTCTTCTGCGATGAATTCTTGGCGCTCCACTGCCTGTTTCCCGACTTTCTGCTTGACGGGCCGCGCATGAGGACAGACGGCAAGGTGGTGCTCGATTACTTTCCTGGGAACACCGAGGATGTCAGACGGTTGCCACGCAAACACGTCGACGTTCGCCCGCAGGAAAGCAACGAGCGCGCTTTCCTATTTAGGGTCGAGAGTGGCACTGATGGTGAAGGTACCACCAGTGTCGTCGTCCTTGGCGGACACCTTCTTGGTCTCTGGTGGAGCTGCCATTGTCTTCTTACACTTGCCGGTGGAGCTTGATGGTGCGTCCTCGACGGTAGCCCAGCACTCCGAAGAGGTGCGCTTGCCGGAGTGGGCATCAGAGCTCTTGCCGGACTTGGCCTTCTTCTTCCCCTCGGAAGCTTCAGCGGCAAGTGACTTGCGATCTGCTGCGGCTGCTGCTTCCCGGTAGATCTTGTCGGGGCAGATAAGAGCATCCTTCTTGTCGCCGTGGACAGAGATGACACTTATCGGGCCTGGCATCTTCAGCATGTTGTATGCATAGTGAGAGGCTGCCATGAATTTGGCGAGTGCTGGACAGCCGAGTATCCCATTGTAAGGCAATGGAAAGTCAGCAACGTCAAAAGTGACCCTCTCAGTCCTGAAGTTCAACTCGCTGCCAAATGTCACCGGCAACGTGATCTTTCCCTTCGGCTTGCTCCTTCCCGGATTGATTCCTTGGAATGTGCCGGTCTCTTCGAGCTCGCTGTCAGGGATCTGGAGTTTCTGGAGTACCGCGGAGGAGATCAGGTTCAAGCCGGCCCCACCGTCAACTAGCATCTTAGTGACCTTGAGGTTGCGGATAGTTGGTCAAACCAACATCGGCAAGCACCCGACTGCAGTTATGCGGTCAGGGTGGTCCTCAATATCAAAGATGATAGGCGTGCTGGACCATTTCAGAGGCTTGCATGACTCGACGGGTGGTTCTGCCGCATTGACTTCCCGCACCCACTGCTTGAGCTGGCGGTGTGAAGTATACAGAGAAGCACCGCCGTCAACGCACAGGACCTCTGTGGCTTTCTGGAACTCTTGCGCATCGGCCTCATCATCATCCATATCTTCATCATCGTCGTCATCTTCATCCTTGTCGCGGCCACGGGGAGGTCTGTCTCCTTGCCGCTGCTTGGCCTTGCCGCGGCGTCCTCCTCGGCCGGGACGTTTCTTGCCAGCTCCTCTAGCACCTTCCTGGGCCTTCTCCTTGTCGCGTCGCTCGTATTCATCCTTTTGCTGCTCGACAAGCTGCTCGACCTTCTTGCAGCTCTGGAGGTCATGACCCTTGGTGCGGTGGATCTTGCAGTACTGCTTGTTGGTGCTGTCCTGCTTGTCGGCGACCGCCACAGCCCGGTAGTTGGTGCCTGCGGCAATCTCCTTGCCGGAGCTACCAGCTTTGGCTTTCTTGGCGCCACCTCCGTTGCCGGATTGCTCAACAACTAGCACATCTTTGCCTTTCTTCTTCCTGTTGCTTCGCCGCCGGTTTTTCTTCGTCGGGGCAGCATCCTCACTATCAGATCCTCCTGCTTCTATATTCTCTCTGGGGAGTTTCCTCCCTTCCTCAGCACGTGCACACTTGTCGGCCAGGGCATATAGCTCACTGAGGTCTCTGATCTTGCACATCGCCATCTCCTCCCGCATCCTGCGGTTTCGCACGTTCTGATGGAACGCGCTGATTACCGCGGCAGGGTGGACATCTGGGATGTTGTGTTGTACACGGCTGAATCTCTGAATATACTTGCGCAGGGGCTCTCCTTCCTTCTGGGCGAGCAGATGAAGGTCGCTCTCTTGGCCATGAGGCTTGTGGCCGCCTGTAAATGCGCCGACAAACTGATGGCATAGATCTGCCCAGGAGGATATGGAGTTGTCCGGTAAGTGCATGAGCCAGGATCTGACATTGGGCTTGAGCACCAGCGGGAAGTAGTTGGCAAGGATCTTGTCGTCGCGCCCCCCGGTAGCTTCCACCGCGATGGTGTAGATGCTGAGGAACTCCGACGGATGCGACTTGCCGTCGTACTTCTCTGGCACGTCTGGCTTGAAATTTTTCTTGCTGGGCCACTGGACTTGCCGCAGCTCACGAGTGAACGCAGGGCAACCTACCGCGTACGGCAAGTCGTCTGGTTCCCCTGGCGCATGCATGTCGACAGAGGGCCCAGCGCGCTGGTCGGATTGACGCCGCGCTTCTCTTCGGCGCTCGATGCGAGTACGAGCGTCTTCTTGCTGTCGTTCGTGAAGAACTTGGTGCTGATCGCGACGAGCTCGTGGATCCGACGATGCGTGGAGTCGCTATCGAGGTGGATCCGGCGAGCCGACGATCTTGGCCTTCGGGGTGGAGAGTGCATGGTGGTTGCATCCCCATCGGTTTTGTCGCCATCGGCTCGCGCCTGGCGGTCCTGCCGCGACAGCGATGTGCTCGGCTGCTGCGGAGTGTCGCCGTTGGCGAAGCCGATGAGACTCTGAATGGTGGCCCTCCATTCGTCGATCTTGTCCGCCATTGGAGGGTAATCCAGGAGCAGTTGAGCTTGCGCCAAAGCTTCTGCTGAAGTAGTGGGTGGCAGTGGCGAATGGTGCGAGGAGCGGGATGTGCTCGGACTTCTAACTATGTTAGAAGGAGTAGTATCCCGTCCAGGCGACCGTGCCTCGCTCGTGCCAGCACGTTGGCGTGCATGCTGGTCTTGAGCACCCCGAGATCCACCAGCTTGATCTTGGTCCAACGAACGCATGGTACTACGATTACCATGACGATGTCGGTCCTGCGCCTCCTGAGATGGGCGCGGTGCACGTACGGACGCCGAGGTCTGCGCAGCCTTGTCCTTGGACCCGGCAGCACCGTGAGCTCCCTCGTCGACGCCCGTTCTTCCGCCGGCGTCCTCCCCACCACTCGTTTGCTCCGGTGGTGGTGGGATCGACGCGGACGGAACAGCCGCCTCCGAAGCCTTCTTCTTCGGCGGCATGTCAATGAAGAAAACAAAGATCTAGCTCGTGTGAACGCCGGATCAGGTTCACACAATCTCGACGCCCCCCTACCTGGCGCGCCAAAGATGTCGGGGAAATTGATCCACGAACACCTATGGGGACCGGCGGACCGAGCCCCTTTCGGTTCGGCGGGGGGCGGAGATCGCACGAAGAGCAGATTGAGCCAAAGCACACGAGCAGTTTACCCAGCTTCGGAGCTCTCCGGAGAGATAATACTCCTACTGCTGCTTGTCTGATTGTATTGTGTTCTTGCTCAGGAGCGCAGAGTGCTATAGTACACCCTAGCTGCTAACAAAACTGAGCGTGAGTGTGTTTCTGGCTTCGAACCTCCCCAACCTCTGCTACGTTGCGCATGGGCCTCCTTTTATATTCTAAAGGGGTCACCGACAGGTGGCAACGTAGACAAGGGTAAAAATGGAAAAAGAGTTGCGGTAGGTACAACTACCATGTACAGTGTATCGTACAGTGTATCATACCTAACCCTGACGGCAGGGGACAAAGGCATTAAATGCCCGTCTGCGTCGCCCAAATAGTGCAAACAGGGACCGTCAGGGGCGCCACCGCTTGCCACGATGGCTATCTTGTCAGCGCCGCTTGCCACTGCACACCGTTGGCTGCACAGCCTCCTGCCACGCGCGCCTGGAAAGGCCCCAGGGCGACACGTTGGTGGATGTGCTGGAGCGTGGGTATGGAGTGGTAGCCTGCCGTGGCAAGCGCCTTGCCGCGGTCGTTGTCTTGTCGCGCCCGGAAGCTTGTCGCTCCCCGGGCCTTACCGGGACGCGTGGCGTGTCGCGGCAAGTTCCTTGAGATGCCTTGGTTGGCCTTCCCGGCAAGCTCCTCTTGCCGGGGCCTTGTCTTCTTGGCTTGGATACTTTGTTCTTGAATGGCTTCCCGGCAAGCTCCTCTTGCCGGGGCCTTGTCTCCTTGACTTGAATACTTTGTTCTTGAATGGCTCCAAAGGAACCACGGAGGACCTTGGCGGTCACCCGGCAAGCCTTGCCGCGGGGTGCTGCGACTGCCCGTGCACAAGTTTGGGATACTACGGTACCCCTACTCTAGTACACCGACAGTTGTGTTTAATTCTTTCTAAAAGATCCCACCAGAATTCAATAGTCTTCTTCATAAAAGAACCAGTACAAGAAGTATCAAGCATGGATTGATCATTACGAGAAAGCCGAGCAAAAAAATTATGAATAATAATTTCTCTCGAGAGCTCATGATTGGGGCATGAATATAACATTGACTTAATCCTCCCCAAGCTAGAGCGATGCTTTCTCCTTCACGAGGCCAAAAATTATATATATAATTCCGATTACGATGAACAAGATGCATAGGATAATTTTTTGATGAAATTCCAATTTCAAATGGTTCTAGTTCCAAGATCCAATATCATCGCATAGCCTATACCATGTCAATGCTTTTCCCTTCAAAGATAAAGGGAAAACCTTCTTCTTAGCTTCATCTCCGAGCAAACCTGCAAGCTTAAACTATACACAGATTTCATCCACATATATCAAGTGCATATCAGGATGTTCGGTTCCATCTCCTGCATAAGGACTAGCTAGCAGTTGTTCTAACATACCCGAAGGAATTTCATATTCAATATTTTCAGTAGGCGTAGTAGGTTGAGGGGTAACTAATTGTGGTTCTGGTCAAGGTGAAGATACCCCTAACAAATCCTACAAAGGATTGTTTTCCATGGTAGCAAGTGACACTAAATTTCAGCACGTAGTAATAATGTTTCCTGACCAATTTCCACTTACCAAGAGCGCTTCACTCCCCGGCAACGGTGCTAGAAAATTGCCTTGATGACCCACAAGTGTATGGGGTCAATTGTAGCCCTTTTCGATAAGTAAGAGTGTCGAACCCAATGAGGAGCAGAAGGAAATGACAAGTGGTTTTCAGCAAGGTAATGTCTGCAAGTGCTAAAATTGTGAGTAGCAGAGTAGTTTGATAACAAGATAGTTTGTAACGAGCAAGTAACAATAGTAGTAGGAAAAGTGCAGCAAGGTAGCCCAATCCATTTTAGGCAAAGGACATACCAAAACCGGTTTCTTATGATAAGCAAAGTGTTCTTGAGGGTACACGGGAATTTCATCTAGTCACTTTCATCATGTTGGCTTAATTCGTGTTCGGTACTTTGAAAATTTGATATGTGGGTGGACCGGTACTTAGGTGCTGTTCTTACTTGAACAAACCTCCTACTTATGATTAACCCTCTTGCATACATCCACAACTATGAGAAAAGTATTATGAATAAATTCTAACCATAGCATTAAAGTTTTGGATCCAATCAGTCCCTTGCGGAATAGCGCATAAACTGGGGTTTAAGCTCTGTCACTCTTGCAACCCACCATCTAATAACTACTCCACAATGCATTACCTTAGGCCCAAATATGGTGAGGTGTCATGTAGTCGATGTTCACATGGCACCACTAAGAGAGTGGCAACATACATACCATCAAAATATCGAACACATATCAAGTTCGCATGCTTACTTGCAACATGATTTCTCCCGTGACCTCAAGAACGAAAGTAACTACTCACAAATGATAAACATGCTCAAGATCAGAGGGGTATTAAATAGCATAATGGATCTGAACATATAATCTTCCGCCAAATAAACCGTATAGTAATCAACTACAAGATGTAATCAACACTACTAGTCACCCACAAGCACCAATCCATAGTTTTGATACAAAGATTGAACACAAGAGATGAACTTTGGTTTGAGAGGAGTTGGTGCTGTGAAGATGTTGATGAAGATAGCCCTCCACAAGATGGGAGAGTTGTTGGTGGTGATGATGACGATGATTTCCCCCTTCGAGAGGGGAGTTCCCCCGGTGGAATCGCTCTGCTGGAGGGCAAAAGTGCTCCTGCCCAAGTTCCGCTACGAGGCTGCGGAGATTTGTCCCGAATGTTCTCTCCTTATTTTTTCTAGGTCAAAATGACTTATATACCATAAGATGGGCACCGGAGGTGGGCCGAGGAGGGCAGCACCCACCAGGGCGCGCTCGGGCCTCCTGGCGCGCCTAGGTGGGTTGTGCCCACCTGGTGGCCCTCCTATGGTACTTATTTGCTCCAATGTTTATTAAATATACCATCAAAAATCCTCGGGGAGTTTTAGCTTATTTGGAGTTGTGCGGAATAGGTAGCTTGATGTAGCTTTTTCAGGTCCAGATTTCCAGCTGCCAGAATTCTCCCCCTTGGTGCATACCTTGCATATTATGAGGGAAATGCATTAGAATTAATCCAAAAAGCATTATTATACAATAAAACAACATAAATAACAGTAAGAAAACATGATGCAAAATGGACGAATCAGACCCCGCACCCTTGTCCGTGTTGCCATGCTTTGCTTCCGGATAACTCAATCTGTGAGACGATGTGTAGAGACCAACACATCACCGGCGCCCGCCTTAGTTGTACGACTCTGAAGAGCTACTATTGAGTGACGAGGGTGATACCTCACATCTCACTCTTGATGGTTGAGGGAGTCCTGGATAAGGGGGTATCCAGACAGCCGGACTGTATACATCGTCCGGACTATTGAAGCGTGAAGATACAAGACTCAAGACTTCGGCCCGTGTCCAGATGGGACTCTCCTTGGCATGGAAGGCAAGCTTGGCGATCCAGATATTGTGTTTCCTTCCTTGTAACCGACTCCATGTAAACCCTAGCCCTCTCCGGTGTCTATATAAACCGGAGGGGTTGGTCCTTAGAAGGCCGATCACAATTACAATCATACCATCATAGGCTAGCTCTTAGGGTTTAGCCTCTACGATCTCGTGGTAGATCTACTCTTGTACTACCCATATCTTCAATATTAATCAAGCAGGAAGTAGGGTTTCACCTCCATCGAGAGGGCCCGAACCTGGGTAAACATCTATGTCCCTTGCTTCCTGTTACCATCAACCTTGACGCACAGATCGGGACGCCCTACCCAAGATCCGCCGATTTTGACACCGACATGGGTGCTTTCATTGAGAGTTCCTCTATGTCGTCGCTGCAAGGCTCGATTGCTCCTTCAATCATCATCAACAACATGGTCCAGGGTGAGACTTTTCTCCCCGGACAGGTCTTCGTGTTCGGCGGCTCTCCCCTATGGGCCAACTCGCTGGGCCATCTGGAGAAGATCGGCAGCTACGCCCCTGGCCATCAGATCAGGTTCGTAAACCTGAACTACACGGCAGACATTCGCGGAGACTTGATCTTCGACGGATTCGAGCCTATGCCAGAGGCACCGGACAGTCACGACAGGCATGGCTTAGACCTCTGCGGTAGCCCTGACTCAAATCCGGGGCAGGCTGTGCTGCCTAAGGACGGAGGGATGGACCCCGCCCCGCAGGCCGTACCCTCATCGGCGGTGGAGCCGAACACAGCCTCACTTCTGAGGAAGCCTGTGACTCCGGACCCCCGGATTCGTATCCGGTTGTAGGCTCCAGTCCACGCGTTCCCGAGCCCGTCGAGCCTGGTTTGGCTCCGGTAATGGAGTTCACCGCTGCGGACATCTTTCAGCACTCGCCCTTTGGAGACATGATGAACTCATGAAAGTATCTCTCTTTGTCAGGAGGCTCTGGGCCGAACTATGTCCGGCTTGAGTGGAAAGCAGACGACGACGGAATTCATTGCCCACCCACCAACCACTTCATTGCCACGGTCGATGATTTAACCGACGTGCTTGACTTCGACTCCGAAGACATCGACGGTATGGACGACGATGCAGGAGAATTACAGGAGCACCGCTCATAGTGCGGTGGACGGCCACCTCCTCATACGATATATACACGGTGGACACTCCGAAGGAAACCAATGGCAACGAGGCAACGGAGGATAACCCCTTAGGAGGAAAAGCAAAGCATGGGCATCTTCGACGCTGCTCCAAGCCCCGCCACATCAACACCGGCCCCAGAGATGAAAGCAATCCGGACGGTGCCGAAGAGGAATACAACCCCGATCAGCCTACCTTCAAGCAGGTCGGACCGGCCACGGTGGGATACCGGGAGAGGGACAACTGCACACCCCTCTCCGAAGACGAGGAAAGCCTCGGTAATGATGAGTTCCGCGTGCCTGAAGATCCAGCGGAACAAGTTTGCTTCAAGCGATGGCTCATGGCCACGGCAAGGAGCCTGCAAAGGAAGCAAGAGCAGCTCAAAGCTGACCAATATGTGCTAGTGGACAGGTGGACCAAGATCCTGGCCACCGAAAAGTACGAACTCGACCACCCTAACAAAGGGCATACCCGGCACAACTGGCTAGCTCAGCTCAAGCAGGAGAACCACAGGCACACACCCAGACGTCCACACATCACTATGGTCCAAGACAGTAAGAAGCATACACGAAGAGGCATCCTCAAGCCTCGGCGCAATGGTCATAAACGCCAAGACAGGGAAACTGGTGCCAAGTCCAGCAACTCTCTGTCCGGTAAACGGACAAAGAACAGCCCAAGCCTACTCGGCCAAAGCCACAGACTCGATCAACCGTGTGAAATTCACGGTACTCCTAGAAGGACGGCAAAGCATACCAATAGAGAATGCTGGATCCTCAAAACAAAGCGGTTGGTTGTGCACCGGAAGCAATAAGGGGAGGCGTCTCGTCAAGAACCCCCTCCCCCCAGGGCATAAAAGTATGGCCGATCGCCCATGATCACATCAACCACAGCAAGTCAATTGCAGTACCTCTAGACCTAGTAGTCCGGGGGCTCCATAACACACAAAGCCCACACGGGTATGAAGCCACGAATAACATCTTCTAAAAGATGCAAGGTGCAAAGGCCAAGTTTTATTGACCCACCACTCTAACGGTTGTCTTCGGATCACCCAAAAAAACTATCCGGACACCCACTGAGGAGTCCGCGCTACCTCACGGTACAGTGGCTGGGCCCACCGGGAGCCGATCAGGGACCCTTGGACCAACCAGAAGAGGACGCTCAGCTGGCTTCAAGCATTTGCCTTTACAAACTAATGTTGACGCAGAACAGGATTGGCGACGTGGAATCAGCCCGGACACACAATGGCAGGAATATGCAGGTAGAAGGCAGTTCAGATTCACTCTTGATCCACTCACAGCCCCCTCCAGTCTGGACATCACAGGTTCTGCCAAAAAACACCTCTTTTCGTACATCGTACTGATATGCATAGACATATCATCCTACTACAATGCGTAGACTTAAATAACACTTACCGTCCGTCATTTATCGTTGACGCCTCTTTGCCTAAAATGACAGCCACGCTTCGTGTTCGCCCGGTTATGCTAGGGGCTTCACAGCACGACAATAAAGTCCGACCACCTTCTCGGTCGCTCGGCACCCTGAACTTATAGCACTATATGCATTAGCTCCGAATCATGTCTTGGGTCATTGGTTGGGTTTGCCCGGCTCCCATGTTTTGGTACCTTACGTTCCATTCTATCGGCTAAGGTAGCGCTGGGAGAACTACTGTGATTGTGTCCCCGGTTCAGCCGGACGAGCACCTCAGTAGAGAAAGCCGAAAACCGACTGTCATGATGCAGCGAGAGCTGGTCAGCTGTTCGAGAGGTTGTAAAATCCTTAAAGATTTATTCCGCACAACGCCATTATAAATACAGAGTGCGACATATCGGTCTTCTGATTAGGCGCTAATAGAGCTCCTAGTTCGGCCTTCCGAACACTAGGGGCTGCGCCGACCATACTCGAATTCCTATGGCTAAGTGAGAGTAATAAAGCTTTATAGTCCGATTGCCTGGTTCGCGGAGAGAAACACCTCCTTAAAAGGATCCAGCTATGGGATAAAGAGCGTTCAGACATATCCCGAACACCCCCGTATTCTTTTTACATGGGGGCAGAAGCCGACGACTGGCCAACTCTCAGGATTTGCATACAATAAACAGCCGCACAGGAAGAACATATGTTCAAACAAAACACGCACTATATAATAAAAACGCCATTATCCCATATTAAAAAAAGCGGCACGAATGCCCTCAGGGAAATATAATGTCTTTGGCACACTTATCCGCCGCAAGGCGGGCCCCTTTTAGTACACCTTCATAGTACAGTTCGGGCTTGCGGTGCTCCTTACCCTCCGGCGGCCCCTCAGTCATCAGCTTCTCCGCGTCAAGCTTCCCCCAATGCACTTTTGCATGGGCAAACGCCATGCATGCACCTTCTATACAGACTGATCGCTTGATAGCATCTAGCCGAGGACAAGCGCCCACAATCCGATTCACGAGCCCGAAGTAACTACTTGGAATCGGCTACGCAGGCCACAGCCGGACAACTAAGTCCTTCATGGCTAGTTCGGCCGCCTAGTGCAGTTCGACCAACTGCTTTAGCTGATCAATAAAAGGCACCGGATAGTTCGGCGCCAAATACTGCGACCAGAAATCCCTCTTTGCAGACTTCTTCTCCTCGGTTCGGTAGAATTGGGCGGCATCTGATATGCTACGAGGAAGATCTGCAAAAGCCCCTGGAAAAATAAGAATTCAGCTTGCCGCTTAGGATTCTTCCCATTATCATGTACAAAGGGCTAAGAATACATAAGGCTTTACCAACCGCAACTTTCCGGGCCTCCTGAATGTCCCGCACAGCACCTCGGGCTTCTTCCCGAGCACCTTCCGCAGCCTCGAGAGCTTGCACTAGTTCGGATTCTTTCCCTACTAAACTCTGCTCTAAGCCCTCGCTTTTCTTCACAGCTTCCTGGAACTCTTGCTCAGCTGCGATGACCCTGGCCTCGTGTTTTTCATGAAGTGCCTGTTCGGCGGCAACCTTCTGGTTGGCATCGGCCACAGCCTTCTTTAGTGCCTCGTATTCGGCACTCGCCCCTAGAGCACACAATACAAATACTTTTCACTAAAGCATAACTACTCATTCGAGCAAACTACAAGACAAATGTTTTCAACATACCTTGCTTGTCTTCCAATTGCATCTTCACACGGTCCAGTTCTTCCTCGGCCCGTGCAAGGCTCTGCTTCAGTTTGGACACTTCCGCATTATAAGCGGCCATCCTCTCTGCAGACGCCTGTTTTCACATAAAGGGGTATACGTCACTCACATAGGCTCCTGCGGAAGAAGAGGATTTGATCCCCTGCCCGGCTCCGTCTCCTCCGCCGGACAGTGTATCAGGGGCTACTACTCATATCATGACAATTCCTCAAAAGGTTTCTTAGGAAACATACCTCAAAGGCCTTTATAAGGCCAAAGCAGGACTCATTTAGCCCGCTCTCGGCGGACTAAATCTTCTCAACCACCACGCCCATGAGGGTCCGATGCTCATCGATGATAGATGCGTTCTTCAACGCTATCAATAGACCACCGGGCAGCTCTGCTCGAATAGAGGACGTCGGTGGGGTAGGCAGGCCTCCCACCATTGAAGGTGGCTATTTGCTCGATTCTGGAACCTTAGAGGTACCGGGGGCCGTATCCATCCCCGCGTGTCCGGCTCCAGGGATATGTCCTCCCTGGTCCAGGTCCTGTCGAGATGACACCTCAGTGTTGCTCGCGGACTTTGGGGAAGGGGCATGCGGAGGCGTCTCGCTCGCCAAGGTGTCTGAGCCCAGCGAATCCTCCGATGAGGACCGACCGGCGCGATACCTTTCCGGACTGTGCAAAATGTGGCAACAGTTAAAACTACTATACCCAAAAACAATCTCGGACGCATATACGTGTTCGGATACTTATGACTTCTCCAGGGGCTGGGCCCTGGGATCCCACTCCGGGCTGCAATCAGCAGCCGTGGTGGATGCCTCTGGGAGGGAACCTTTCCCCCTCTTGGGCGATCCGGCCTCCAGAGATGCAGAGGCCGTCCTTTTCCTCCCGCCATCAGAGTGAGGCTCATCCTCCTCTGCTTCCTCCTCTTCGTCTTCAGAAGAAGGATCGTCGCTGGAGTCTTCGGAGTTGGCGTCCGTAGCCTCGTGACGGCGAAGGCCACTCCGGGACTTTTTTACTTTCTTGGAGGCCTCTTTCTTTGGCGCCTCGTAAGGCGCGGGGACCAGCATCTTCGTCAGAAGAGGTCCGACCGGTTCCTCCGGCAGGGGGGCTGGACAATGTATCCGCTCCACCTTCTTTATCCACCCGTGAGGTCACGATGAAACACAATTAAGATGTCTCCCTCATGACATGCCAGCTGAAGCATGAATGGACAGAGCGTGGCTGTAACTTACCGAGCTTGCAGAATGGGATAATTGATACCCACGATCCTCGGCGGGGCCCGGCCACGATTTGCCGGACTTGAAGAGCACCTTCCAGATATCCTTGTGGGAGGAATCATAAAGTTCCTGAAGGGTTTGGTGCTCGGTTGGGTCGAGCTCCCACAGAGTGCAAGCTCGGCGCTGACAGGGGAGAACCAGGCGAACTAGCATCATCTGGACTACATCGACGAGTTTGACGTCCCTGTCAACCACACTCTGAACGCGCATCTGGAGCAGTGACAGCTCATCGGACGAGGACCAGTTTGGGCCCTTCTTGGGCCAAGACGTGAGCCGTAGTTGAGCTCCGGATCTGAACTCTGGAGCTGCCACCCACTTTTTGCCGCGTGGTTCGATGATATAGAACCACTGCTGCTGCCACTCCTTGACGGAGTCGTTGAAAGCACCCTTCGGCCAAGCAGCCTTGGGCATCTTGCTTACCATGGCGCCACCGCACTCGGCGTGTTCGCCACTCACCACCTTGGGTTTCACATTGAAAATCTTCAGCCACAGGCCGAAGTGAGGTGGGATTCGGAGAAAAGCCTCGCACACGACGATGAACATCGAGATATTGAGGAAGGAGTTGGGGGAAAGATCATGAAAATCGATCACGTAGTAATACATGACCCCACGAACAAATGGGTGAAGGGGAAACCCGAGCCCGTGGACAAAATGGGGAAGGAACACGACTCTCTCGTGGGGTTCTGGAGTGGGGACGACCTGTCCCGCCGGTGGGAGACGGTGGCTGATCTTCTGCGCCAGATACCCGGCTCCCCGGAGCTTCTTGATGTCTTTCTCCTAGACGGTCGAGGCCATCCATCTGCCTCCTGCTCCGGATCCGGACATCTTTAGAAAACCTCTCTTCAATGGAGAAGAAGGGTGCTTGGGCGTTAGGGCTCGAACAATGGGGAATGGACTAGCGAAAGGAGGAGGCGTGGGTAAAGAGGAAGCGACCTTATCTCTTTATAGAGACGGTGAAAGCTTTTTTGCACCTCCCCACTTGCCTGGTGGAACCCGCTTGTTCCCTACTCGCCGTGATTAGTGGAGCGGTTACATTACCCCTGCCTGTATTGATGAGAATCCCTTTATAAAGGGACACGATCACTGCTTTAACAAGACGTGTCAAGGAAACCGCCTCGCAATACGCGCTGTGGCTGGTTGTAGGAAAACGGTTCGAATAATGACCCGACCGTATTGACGCGTCGCGTTGTCTAAAAAGTTGTCAGCAGATTGCATTCGTGAAATATCATTCTCTCTACGGTAGCATGTGAAGACCATTTTGTGGATCCGGACACGATTCAAGTGTTTGATAATTACTTAGGAGTATTCGGAGAAGGAACCCGCCCTGCAATGCCGAAGACAAGATTGCGCGCCAGACTCATCGTCATTGAAGCCTGGTTCAGGGGCTACTGAGGGAGTCCTGGATAAGGGGGTATCCGGACAGCCAGACTGTATACATCGTCCAGACTATTGAAGCGTGAAGATACAAGACTCAAGACTTCGGCCCATGTCCGGATGGGACTCTCCTTGGCGTGGAAGGCAAGCTTGGCGATCCGGATATTGTGTTTCCTTCCTTGTAACTGACTCCATGTAAACCCTAGCTCTCTCTGGTGTCTATATAAACCGGAGAGGTTGGTCCTTAGAAGGCCGATCACAATTACAATCATACCATCATAGGCTAGCTCTTAGGGTTTAGCCTCTACGATCTCGTGGTAGATCTACTCTTGTACTACCCATATCTTCAATATTAATCAAGCAGGAAGTACGGTTTTACCTCCATCGAGAGGGCCCGAACCTGGGTAAACATCTGTGTGCATTGCTTCCTGTTACCATCAGCCTTGACGCACAGATCGGGACCCCCTACCCGAGATCTGCCGGTTTTGACACCGACAATGGTTTCTCTATAGTGTAGCCAATCGGTCGTTGACTATGGAGGGTGATTCCTCATACACCACTCTCAGTGATGACTCTCTCGTGCAACACCTCAAGTGTGAACCCTTCGAGGGTGATTCCTCCGAGGTCACCTTGACGGTTACATCGAGTAGGAATTTATCGAGGGTCATTCCTCAGATTCCCCCTTGATGTTATGGACACACATATACCTTGACCTGCACATCATTCCTATGTTGAAGTCGGATCGACCCAAGGGGTACCTGCGAGAGTTATTGAAGTAGGCTTGACCATGAGGGTACCCGCGAGATAATGACGTGGCATGACCGGGTAGGCAGAGACCGCCCTAGAGAGGGATGGTCCTGGCCCTTGTCGTAAATCCATGAGACGGGGCGACAGGATTACTGATCGTCTCCGCAAGCTCCCAACACACTAACGGGTTTGGATATCTGATCTATGTAGGCCTCTGGCCTTTCCGCACCAACCAACACTCCTGAATAAGTATGGGCACTCGACATCGTATGATTCTTCCGAAAGCTCTTCAGATGTCACAGTTCAAAGATGCGGGCTGACTGTTGGGGCAGACGGTAACCACCTGCGCTTGTATAAGGAGGTGGGTCTGGTCCCTGGCCTGTCACGCAACACGCAGGAGTGCAAATGGCGATGGGCCCAAGACCCCTAAGAACTTAGGACGTACACCAGCGTGCTGACCTCTATGCTGAGCCTAGGTAGGACTACGACGTGTCGATCAGCCGAGGCCGGGCATGACTCGCAAAAGTGTGTCCGATCGGAGTTAATTGAGCGTGTTGGGTAAGGTGGTGCACCCATGCACGGAAGTAATGTATTCGAATAGCCGTGTCTACACTAAACTAATAGAACTGGAGTTGGGCGCTTGGAGTTGTATCCCGATCTACTGCAAATAGAACTGGATGCTTGTTACACTAAACTAATATGATGGCTCCAGGATCGCTTCCTCGCGGGGTAGATTGAAGGAAATATGCCCTAGAGGCAATAATAAAGTTATTATTTATTTCCTTATTTTGTGATAAATGTTTATAATTCATGCTAGAATTGTATTAACCGAAAACATAATACATGTGTGAATACATAGACAAACATAGTGTCACTAGTATGCCTCTACTTGACTAGCTTGTTGATCAAAGATGGTTGTGTTTCCTAGCCATAGACATGAGTTGTCATTTGATTAACGGGATCACATCATTAGAAGAATGATGTGATTGACTTGACCCATTCCGTTAGCTTAGCACTTGATCGTTTAGTATGTTGTTATTGCTTTCTTCATGACTTATACATGTTCCTATGACTATGAGATTATGCAACTCCCATTTACCGTAGGAACACTTTGTGTGCTACCAAACGCACAACGTAACTGGGTGATTATAAAGGAGCTCTACAGGTGTCTCCGAAGGTACATGTTGGGTTGGCGTATTTCGAGATTAGGATTTGTCACTCTGATTGTCGGAGAGGTATCTCTAGGCCCTCTCGGTAATGCACATCACTATAAGCCTGGCAAGCAATGTGACTAATGAGTTAGTTGCGGGACGATGCATTACGTGAACGAGTAAAGAGACTTGCCGGTAACGAGATTGAACTAGGTCTTGAGATACCGACGATCGAATCTCGGGCAAGTAACATACCGATGACAAAAGGAACAACGTATGTTGTTATGCGGTTTGACCGATAAAGATCTTCGTAGAATATGTAGGAGCCAATATGAGCATCCAGGTTCCGCTATTGGTTATTGACCGGAAACGTGTTTCGGTCATGTCTACATAGTTCTCGAACCCGTAGGGTCCGCACGGTTAAGGTTTCGATGACAGTTTTATTATGAGTTTATGCGTTTTGATGTACTGAAGGAGTTTGGAGTCCCGGATGAGATCGGGGACATGACGAGGAGTCTCAAAATGGTCGAGACGTAAAGATCGATATATTGGACGACTATATTCGGACATCGGAAGGGTTCCGAGTGATTCGGGTATTTTCGGGGGTACCGGGGAGTTACGGGAATACGAGGAAGAAGCAATGGGCCTCATGGGCCAAGTGGTGGAAGAGAGGAGGCAGGGCGCGCGGCCCCCCTAGCCCAAACCGAATTGGACTAGGGGGGCGGCCCCTCTTTCCTCCTTTTCCTCCCTCTCCTTCCTTCTCTTTCTCCTTCCCTTCCCTCCCCTCTCCTAGTTGGACAAGGAAAGGAGGGAGTCCTACTCCCGGTGGGAGTAGGACTCCTCCTGGCGTGCACCTCCTGGTCGGCCGCCCCCTCCCCCCTTGCTCCTTTATATACGGGGGTAGGGGGGCACCTCTAGACACAACAACAATTGATCTCTTGATCTCTTAGCCGTGTGCGGTGCCCCCCTCCACCATAGTCCTCGATCATATTGTAGCGGTGCTTAGGCGAAGCCCTGCGACGGTAGAACATCAAGATCGTCACCACGTCGTCATGCTGACGGAACTCTTCCCCGACATTTTGCAGGATCGAAGTCCGGGGATCATCATCGAGCTGAACGAGTGCTAGAACTCAGAGGTGCCGTAGTTTTGTTGCTTGATCGGTCGGGCCGTGAAGACGTACGACTACATCAACCGCGTTGTTCTAACGCTTCCGCTTTCGGTCTACAAGGGTACATGGACAACACTCTCCCCTCTCGTTGCTATGCATCACCATGATCTTGCGTGTGCGTAGGATTTTTTTTGAAATTACTACGTTCCCCAACAGTGGCATCCGAGCCTGGTTTTATGCCTAGATGTCATATGCACGAGTAGAACACAAGTGAGTTGTGGGCGATACAAGTCATACTGCTTACCAGCATGTCATACTTTGGTTCAGCAGCATTGTGAGATGAAGCGGCCCGGACCGACATTACGCGTACGCTTACGCGAGACTGGTTTCACCATTATGAGCACTCGTTGCTTAAAGGTGACCGGCGGGTGTCTGTCTCTCTCACTTTAGTTGAACCGAGTGTGGCTACGCCCGGTCCTTGCGAAGGTTAAAACAACACTAACTTGATGAACTATCATTGTGGTTTTGATGCGTAGGTAAGAACGGTTATTGCTCGGTCCATAGCAGCCACGTAAAATTTGCAACAACAGAGTAGAGGACGTCTAACTTGTTTTTGCAGGGCATGTTGTGATGTGATATGGTCAAGACATGATACTATATTTTATTGTATGAGATGATCGTGTTTTGTAACCGAGTTATCGGCAACTGGCAGGAGCCATATGGTTGTCGCTTTATTGTATGAAATGCAAATGCCCTGTAATTGCTTTAGTTTATCACTAAGCGGTAGCGATAGTCGTAGAAGCAATAGATGGCGTAACAACAACAATGCTATCATGGAGATCAAGGTGTCGCGCCGGTGACGATGGTGATCACGACGGTGCTTCAGAGATGGAGATCACAAGCACAAGATGATGATAGCCATATCATATCACTTATATTGATTACATGTGAAGTTTATCCTTTATGCATCTTATCTTGCTTTGATTGACGGTAGCATTTTAAGATGATCTCTCACTAAATTATCAAGAAGTGTTCTCCCTGAGTATGCACCGTTGCGAAAGTTCTTCGTGCTGAGACACCACGTGATGATCGGGTGTGATATGCTCTACGTTCAAATACAACGGGTGCAAAACAGTTGCACACGCGGAATACTCAGGTTAAACTTGACGAGCCTAGCATATACAAATATGGACTCGGAACATGAAGACCGAAAGGTCGAGCGTGAATCATATAGTAGATATGATCAACATAGTGATGTTCACCATTGAAAACTACTCCATCTCACGTGATGATCGGACATGGTTTAGTTGTTTTGGATCACATGATCACTTAGATGACTAGAGAGATGTCTGTCTAAGTGGGAGTTCTTAAGTAATATGATTAATTGAACTTAAATTTATAATGAACTTAGCCCTGGTAGTATTTTGCACATTATGTTGTAGATCAATAGCTCGCGTTGTTGCTTTCATATGTTTATTTTGATATGTTCCTAGAGAAAACTGTGTTGAAACATGTTAGTAGCAATGATGCGGATTGGATCCGTGATGTGAGGTTTATCCTCATTGCTGCACAGAAGAATTATATCCTTGATGCACCGCTAGGTGACAGACCTATTGCAGGAGCAAATGCAGACGTTATGAACGTTTGGCTAGCTCAATATGATGACTACTTGATAGTTTAGTGCACCATGCTTAACGGCTTAGAATCTTGACTTCAAAGACATTTTGAACGTCATGGACCATATGAGATGTTTCAGGAGTTGAAGTTAATATTTCCAGCAAATACCCGAGTTGAGAGATATGAAGTCTCCAACAAGTTCTATAGCTAAAAGATGGAGGAGAATCACTCAACTAGTGAGCATGTGCTCAGATTGTCTGGGTACTTCAATCGCTTGAATCAAGTGGGAGTTAATCTTCCAGATAAGATAGTGATTGACAAAATTCTCTAGTCACCATCACCAATTTACTAGAACTTCGTGATGAACTATAGTATGCAAGGGATGACAAAAACGGTTCCCGAGCTCTTCGTGATGTTGAAATCGACGAAGGTAGAAATCAAGAAAGAGCATCAAGTGTTGATGATTGACAAGACCACTAGTTTCACGAAAAGGGCAAAGGAAAAGAAAGGAAAACTTCAAGGAGAATGGCAAACAAGTTGTCACTCCCGTGAAGAAGCCCAAAGCTGGACCAAAGCCTGAAACTGAGTGCTTACACTTCAAAGGAAATGGTCACTGGAAGCGGAAATGCCCTGAATATTTGGTGGATAAGAAGGATGGCAAAGTGAACAAGGGTATATTTGATATACAGGTTATTGATGTGTGCCTTACTAGTGTTTATAGTAGCCCCTGAGTATTTGATACTTGTTCGGTTGCTAAGATTAGTAACTCGAAACAGGAGTTACAGAATAAACAGAGACTAGTTGAAGGGGAAGTGACGATGAGTGTTGGAAGTAGTTCCAAGATTGATATGATCATCATCGCACATTCCCTATAATTTCGGGATTAGTGTTAAACCTGAATAAATGTTATTTGGCGTTTGCGTTGAGCATGAATATGATTTGGTCATGTTTATTGCAATACGGTTATTCATTTAAAGTCAGAGAATAATTGTTGTTCTGTTTACATGAATAAAACCTTCAAATGGTCATACACCCAATGAAAATAGTTTGTTGGATCTCGATCGTAGTGATACACATATTCATAATATTGATGCCAAAAAATGCAAAGTTAATAATGATAGTGCAACTTATTTGTGGCACTGCCGTTTGGGTCATATCGGTGTAAAGTGCATGAAGAAACTCCATAAAAATGGATTTTCGGAATCACTTGGTTATGAATCATTTGATACTTGCGAACCATGCCATTTGGGCAATATGACTAAAACTCCGTTCTCCAGAACAATGGAACAAGCTACTAACTTGTTGGAAATAATACATACTGATGTATGCAGACCAATGAGTATTAAGGCTCGTGGCGGGTATCGTTATTTTCTGACCTTCACAGATGATTTGAGCAGATATGGGTATATCTACTTGATGAAACATAAGTCTGAAATAATTGAAAGGTTCGAAGAATTTCAGAGTGAAGTGGAAAAACATCGTAACAAGAAAATAAAGTTTCTACGATCTGATCGTGGAGATGAAAATTTGAGTTACGAGTTTGGCCTTCAGTTAAAATAATGTGGAATAGTTGCACAAACTCATGCCACCAAGAACACCACAGCTTAACGGTGTGTCCGAACGTCATAACCGCACTTTATTTGATATGGTGGGATCAATGATGTCTCTTACCGATTTACCAATATTATTTTTGGGTTATGCATTAGAGATAGCTGCATTCACGTTAAAATAGGGCACCATCTAAATCCGTTGAGACAACACCGTATGAACTATGGTTTAGCAATAAACCTAAGTTGTTGTTTCTTAAAATTTGGAGTTACGATGCTTATGTGAAAAAGTTTCAACCTGATAAGCTCGAACCCAAATCGGAGAAGTGTGTCTTCATAGAATACCCAAAGGAAACTGTTGGGTCACCTTCTATCACAGATCCGAAGGCAAAACATTCGTTGCTAAGAATGGGTCCTTTCTAGAGAAGGAGTTGCTCTCGAAAGAAGTGAGTCAGAGGAAAGTAAGAGCTTGATAAGGTAATTTGTACCTTCTCCCAAATTGGAAAGTAGTTCATCACAGAAATCAGTTCCAGTGATTCCTACACCAATTAGTGAGGAAGCTAATGATGATGATCATGAAACTTCAGATTAAGTTACTACAAAACCTCGTAGGTCTTCCAAAGTACAGTCCGCACCAGAGTGGTACGGTAATCCTATTCTAGAAGTCATGTTACTAGACCATGATGAACCTATGAACTATGAGGAAGTGATGATGAGCCCAGATTCCACGAAATGGCTTGAGGCCATGAAATCTAATATGGGATCTATGTATGAGAACAAAGTGTGGACTTTGGTGGACTTGCCCGATGATCGGCAAGCCATAGAAAATAAATGGATCTTCAGAAGGAACACGGATGCTGATAGTAGTGTTACTATCTACAAAGCTCAACTTGTCGCAAAAGGTTTTTTTGACAAGTTCAAGGTGTTGACTACAATGAGATTTTCTCAACTGTAGCGATGCTTAAGTCTATCTGAATCATGTTAGCAATTGCCACATTTTATGAAACTTGGCAAATGGATGTCAAAACTGCATTCCTTAATGGTTTTCTTAAAGAAGAGTTGTATATGATGCAACCAGAAGGTTTTGTCAATCCTAAAGGTGCTAACAAAATGTGCAAGCTCCAGCGATCCATCTATGGACTAGTGCAAGCAGAGTTGGAATATACGCTTTGATAAGTTGATCAAAGCATATAGTTTTGTACAGACTTATGGTGAAGCCTGTATTTACAATAAAGTGAGTGGGAGCACTACTGCCTTTCTGATAAATATATGTGAGTAACATATTGTTGATCAGAAATGATGTAGAATTTTTTTGGAAAGCATAAAGGAGTATTTGAAAGGAGTTCTTTGAAAGAAAGACCTCGGTAAAGCTACTTACATATTGAGCATCAAGATCTATTGAGATAGATCAAGACGCTTGATAAGTTTTTCAATAAGTACATACCTTGTCAAGATTTTGAAGTAGTTCAAAATGGAACAGTCAAAGAAAGAGTTCTTGCCTGTGTTGCAAAGGTGCGAAATTGAGTAAGACTGAAATCCCGACCACGGTAGAAAATAGAAAAGAGAATGAAAGTCATTCCCTATGCCTCAGTCATAGGTTCTATAAAGTACGCTATGCTATGTACCAGACCTATTGTATACCTTGCTCTGAATTTGGCAAGGGAGTACAATAGTGATCTAGGAGTAGATCACCGGACATTGGTCAAGAATATCCTTACTAAGGACTAAGAAAATATTTCTCGATTATGGAGGTGATAAAAGAGCCCATCGTAAAGAGTTACATCGGTGCAAGATTTTACACCGATCCAGATGACTCTAAGTCTCAATCTGGATACATATTGAAAGTGGGAGCAATTAGCTAGAGTAGCTCCGTGTAGAGCATTGTAGACATAGAATATTTGCAAAATACATACGGCTCTGAATGTGACAGACCCGTTGACTAAGCTTCTCTCACGAGCAAAACATGATCACACCTTAGTACTCTTTGGGTGTTAATCACATAGCGATGTGAACTAGATTATTGACTCTAGTAAACATGATCTGAATGTGACAGACCCGTTGACTAAGCTTCTCTCACGAGCAAAACATGATCACACCTTAGTACTCTTTGGGTGTTAATCACATAGCGATGTGAACTAGATTATTGACTCTAGTAAACACTTTGGGTGTTGGTCACATGACGATGTGAACTATGGGTGTTAATCATATACAGATATGAATATTGATGTTAAATCACATGGTGATGTGAACTAGATTATTGACTCTAGTGCAAGTGGGATACTGAAGGAAATATGCCCTAGAGGCAATAATAAAGTTATTATTTATTTCCTTATTTCATGATAAATGTTTATTATTCATGCTAGAATTGTATTAACCGGAAACATAATACATGTGTGAATACATAGACAAACATAGTGTCACTAGTATGCTTCTACTTGACTAGCTTGTTGATCAAAGATGGTTGTGTTTCCTAGCCATAGACATGAGTTGTCATTTGATTAATGGGATCACATCATTAGAAGAATGATGTGATTGACTTGACCCATTCCGTTAGCTTAGCACTTGATCGTTTAGTATGTTGCTATTGCTTTCTTCATGACTTATACATGTTCCTATGACTATGAGATTATGCAACTCCCATTTACCGGAGGAACACTTTGTGTGCTACCAAACGTCACAACGTAACTGGGTGATTATAAAGGAGCTCTACAGGTGTCTCCGAAGGTACATGTTGGGTTGGCGTATTTCGAGATTAGGATTTGTCACTCCGATTGTCGGAGAGGTATCTCTGGGCCCTCTCGGTAATGCACATCACTATAAGCCTTGCAAGCAATGTGACTAATGAGTTAGTTGCGGGATGATGCATTACGTAAACAAGTAAAGAGACTTGCCGGTAACGAGATTGAACTAGGTATTGAGATACCGACGATCGAATCTCGGACAAGTAACATACCGATGAAAAAAGGAACAACGTATGTTGTTATGCAGTTTGACCGATAAAGATCTTTGTAGAATATATAGGAGCCAATATGAGCATCCAGGTTCCGCTATTGGTTATTGACCGGAAACGTGTTTCGGTCATGTCTACATAGTTCTCGAACCCGTAGGGTCTGCACGCTTAAGGTTTCGATGACAGTTTTATTATGGGTTTATGAGTTTTGATGTACCGAAGGAGTTAGGAGTCCCGGATGAGATCGGGGACATGACGAGGAGTCTCGAAATGGTCGAGACATAAAGATCGATATATTGGACGACTATATTCGGACATCGGAAGGGTTCCGAGTGATTCGGGTATTTTCGTGGATACCGGGGAGTTACGGGAATACGAGGAAGAAGCAATGGGCCTGATGGGCCAAGTGGTGGAAGAGAGGAGGCAGGGCGCGCGGACCCCTAGCCCAAACCGAATTGGACTAGGAGGGCGGCCCCTATTTCCTCCTTTTCCTCCCTCTCCTTCCTTCTCCTTCTCCTTCCCTTCCTTCCCCTCTCCTTGTTGGACAAGGAAAGGAGGGAGTCCTACTCCCGGTGGGAGTAGGACTCCTCCTGGCGCGCCCCTCCTGGCCGTCCGCCCCCTCCCCCCATGCTCCTTTATATACAGGGGCAGGGGGCACCTCTAGACACAACAACAATTGATCTCTTGATCTGCGGTGCCCCCCTCCACCATAGTCCGCGATAATATTGTAGCGGTGCTTAGGCGAAGCCCTGCGACGGTAGATCATCAAGATCGTCACCATGCCGTTGTGCTGACGGAACTCTTCCCCGACATTCTGCTGGATCGGAGTCCGGGGATCGTCATCGAGCTGAACGTGTGCTAGAACTCGGGGGTGCCGTAGTTTCGGTGCTTGATCGGTCGGGCTATGAAGACGTACGACTACATCAACCACATTGTTCTAACGCTTCCGCTTTCGGTCTACGAGGGTACGTGGACAACACTCTCCCCTCTTGTTGCTATGCATCACCATGATCTTGCGTGTGCGTAGTAATTTTTTGGAAATTACTACATTCCCCAACATAGATGAGGAAGGATCTCTAGGCATTGCTAATATATATTTGTTATTATATGTTATGTTACTCTACTCTCTTCTGCAAGATGCTGGAAGAGGCTAGTCTTCGTTAGGCTAGGTCCCCCCTTCTATTCTGGCATTTCTGCAGTATAGTCCTAGGACAAACCCTTCCCTTGATACTGATGCATACTTAGCATAGATCTGTTGTAATTCTTGCGAGTACTTTGGATGAGTACTCACGGTTGCTTTGCTACCTTTTCCCGTTTACCCGATAGCTGCGATCAGATGACGGAGCTCAGGAGACGGTTGATCTCGTTGATGACTACTACTACACCGAGGCAGGAGGCATGCACCTTTTCGATCTAGTTGTCGTTGTTTTGCTCAGCCTTCTTAAGGCAATATGTCTGTACTCAGATTGTTGCTTTCGCTGACTTATATATTCGGGTCCTTATGACCCTTGGTTTGTAATATAACTACCTAATATTTGAATTTGTGTCTAGAGTTGTGTTGTGATATGTTTACGTGCGTCTCTGACCTTGATCGTGTGCATTTGCGTGTATGATTATGTTAGGTTCTACGGTAGGGTGCGTCGACTACAAATTAAAATTTTCCTACACGCAGAACAACTAGGAACATGCTACGGGAATGGATCACAAATTGTTACCACTAGGTGATGGGGTCATGTACCTAGGGTAGGGCCACAGACCTGATCTAAGTACCCTGCCCAAGGACACCCTTAGAAGAGGTCACCTTCCAGTCGACTGACGAGAGACACACTCGACTGCTTTGAAGGACTCGACCACGAAGACTCACTCGACCACCATAAGATCAAGAGGCACTCTGCACTGCAACGGCCTGTAATTAAGTAGACTTTATGATAGTAAAGACACTTTATGTGGGGCGTTACCAGTAACGCCCCGGACTTAACTCACCTTAAACCCTCTCCTACGTGGGCTGGCTGGGGTCCTGGCGCACTCTATATAAGCCACCCCCCTCCACAGGTAGAGAGGGTCGGCACCCTGTAACTCATATACATATAATCCACTCGACCGCCTCCGGGCTCCGAGACGTAGGGCTTTTACTTCCTCCGAGAAGGGCCTGAACTCGTACATCTCTTGCGTTTACAACCTCTCCATAGCTAGGACCTTGCCTCTCCATACCTACCCCCCACTCTACTGTCAGGCTTAGAACCACGACAGTTGGCGCCCACCGTGGGGCAGGTGTTTTAGCAATTTTGTGGAGAAGTTGCGATTCTTCCGAGTACTTTCATCATGGTGGCTGCTGGAGTTTTGGTCGAGGGTCGAGAGATCCATCTCGGTGCTCTCACCTTCTTCGCCGACGACTCCGCCTGGCTCCAGGAGGCTCCACTCGACGTTGATGCGCTCCCCGTCCGCGGTGCGACACATTTTCGCGCATGTGTCCGCGGCGTTCTGCTGCGGCAACCGTCGACCCCGTATCGGTCGACATCCCCATCGACCACCCTCCCGGTCTCCCGTCAGCGCAAGCGCTCGGGCCGGTCGAGGATTCAGCGGTGGGTGAGGCACGCGGTGGCTCGCCAGACGGCCACCACCGAAGTTGCGGCAATCGAGCCCGACGAATCTCTCTACGGCTTGTTCGATCTGTCGACTGGCTCCGTAGAGACCGCATCCGAGTGCGATAGCAGTGATCCAGCGGTGGAAATTCTGATGGTCGACGGGCCCTGCAGTCCCCCTGGCTTCGCCCGTGATGGTGGAGCAGGCGACGGAGGCGACCCCGCATGAGACCACGAAGAGTACCAGCCCGAGCCACTCGACTCTCTGCAAAGAGAAGAACTTCGCCGTAGGAACGTGGATGTCCTACGTACTCCCATCGCAGGAGAAACCCCCGAGGCTCGCGCCTTGGAGGAGGCACGTTTGGCCAATTTGGCCGAACGCACTCGACTGGAGAATCTTCAGCGAGCACTCGACGAGCGCGCGCGGCAACGAATTCCCGACACCAATCGACGTCAACTCTTCCCGCCGACTCAGGTATATCGAACCCCAATCCAAAATTTAGCAGCTGCGACCCGTATAGCAGAGTCCATCCAACCCTCTCAGTCGGAAGCTGGCAGATCTGCTCCGGGCAGCAGGAGATCAGAATTCGGCCATGTCGCAGTCGCGCAACAGAATTCACAGTCGATCCGTCGCTGCGAATACGGTTCAGTCGGCTCACAGCCCCAGATCGCCTCCGCGGCGTGAAGGGCGCGAGAATCGGCGAGACCAATATGGTGACCGACTCAACCGAGATGATAGGCGTCGAGTGTCCAATTCCCCTCCGAGGGGTGGGTCTTACGCTCCTCGGCAGCAAGATGACAGACGTCAGTTCAGTACGGGGCGAAGAGTTCCAATCGACCCCAGAGAACCAGGCTTCAACGCGCGATCCATTATCGTGCAAGGTTTGGTCGACCGGAACAGAGCCCATCGAGGCGGACTCGACAGAGATGCACCCACAAGCAGTCGAGTGCATGTTTCTGGTCCTGAATGTTTCAGCAGAGCTATCAGAGCCGCAGTTATCCCTCCCAATTTCAGGTTGGCAACAGGAGTCAGCAAGTTCACTGGTGAGTCTAAGCCTGAAACTTGGCTTGAGGACTACCGAGTGGCGGTTCAGATTGATGGTGGGAACGACGAGGTGGCCATGAAGCATTTGCCCCTCATGCTGGAAGGTTCTGCCAGGGCATGGTTGACTCAATTACCTCCTAGCAGCATTTACACTTGGGAAGATTTGCCCCGAGTGTTCATCAGAACGTTTGAAGGAACTTGCAAGCGACCGGCTGGACTGACGGAGTTGCAAGTCTGCATGCAGAAGACCAATGAGACTCTCAGAGAGTATATTCAGAGATGGATCACTTTGCACCATACTGTGGAGAATGTGTCTGATCATCAGGCAGTCTGCGCCTTTAAAGATGGCGTCAAGAACAGAGAATTGAGCTTGAAGTTTCGTCGAATGGTGACATGACCTTGAGTCGGATGATGGAGATTGCTACCAAGTACGCCAACGGCGAAGAAGAAGACCGCCTCCGAAGCGGCAAGCATAAGCCGAGTTAGTCGGAAAAGGGAAACACCAGTCGGAAACAGAAGCGGAAGGCTGAACCGGCAGCTCCTGGAGAGGCTCTGGCCGTGACTCAGGGAAAGTTTAAAGGGAAACCAAAAGGATCCTGGAACCCTAAGAAGGTAAAGGATAAAGAAGGGAACGATGTGATGGATATGCCGTGTCACATCCACACGAAGAAAGACGAAGAGGGGAATATCATCTACCCGAAGCACACCACTCGCCAATGTCGACTCCTGATCCAACAGTTTCAGGGAAAACAGTCTAATAACAAGGAGAAGGAGTCGGACAAGGTCGAAGACAAGGAGGACAGTGAGGAAGGATATCCCCATATCAACTCTACTCTAATGATCTTTGCAGATGTGGAGAGCAAGAGTCGATTGAAAGTTATTAACCGTGAGGTGAACATGGTTGCCCCAGCAAAAGCAAATTATCTGAAATGGTCCCAAACACCCATCACCTTTGACCAATCTGATCACCCGACTCATATTGCCACCCCTGGGAGGCAAGCTTTGGTGGTCGATCCAGTTGTTGAAGGCACTCGACTGACAAAAGTGCTTATGGACGGTGGTAGTGGGTTGAATTTGCTGTATGCAGACACACTGAAAGGAATGGGCATTCCGATGTCCCGACTGAGCACCAGTAACATGAGCTTTCATGGAGTTATACCAGGAAAGAAAGCCGAGTCACTCGGCCAAATAGCTCTAGACGTGGTGTTTGGCGATTCGAAACATTTTCGCAAAGAGAAGTTGACGTTCGAGGTCGTGGATTTTCAGAGTGCATATCATGCCATTTTGGGGAGACCAGCTTATGCACGGTTCATGGCTCGACCATGTTACGTGTACCTCAAATTGAAGATGCCCGGCCCCAAAGGAGTGATCACTGTCACCGGTGATCGGAAAAAGGCAGAAGAGTGCTTCCAGAAAGGCTCAAAGATTGCTGATTCCCAGGTGACAGCGGTCGAGTTCGAAGAGTACAAGCAAAACGCAGATCCGAGTGACTTGCTGCGATCCAAGAAACCCGCCACAGAGTCTGCATTTCAGTCGTTCGGTGAGACGAAGCCTGTTCACATTCACCCGACCGATCCCGATGCAGCTCCAACCCGCATCTCCACAACACTCGACCCAAAATAGGAAGAAGCGCTCATCCAGTTCCTCCGTGAGAACTGGGACATTTTTGCATGGAAGCCCGCTGACATGCCAGGTGTTCCCAGAGGACTGGCTGAGCATCGCCTAAGAGTCGACTCATCTGCAAAACCAGTTAAAGAGCATCTTCGGCGGTCCGCCGTCCAGAAGAGAAAAGCCATTGGTGAGGAAGTGGCTCGACTGTTGGCGGCAGGATTTATCCGAGAGATATACCACTCCGAGTGGCTCGCTAATGTCGTCATGGTTCCTAAGAAAGACAAATCACTCCGAATGTGCATTGATTTCAAGCACATCAACCGGGCCTGCCCGAAAGATCATTTTCCTCTCCCTCGCATAGATCAAATTGTTGACTCGACCGAGGGATGCGAGAGACTGTCTTTTCTAGACGCCTACTCCGGGTACCACCAGATCCGTCTGTACGGACCCGACGAGATAAAAACAGCTTTCATCACTCCATTCGGGTGCTTCTGTTATATCACCATGCCATTCGGCCTCAAGAATGCCGGAGCCACATTTATGCGAATGATTCAGAAGTGTCTACTCACTCAAATCAGTCGGAATGTGGAAGCATATATGGATGATATCGTTGTCAAGTCACGAAAAGGTTCCGACCTGCTCGCTGATCTCGCCGAAACATTTGCCAACCTCAGAAGGTATGATATCAAGCTCAATCCATCAAAGTGCACATTTGGAGTTCCTGGTGGCAAGTTACTCGGTTTTCTCATTTCCGAACGAGGAATCGATGCTAATCCAGAGAAGATCGGCACTATTCTCCGAATGAAACGCCCTGTGCGAGTGCATGATGTCCAGAAGCTTACTGGATGCTTGGCCGCATTAAGTCGATTCATCTCACGACTCGGTGAAAAGGCATTGCCTCTTTACCGACTGATGAAGAAGGCAGACAAGTTCGAGTGGACTCCAGAAGCTGATGCAGCGTTTGCCGAGCTAAAAGCTCTGCTCTCCACCCAGCCGGTGCTTGCTGCTCCAATCAGCAAAGAGCCTCTGTTGCTCTATATCGCAGCCACAGGACATGTCGTCAGTACTGTGCTTACGGTCGAGCGGGAAGAAGAAGGAAAAGCTCTCAAAGTTCAGCGCCCAGTGTATTATTTGTCTGAAGTCTTGACTCCATCCAAGCAGAGATATCCTCATTATCAGAAGCTTGTGTATGGAATATACATGACCACAAAGAAGGTTGCTCATTATTTCTCTGATCATTCCATCACAGTCGTCAGCGACGCTCCACTATCAGAGATTTTGCACAACAGAGATGCAACTGGTCGAGTGGCCAAATGGGCGATTGAACTTCTTCCCCTTGATATCAAGTTTGAGGCAAAGAAAGCCATTAAGTCCCAGGCAATAGCAGATTTCCTCGCCGAGTGGATTGAACAGCAGCAGCCGACTGAAGTTCACTCGAAGCATTGGACCATGTTCTTTGATGGCTCTAAGATGTTGAATGGTTCCGGTGCTGGGGTTGTCCTGGTTTCCCCCAGAGGAGATAAGCTCAGATATGTGCTCCAGATTCACTTTGATTCCTCCAACAATGAGGCAGAATATGAGGCCCTCTTATATGGGTTGCGCATGGCCATTTCACTCGGCGTCCGTCGCCTGATGGTCTATGGCGACTCGGATTTAGTGGTCAATCAAGTGATGAAGGAGTGGGACGTGAGAAGCCCAGCCATGACTGGATACTGCAGTGCAGTGAGGAAGCTGGAAAAGAAGTTCGAGGGGTTGGAGCTCCATCATATACCCCGACTGAAAAATCAAGCAGCTGATGATCTAGCAAAGATAGGTTCCAAGAGAAAAGCCATTCCGAGTGGTGTGTTCTTGGAGCATGTACACACTCCGTCAGTCAAAGAAGATCCTTTCACCGAAGAAGCTCCACAGCCCAAGAGTGCCACAGATCCGACTGAGGTTGAAGTCCCAGCAGTGGTCGACTTGGTCATGGAGATCTTGGTGGTCATTCCCGATTGGACAGTTCCATATATCGCGTATATCCTGAGAAAAGAGCTCCCGGAGGATGAGGAAGAGGCTCGACAGATCGTCCGCCGATCTAAGGCCTTTACCGTAATCAAAGGACAGTTATACAGAGAAAGCGCGACTGGGGTCGGTCAGAAGTGCATAACGCCGGAAGAAGGTCGAATCATCCTTAATGATATTCACTCGGGGACCTGTGGTCATCACGCGTCCTCTCGGACCATCGTGGCCAAAGCATACCGAGCCGGATTTTACTGGCCAAAGGCGAATGAGATGGCAAAGGAGATAGTGGATAAGTGCGAGGGATGTCAGTTTTACTCGAATATGTCGCACAAGCCTGCATCAGCCCTGAAGACCATTCCACTCGTCTGGCCTTTCGCAGTATGGGGGTTGGATATGGTCGGTCCTTTGAGAACAGGGCGAAGTGGCTTCACACATGTACTGGTGGCAGTCGACAAGTTCACCAAGTGGATTGAGGCTAAACCAATCAAGAACCTTGACGCTGGTACTGCTGTTAGCTTCATCAGGGAACTAATATTCAGATATGGAGTCCCGCACAGCATCATTACGGATAATGGGTCGAACTTTGACTCGGAGGAATTCAGAGATTTCTGTAACTCTCAAGGCACACGGGTCGACTACGCTTCAGTCGCCCATCCGCAGTCGAATGGACAAGCAGAGCGAGCCAATGGCCTGATTCTCAAGGGATTGAAACCCCGACTGATGCGTGATCTCAAGCATGCAGCTGGAGCTTGGGTCGACGAACTTCCCTCAGTGCTTTGGGGACTGCGGACCACACCTAATCAGTCGACCGGAAGAACTCCATTCTTCTTGGTCTACGGAGCTGAAGCAGTCTTGCCGAGTGATCTTCTCCACAATGCTCCTCGAGTTGAAGTCTACAACGAAGCAGAAGCTGAACAAACGCGGCAGGACGCAGTCGACCTTTTAGAGGAAGAAAGGGAGATGGCTCTGATCCGGTCGACCATCTACCAACAAGATTTGCGTCGTTTCCACGCCAGAAATGTGAGAGGTCGAGCCTTCCAGGAAGGAGATTTGGTTCTTCGAGTGGATCAGCACAAACCACACAAGCTTGCTCCTTCTTGGGAAGGTCCCTTCATCGTCACCAAGGTTCTCCACAACGGGGCGTACCGTCTTTACAACGTCGAGCATAATATCGATGAGCCCCGAGCTTGGAACGCGGAACTACTCCGCCCATTTTACACTTAAGTTTTATCACTCGGATGAGTTGCAATAAAGTACTTCTGTAGTTCATGGACCTCAAAATAATAGTGTCATAGTTCCTCCATAATTTTTGTCACTTTTTATTTTGTCTAATAAAATTCCCCCTCAGTGGGTGACTTAGCCGCGAATCCGTTCCGCCTAAGTTTGTAAAAAATCCTACCGAGTGGTGAGCCAGACCTCTCACTCGGAGGCTTAGCTGCGAATCCGTTTCGCCTAAGTTATGAAAATCCTACCGAGTGAAGAGCAAACCTCTCACTCGGAGGCTTAGCTACGAATCCGTTTCGCCTAAGTTATGAAAATCCTACCGAGTGAAGAGCAAACCTCTCACTCGGAGGCTTAGCTGCGAATCCGTTTCGCCTAAGTTATGAAAATCCTACCGAGTGAAGAGCAAACCTCTCACTCGGGGGATTAGCTGCAGCCCAGTGCTCGCCTAAGTTATAAAAATCCTACCGAGTGGTAAGCTAGACTTCCACTCGGGGGCTTAGCTGCAGTCCAAGTACTCGCCTAAGTTATAAAAATCCTACCGAGTGGTAAGCCAGACTTCCACTCGGAGGCTTAGCTGCAGTCCAAGTACTCGCCTAAGTAATCAAAAATCCTACCGAGTGTTAAGCCAGACTTCCACTCGGGGGCTTAGCTGCAGCCCAGTGCTCGCCTAAGTTATAAAAATCCTACCGAGTGGTAAGCTAGACTTCCACTCGGGGGCTTAGCTGCAGTCCAAGTACTCGCCTAAGTTATAAAAATCCTACCGAGTGGTAAGCCAGACTTCCACTCGGAGGCTTAGCTGCAGTCCAAGTA
>NC_041391.1:436416787-436455712 GCF_002162155.2 Triticum dicoccoides | reverse complement strand
GGCTAGTTTCTTCTTCAAAGTTTTGACAAAATTCTGCAAGGACGATCACCGAGTCAAGGCGATGGTCGAATGGAAAAACCACGATTGGAAATGATTGCCGAGCATAGAGGTTTACCTTCAAGCATAAGAAACAGCTTCTTGGCAAGACCACTCAGGAAGGCCTCCAGATCATTTTTCTTCCCAGTCAACTTACTGACTTGGTCGGTCAGGGCAGTTTTATCAGTTTTCAGTCGACTGACTTCCTTGTTGGCGATCCCAAGAGCAGTTTTCAGATTGGTATTGTCTTGTTCAAGCTTGGTGACTGAAGCTAACTTCTCGTCAGCAAGCTTGATCTTCTCAGCTAGTTCAAGGTCTTTTTTCTGTTGGGCCTCCCTTACCTTACCTGCAAGTTACAGCAAGATCAGATTTTGAAACAAATGAAGGGAAAAATCAGTCGTCAAGGTCTCACCAAACATACCTTTGGTCTCCTCCTTTGCCTTCGTCAGTTTCTCCTGAACCAGCTTCAAATCCAGCTCGAGCTGAACGTGCTTGTTTTCCAGCTCAGAGTAGCGAGCCACAAGATCACAGGAGTTCTGCGAAGAACCAATCGACTAAATGTCAAATATAATTCACTTCCGAGTGAAAAAGGAAAAATCACACGTTTCTAAGACTACAGCCGAATACAAGCATTCGACCGTAGTCTCGGGGACTACACCCAGTGGGTGCACTCAGCGTGCCCCCACTAATTCTATCGAAGATAGAGTCGACCAGTCGACCTCAAAAAAAAGGAGAGATGTATTCTTTAAGACTGTAATCGACTGCCAGCAGTCGACCACAGTCTCGGGGACTACACCCAGTGGGTGCACTCAGCGTGCCCCCACCGGTTTGCGAAATCCATTCGACATAGTCGAATGACGGAAAGACTAAAATTATAAAACCTAAAGCCGACTGCCAGCAGTCGACCTTAGCCTTGGAGACTACACCCAGTGGGTGCACTCAGCGTGCCCCCACTAATCCTATTGAAGACAGAGTCGACCAGTCGACCAGTTTGCGAAATCCAGTCGACATAGTCGAATGACGCAAAGACTAAAATTATAAAGCCTAAGGCCGACTGCCAGCAGTCGACCTTAGCCTTGGGGACTACACCCAGCGGGTGCACTCAGCGTGCCCCCGCTAACACGGAGTCTAAGTCGACACACCCACTGGGTGACTACCGTAGATGTTGGAAAGAAAAGTTTTTGATAGCATATCCTAACAGAACAGACGATGGTCGACTGACCTGAACATTGCTTTGAAGGGCAGAACTGGCGTCGTAAGCTGCCTGGCTCGCATCCCGGATGGTCCTCAACTGCTCCATCATGATCCCTGCCTGGCGTATCGCCTCCTTCGCGGCGCCAGCTTGGTCCTCTGGGACGTGGTGCGTCGTGAAGAGGGAGGGCTGCTGAGCACTCGTCAGTGGATCTGCGAAGGACACAGTGTGTCGAGTGGTGTTCTCCTCCTCCGCAACCAGAGTCTCAGGCGCCGTCACATCCTGGGGCACCCTGCTGGCAGACGTTTTCCTACTCCTTCTGTGCTTCAACGGTTCCTCATCTTCATCATCATCTGGGAGAGTGATAACAACATTGGGTGGAGCTACAGAGAAGAATCAGGATTATAGGTCATAAGTCAGTCGACTAAAAACGGCGTTAAGAGTATAGTACCTGGCTTTGAGGTTGCTGCGTCCTTCATCTCATGGTCATCAGCCCGGGCTGAGGTCTCGGAAGTAGCAGCACTGCAACTCCAAAGAATCAGTCGACTAACCCCAGCGCCAGCCAGAGATAAAGTTCGTACAAAATAAGAAGACTTAAGCAGCACGATTACCCTGATATGGTGGGGATGGACACCTTCATCTTCGGCAGGAGCTTGGTCGGCTTTGACGGAGCCGCCCTGGGCTGCTTCGACGCCTTTTCAGTCGGCGCCGGAGAGGTGGTCCGAGGGCGCTTGGTCGACTGTGCAACGGTCGCAACCCCTTTGCCACGTTCAGTCGCAGGGTCGTGGACAAGCTTCGACCGCCTTTCTGAGCGTGGTGGTATGACCTCCTCCTCCTCTTCTTCCTCGTCTTCAGCATCATCTTCATCACCGTCATCGTCGTCATCGTCATCATCATCCTCAGCAACGTCCGAGTCCCACTCCTCCTCCTGGCTCTCGCCCCCACTCGCCTCACCCTCCTCAGTCGGAGCCTGTGCTCCATTGGGCATCGAGTACAGCTCGGTGAGGGCCTGATAGACATCAAGACAAAGATCAATCGACCGATTGGCAGAATAAACAGAAATGAATATGACAAGAACACAGTGGAGAGCAGAGCAGGCATACTTTGTTTGGATCACTGTGGTGGTCGAGTGGAGGAATCCTTCTGGCTCCGCGTGGGTTATCCTTGTTCCGGTAACGGCGGCCATCCACCTTTCCAGAGCGACATCGTCGACTGCTTCTGGATGGACCCGAGTCTCGTCCTCAGTCCCACAGTACAACCACATGCAGTGGCTCCGAAACTGAAGGGGCTGGATACGACGCCTAAGGAAAACCTCTAGGAGATCCATGCCCGTCACTCCCTCCCGAACCAACTGTACTACGCGCTCCATCAACATCTTCACGTCAGCTTTCTCCTACGGAATCAACTTCAGAGAGGAGGGCTTGTTCACTCGGTCCATGGTAAACTGAGGGAGTCCACTCGACTGCCCCGGCGTCGACTGATCCTGGCAGTAGAACCAGGTCGACTGCCAGCCTCTGACTGACTCGGGAAAAGTCATGGCTGGGAAGGTGCTCTTATTCCTCACCTGGATCCCCAGGCCCCCACACATTTGGACAACTCGGGTCCTTTCGTCGCCTGGGCTCGCCTTCTTCACGGTCTGAGAGTGACACGTGAATATATGCTTGAACAAGCCCCAGTGCGGTCGACAGCCCAGAAAACCCTCACACATGGACACGAACGCGGCAAGATAGGCGATAGAATTTGGGGTAAAGTGATGGAGTTGCGCTCCAAAGAAGTTCAAGAAACCACGAAAGAAAATACTCGGCGGCAAAGAAAATCCACGGTCGACATGGGTAGCCAGGAGCACGCACTCACCCTCTTCTGGCTGGGGCTGCCACTCCTTCCCCGGAAGCCTCGCAGCTCCATGAGGGATCAGACCCTCGTTGGCCATGTCGAGGAGATCTTTCTCCGTGATGGTCGACGGGATCCAATCTCCTTGGACCCAGCCCTTCGGCAGGCGGGATCTAGACGAAGACCCGCCGCGACTGGTGGATCTCCCCTTCGCCTTCTCCGTCGCCGACGCCTTCTTCACGCGTTCCAGCACCACCGTCTTCTCCTTGGCCATGGTTGCCGGTGAGACGCGCGAGGAGAAGTTGTGCGGAGGCGAGAGCGAGCGCGCTGGACGGAGACGAAGGGAGCAGAGAAAGAGAATGCTGAGGCACTGTACAAAAAACCCTCGCCGGGCGTATTTATAAGGTCCCTTCCGAGTGGATGACAGGTGGGCCCGGTCGATCTAATCATATCCAGGAACAGTTATGCAGGCGGGATACGTGGCGAAGAAAGCGGCGCGGGGATCGAGGCGTCTATGTCCCGTCCCATCCGAACGCCGCGGTCCGCTCCGCTTCGCGCGCTTCCCCAAATTTCGCATCCCGCGGAATCCGCGAACGGCAGATCGGTCTGGCAGACGCGGGATTTCCTGTGATCCGTCGCTCGGAAATCGTCGAAGCCCGAAAGATCACTCGACGAAAGAAGAGAATGGATCGAGTCGACTGAAGACAAGTTGCTCACTACCAACAAAGAGATTCTTTGGTCCAGAACAACGCACGACCAGTGTGCAAAAATTAATCGGAAACAACATCAACTCCTTCCTCACTCGAAACCTCAATCCATTCGGGGGCTAATGATGGGGTCATGTACCTAGGGTAGGGCCACAGACCTGATCTAAGTACCCTGCCCAAGGACACCCTTAGAAGAGGTCACCTTCCAGTCGACTGACGAGAGACACACTCGACTGCCTTGAAGGACTCGACCACGAAGACTCACTCGACCACCAGAAGATCAAGAGGCACTCTGCACTGCAACGGCCTGTAATTAAGTAGACTCTATGATAGTAAAGACACTTTATGTGGGGCGTTACCAGTAACGCCCCGGACTTAACTCACCTTAAACCCTCTCCTACGTGGGCTGGCTGGGGTCCTGGCGCACTCTATATAAGCCACCCCCTCCACAGGTAGAGAGGGTCGGCACCCTGTAACTCATATACATATAATCCACTCGACCGCCTCCGGGCTCCGAGACATAGGGCTTTTACTTCCTCCGAGAAGGGCCTGAACTCGTACATCTCTTGCATTTACAACCTCTCCATAGCTAGGACCTTGCCTCTCCATACCTACCCCCCACTCTACTGTCAGGCTTAGAACCACGACACTAGGCGCGCAGTGCCGTTCAGCGGAAGTAGAGTTGGGGCAGCGCGTCTACGTCACTCGTCTCCTCCTCGTTTGATCTCCCTCGAACAGCCGGTCGTTGGATCCCACGTACTAGTTTGCTGGAGCGGCGCAAGTGCACCTCCTCTAACGGTATCCACGCGTGCAGGAGGAACAGCGTGTGGCGGACTGCTAGGTCCAATCACACAGTCAGCGGCAAGTGGAGGTGGCTACTTGCAACACATGCAAAGCCCTTGTGACGGCACCAAAGCGATCAACCAAATGAGTGTGTGGCTCCTCCACTTTACATAGGCATCCGTCGCGGCCTCAACAGTTGGGCCTCACACGGATCCTAAGGCCCAAAGTCTGTTCGGCCTAGATCCGAGTCCGCATAGGATCACACCTGACTCATTGAGTCGGATCCGGCCTCTCAGGTTCCCTCCCTTAAGCATGCGACCTGTTAGGTTCTCGTTCACTTGGTCGCAAGTCAGATCACATCCGGCTTAGCTAGTCGGTAGCGGCCTCTAGCAAAGCGTGTCGACTCCAAGTGTCTGAGGAAGCTAATTAAGCGAACCTGTACATCACACTTCTGTTCCCTTTGCCACATGATATATGTTGACGGGCTCAAGGCGAGTCTATCATCCTTGTGATAGCCCGGCCTCTTTCTCGTTCCAGTGATGCCGACCACAAACCAGATTATCTCATAATCCTAATCGCATGGCCATGCTTATCTTGGTCAGATCACACGAGGGACATGTCGGTGTCAAAACAGGCAGATCTCGGGTAGGGGGTCCCGAACTGTGCGTCTAAGGATCGAAGGTAACAAGAAGGCAGGGGACACGATGTTTACCTAGGTTCGGGCCCTCTTAATGGAGGTAATACCCTACTTCCTGCTTGATTGACTTTGATGAGTATAGGGGTTACAAGAGTTGATCTACCTCGAGATCATAGTGACTAAACCCTAGATGTATAGCATGTATGATTGTGATCTTGCCCTACGGACTAAACCCTCCGGTGTATATAGACACCAAAGGGATCTAGGGTTGTACAAAGTCGGTTACAACGAAAGGAAGGTATATGATCCGAATATCAAGCTTGCCATCCATGCAAAGGAGAGTCCCATCGGGACACGGGGAAGGTTCTTCTATCCCGTTACCTCATGGCCCATCAGTCCAGCCCATACCACATAGCCTGGACACCCGAGGATCCCTTAGTCCAGGACTCCCTCAGTAGCCCCTGAACCAGGCTTCAATGATGATGTATCCGACACACAGATTGTCTTTGGCATTGCAAGGCGGGTTCCCTTTTCCGAATACTCCAACGCAGTTTTCCACCCACAAGAGTTGTGTCCAGCCTTGCTTAACTCGTACAACCCTAAGCTGTAAAAAGCAACAATAAAATAAGTCATGTCCACGGGCCACTTTTCCGGCGAGACGTTATATTCTGGCCTTATTATTATTCTAAACCATTTTACAGCCTTGTTTCACACTTCGAGGCACGACCAATGACACGTCTTGTCAAAGCAAAGATCATGTCCCCTTATTACGGGATTCTCATCAATAGGGGTTTTGGGTAATCCAACCGTGCCGTTCACACGTCTCCTTGGGAATAGGCGAGATTTAGGGCTTATGAGGGGGCGCTTGATATTCGCTGCCTCTATAAGAGGACAATGTCGGTGTCAAAACCGGCGGGGTAGGGGGTCCCGAACTGTGCGTCTAAGGCCAATGGTAACAGGAGGTGGGGGACACAATGTTTTACCCAGGTTCAGGCCCTCTCGATGGAGGTAATACCCTACTTCCTGCTTGATTGATCTTGATGATATGAGTATTACAAGAGTTGATCTACCCCGAGGTTGTAGAGGCTAAACCCTAGAAGCTAGCCTATGATTATGATTGTTCTTTTCCTACGGACTAAACCCTCCGGTTTATATAGACACCGGAGGGGGCTAGGGTTACACAGAGTCGGTTACAGAGAAGGAGATCTACATATCCGAATTGCCAAGCTTGCCTTCCACGCAAAAGATAGTCCCACCCGGACACGGGATGAAGTCTTCAATCTTGTATCTTCATAGTCCAAAAGTCCGACCAAAGTATATAGTCCGGCCATCCGACGACCCCCTAATCCAGGACTCCCTTAGTAGCCCCTGAACCAGGCTTCAATGACGATGAGTCCGGCACGCAGATTGTCTTCGGCATTGCAAGGCGGGTTCTTCTCCAAAATCCCTAAGTACCTGTTGTAACGAGCAGTGTCCGAGTTCCCATTAATGTTGCACTCCTCGGCTTCTGTATCTTACTAATGGTAGTCTCCACGTGTCGAGCGAATGCAAGAAGTCGGGGCATTTTTACATTTGCCACCCTAACCACGTTAGTAAATCGTCTATTAAAGAGACGGGGATCCTCATGTCCAAATCACAACACCTTCCCCTAGCGAGTATCCATCAGAGCGCGCACGCAAAAAGCCATTCCATCATGGCCGGCCGCCGCAGCTCCTCCTCTCGCTCCCGTAGCGCTAAGCCAGGTGATTGGGAGAAGTGTTCTATCCCCCATGGTCGACTGGTGGAGTTGCAGACCCAGGGATTTCTCCCGCCTCCATATATGGTCCCTGTCCGAGCCGGACTAGCCACTTACAATAGCGGGGAGCAAGCGGAGAGTTTTCCCAACCCATCTAGGGGGGAGCGGGTATGAATTGTCCCTTACTTGCTGAGGGAACTCGGATTTCCAATCCATCCGTTCCTCCGCGGGCTCCTGGAGTTCTACGGCCTCCAGCTGCATAACTTCACTCCTGCCTCCATACTACACATCGCAGGCTATGTCGCCTTCTGCGAGCTATTCCTGGGCTGCGAAGCTCATTTCAAGCTATGGAAGAGGTTATTCTGCCTCGTTCCCCGCACTCAAGAGGGGTCAATATCTCAAGTGGGCGGAGCCGAAATATGGTGTATCGTCGGGACCGGATACCTGTCCGGTACCCCAAAGAAGACATCCGAAGACTGGCCTTCGAAGTGGTTTTATATGGAGGACGTCCCCCTTCCGGACCCTATTCAGATGGGGCCTTCCTGAGTTGCTAATGCCCCGCTGAAGAAACGCCACAGCCGGCGCCCCCAGGAGGAAGATAACAGAGATGTCCTTTACCTGATGAGCAAGATAAAAATGCTGGCCCAATCAGGACTGACAATAATCGAGGTTATGTCAATATGTATAATGCGGGGGTTACATCCACTTCAATATCGGGGGAAACCCATGTGGCACTTCAATGGAGAAGACGATGCCACCCGCTGCGATCGTAAAGGTCTGGACTTCGCCACCGCTCTAGCGAAAATACTTTCAGATTTGTACAAAGGGGAAGAAGAGTTCCTCCATATTAAGCCACGGGATGGATTTTCCATGTACAACCCCCCAAGTTGGGTGAGCCGCTATCTTTTACTCGACTCCATTCACTCCCGCATTCTTTATCACAAATATTTACCTCGCCAATTCATAGCAGGAACTGTGAAAAGTTGTGAGGGAGGTCCACAGCCCGTCTCCACAGCCAGAGGACCCTGACCGGGCCCTCGACCCCGGACTCGAAGAAGATCCGGATGTTTTTGTGGAGCTCGTCGACGGGACGTTCTATCAGTTAAGCTGTGATGGTGCCTTGGTGGCCATCATAGCTAGTTATCCTGGCCTACTCCCTGCATCACACGTAAGTAAAACCGGAGTCCCAACTTCCAAGAAGGATCACTTCTTTGCACTTTACCCACCGCACATGTGTTGCATTTTATAGGGAAGGCCATCGGGGCACCGTGCCGAACCCGCGGTGGCTTGCCAACAAGGGACACCAAAGCCGGGTAGGCTCAAAAGGAAGGCGGTCAGGACCGAGACGCCCTCGCAGAGGTATAATTAAAAACCTGCATCGTGATTATCGTCCTTTAAAAATATGACAATGTCCATGGTTCCCTGGCAGAAAAAGCGCTCGCCGGACTGTGTCCGGAGAGCCTGTCGGCCACGCCTCCACCAGCCGGACTCCGGGGCCGGACTCAGGGTTGGAGGTCAACGCGGGGACAACATCGGACGATCGTCCTATAGAGGATGCGGATAGAATATCCGCCATAAACTCCGAAGTGGAGAGCACCATGAATCACAGGCGTCGACGGGACGCACTACGCGACCCTAATTTCTCCGAAGAGGCGTTCAATGCCTTCAACTCAGGAGATGTGTACATCCGAGATGCTCAAGGTGGTCTTGCTAGAGCCACGGAACAGTATTTAAAGGATATACGGGTAAGTAAATCTGATGGTTATGTATATCAGTAGCCCCTGAGACTTGAAATAGTTAGCACAACTGATTTAAGGATCATTGTATGCATAGGTTCTTACAGAGAAGAACACCAATTTGTCTTAAGAGCTGGAGGAGTGCAAAGCCCAGTTACGGGCCACAGTTGCCGGAATGCAGGAGTCCAAGAAGGCCTCATCTGGTAATACTTGTCTTGATCAAAAAGAATGTAATTGACATGTACCAATTAGTATTCGGCATGCGCGCAAATCTAACAATAGATTCTCCAGACAATCCCGGAGGTAATCCGGAAATCGTATTGGGGGATGAGCAACATGCTCAATGATAGCTAGAGGCTGGCGAACACGTGCTTACATGGGTTATTCGAGAGAAAAATGATCTCCAGGACGCGAATACCCGACTGGACATTGAATTAAAAGATGTTTGGGCCCAACTTGCTGACACCGTGAAGGAGAATAAGAGGCTTCGATGCGGCATTTTTAGTAAGTGCTCGAATGAACCTTTATACAGTTCGGCGAAGAAACGAGCTAACAGAGTTATGTCTGGAGGTATGCTGACAGGTCGTCCCGAAGAGGAGATGCCCGGATCTACAAGCGATCTTCTGCAAGAGCTCTCACAACTGCACAACCAAGTTCGGCAGGTGATGCAGGGTATTGCCCAGGCCTTCTGGCCATCCGCCTCCCTGCCAGGAGGCATGGGGGAGCTTGTAGAGATGCTCAAGGGAGCGCGGTGGCGCTTCCGAATATGGAAAATATCGTCCTGTCGACAAGGAGCAAGGGAAGCCTGGGCCATGGTGAAGACGCGATACACCAAGGCTGACTCGAACCACATGGCCGAGGTCGGGCCTGTAGGGTCAGATGGGAAAGAGGTCCCCGTTAGTCTGGTATATGACCAGGTAGCATTAGCCGCAAAGTATTCCCAACAGGATTGTAGGCTAGACAGCCTGTTGGATGGTATAGAAGAAGAATTTGGTCAGTCTAAGTGACTTTGTACTTCAAATGACATATTTTGTCCCTAGCCGGATTGTAAATCATTTGTCATGGCGGACCTTTTCGCTTCAACCTCCAGACCCGATAGTCCGGAGTGTATCTGAGTACCCGCTTAGTTATGTAAACCGGGGTACATGTGGAAACCAGGCGTAGGGGTCATAAGTGCTTGAACAGACAAGTACTCAACAAGTTATGTTATATTACATGGATAGTAAGAAACATCTTCCAGGGAGAATTGTTCCGTTAGGGGTTCCTTTCCCAGGGTACGCATGCATTAATGTGCATGTCTGAACTGCGAACAGAGACGCAGAATATGAAACATCTGGGAGTTTATATTGTAAATTGGTAAAAAAACATCTTTTGTTCACCGACCGAATATTCCCTTAAGAACGCTAGCTTTCGGCTTCACCCAGTCTGAGGTACACATCCGGCTGACCCGGCAGTAACAATCACAGAGGTACTCCCCTTATGCCCTAGACGAACTAACGGGAACATAGGGCATAAACACAGGAGCCAGGCAACCTAGCTTGGCCAAAACTTAAGTCATATCGATGCATATAGTGGCGAAAAAATGTACATATGGAAAAATGATGCATATGTAGTGGGCGTAAAGCCTGGGATATAATTATATTAAGCTTCTGTATAAGAAGCCCCCAGGTATAATGAGCGCATATAGCGCGTCAAGATTGTGTAGTCAAGACACACTTCAAGCTTTTTAGGCCTTAAAAAAGGGGAGAGAGAAAAAAGAAAGAGGATATAACTTAAAAAGGAAAAGCGGAGGTAAGGAGACGAACACAGAGTTCGGCACTAGGCGTAGAATCTTCGGAGTCTCGCCGTGTTCCATGGGTTTGGCTCGAGTCAATTATCCGATGCGTCACGCAGACGGTACACCCCTCCGGTGAGAACTTTATCAATGATGAAGGGACCCTCTCACTTGGGCTTGATCTTGTCCTTTTTCTTCTCTGATAGGCGTAGAACGAGTTTGCCAACGTTATAAGTTTTGGCCCGTACTTCTCTGCTTTGATACCTTCGAGCCTGTTGTTAATAGAATGCGGAACGGGCTTGTGCAACGTCACGTTCCTCCTCCAGGGCATCTAAATTGTCCTGCCAATCAAGCTCGGCTTCTCTCTCTTCGTACATGCGCACTCGAGGTGAGTCATGAATGATGTCGCAGGCAATACTGCCTCTGCGCCGTACACCATGAAAAATGGTGTGTATCTGGTAGTGCGATTTGGCGTGGTCTGCAGCCCCCATAGTACGGAGTTGAGCTCCTCAACCCAGTGCGTATCTAATTCATTCAAAGATCGCACTAGTCTGGGTTTGATGCCGCACATAATAAGACCGTTTGCTCGTTCGACTTGACCGTTCGTTTGGGGGTGATAGACGGAGGTGTAATCGAGCTTAATGCCCATGTTGCGGCACCAAGTTTTCACCTCGTCGGCTGTGAAGTTGGAACCGTTATCGGTGATGATGCTGTGGGGGACACCGTAACGGTGTACGACCCCTGATATGAAGTCTATCACTGGTCCGGATTCGGCCGGTTTAACTGGTTTGGCCTCTATCCATTTGGTGAATTTATCCTCCATGACTAACAAGTATTTCTTTTTATGGTTTAAGGGGCCCAACCATATCGAGCCCCCAGACCGCAAAGGGCCAAGTTATGGGGATTGTTTGGAGAGCGGTAGGTGGCATATGGCTTTGATTTGCAAAAAGCTGGCAACCGACGCAATGTTGGACGAGGTCCTGTGCATCTGCTTGGGCTGTCGACTAGTAGAAACATGTACGGAAGGCCTTGCTTACAAGGGTCCGAGCTGCGGCGTGGTGGCCACCGAGTCTAGCATGAATTTCTGCCAAAAGCTGCCGTCCTTCCTCTTCAGAGATGCACCTTTGGAGTACTCCGGTAGCGCTTTTCTTATAAAGCTCTCCCTCGTGAACCTTGTAGGCTTTAGAGTGCTGCACAATGCAATGTGCCTCATTTTGGTCCTCAGGGAGTTCTTGCCTATTTAGGTAGGCCAAGAAGGGTTTTGTCCACGGGGTGATGACAGCCATAATCACGTGGGCCGAAGGTGTTATTTTGGTGGAGGAGCCTCCGATTACGTCAGAGTGTTCGGGATCTGGGGTTGTGTTTGGATCCGGACTAGTATTGCCGGTCTCCCCTTCCCACACCACGGATGGCTTGAACAGCCTTTCCAAGAAGATATTAGGTGGGACAGGGTCGCGCTTAGCACCGATGCGGGCAAGGATATCCGCCGCTTGATTGTTTTCTCGGACCACATGGTTGAATTCGAGCCCCTCGAACCGAGCTGACATTTTGAGGACGGCATTACGGTAAGCCTCCATTTTTGGGTCCTTGGCGTCAAAGTCTCCATTTATTTGAGATAATGTGAGGTTTGAGTCCCCACGCACTTCTAGGCGTTGAATGCCCATGGAGACTGCCATCGAATACCATGCAACAGAGTCTCATATTCGGCTGCGTTGTTGGAGTCTGTGTATAGTATTTGGAGTACGTATTGGACTGTATCTCCGGTGGGGGATGTCAGGACAACGCCTGCCCCAAGACTAGCTAGCATTTTAGAGCCGTCAAAGTGCATGATCCAATTGGAGTACGCGCCATACTCTTTAGGGAGTTCGGCTTCTGTCCATTCGGCGACGAAGTCAGCCAGTACTTGCGACTTAATGGCTCGTCGTGGTTTGTATGTTATGTCGAACGGGAGGAGCTCGACAGCCCATTTAGCAATCCGGCCCGTGGCATCACAGTTATTTATTATATCATTGAGTGGTACTTCAGAGGCTACCGTGATTGAACACTCTTGAAAGTAGTGTCGTAGTTTCCGAGATGCTATGAAGACTGCGTATGCTATATTTTGATGATGTGGGTACCGTGACTTGCATGGAGTGAGGACAGTGGATACGTAGTATACCGGCTTTTGAAGCGGGAACTTACGTCCGTCCGTCTCTCGTTCGACGACGAGTACTGCGGTACGACCTGGTGTGTTACAGCTATATACAACAGCATGGGTTCACCGATATTTGGCGCGTCCATGATTGGATTGCTAGCCAAGAGGGCCTTTATTTCTTCCAGTCCGGCCGTGGCCGCGTCCGTCCACTCAAAGTGTTTGGTGCATCGAAGAAGGCGATAAAGAGGTAGTGCCTTTTCTCCCAATCGGGAGATAAAGCGGTTTAGGGCAGCCATGCATCTAGTTAATTTCTGGATTTGCTTGAGGTCTGTTGGGGTAGCTGAGGGAGTCCTAGATTAGGGGGTATCCGGACAGCCGGATTGTGTGCAACGTCCGGACTATTGAAGCATGAAGATACAAGACTCAAGACTTCGGCCCGTGTCCGGATGGGACTCTCCTTTGCGTGGAAGGCAAGCTTGGCGATCCGAATATTATATTTCCTTCCTTGTAACCGACTCCATGTAAACCCTAGCCCTCTCCGGTGTCTGTATAAACCGGAGAGGTTGGTCCTTAGAAGGCCGGTCACAATTACAATCATACCATCATAGGCTAGCTCTTAGGGTTTAGCCTCTACGATCTCGTGGTAGATCTACTCTTGTACTACCCATATCATCAATATTAATCAAGCAGGAAGTAGGGTTTTACCTCCATCGAGAGGGCCCGAACCTGGGTAAACATCTGTGTCCCTTGCTACCTGTTACCATCGGCCTTGATGCACAGATCGGGACCCCCTACCTGAGATCCGCCAGTTTTGACACCGACATTGGTGCTTTCACTGAGAGTTCCTCTGTGACGTCATCACAAGGCTCGATGGCTCCCTCAATCATCGTCAACGAGACGGTCCAGGGTGAGACTTTCCTCCCTGGACAGATCTTCGTGTTCGGTGGCCTTGCACTATGGGCCAACTCGCTTGGCCATCTGGAGCAGATCGACAGCTACGCCCCTGGCCATCAAATCAGGTTCGGAAACCTAAACTACACGGCGGATATCTGCGGAGACTTGATCTTCGACGGGTTCGGGCCCGCGCGAAGAGCGCCGGACAATCACGATGAGCATGGCCTGGACCTGCTGTCGGACAACGCTCGGGACACCACCCCTGCAGCAGCTTCGGACTCAAATCCGGAGCAGGCTGCGTTGCCTGAGGACGGAGGGATGGACCCCGCCCTGCAGGCCGTACCCTCATCAGCGGTGGAGCCGAACACAGGCCTCACTTTTGAAGAAGCCTGTGACTCCAGACCCCCGGATTCGTATCCGGTTGTAGGATCCAGTCCGCGCGTTCCCAAGCTCGCCGAGCCTGGTTGGGCTCTGGTAATGGAGTTCACCACTGCGGACATCTTTCAACACTCGCCCTTGGGCGACGTGCTGAACTCATTAAAGTCTCTCTCTCTCTGTCAGGAGGCTCCCGACCGTACTATGTCCGACTCGAGTGGAAGGCAGGCGACGAAGGAATTCGCTGCCAACCCACCACCCACTTCATTGCCACGATCAATGATTTAACCGACATGCTTGACTTCGACTCCGAAGACATCGACGGTATGGATGACGATGCAGGAGAATTACAGGAGCCACCGCTCACAGGGCGGTGGACAGCCACCTCTTCATACGATATATATATATATGGTGGACACTCCGAAGGAAACTAATGGCGACGAGGCAACGGAGGAAAACCCCTCGGGAAGAAAAGCAAAGCATGGGCATCGTCGGTGCCGCTCCAAGCCCCGCCACAGCAATACCGGCCCCGGAGACAAAAGTAATCCGGATGGCGCCGAAGAAGAATATGACCCTGACCAGCCCGCCTTCGAGCAGGCCGAACAGGAAGAGGAGCAGGTCAGCCTAGAAGAACAGGCAACGAACGGATACCCGGAGGAGGACAACTACATTCCCCCTCCAAAGATGAGATTAGCCTCACCGACGACGAATTCGGCGTGCCTGAGGACCCCGTGGAGCAGGAGCGCTTCAAGCGTAGGCTTATAGCCACTGTGAGGAGCCTGAAGAAGAAGCAGCAGCAACTCCAAGCTGATGAAGAGCTGCTCACAGATAGATGGACTGAAGTCCTGGCAGCCGAGGAATATGGACTCGAACGCCAAAAGGCTGACCGGCCACCCCGTGGCGGGGATAAAACGGGATATCAGCCTGAATACCAGCCCGCACCACCACGCCGATACACTACGGCCCAGGGCAACAAGCAAGACCTGCAAGATATTTTGGAAAACAAAGCAGGACAGCCAAGATCGATCTACGGATCTCGGGGGCGCGCCCCAGCACGCGACAGTGATCGTCGCGCCGGATACATCATCAACAAGTCCGGCCGGGCCGAACACAGCAACCAAGACCAATTCGAGCTGCGTAGCCACATAGCCTAGAACAGAGGTGCCGCACACCCCCTCTGTTTCACTGACGAAGTGATGGATCATGAATTCCTAGAAGGGTTCAAACCCGTAAACATCAAATCGTATGATGGCACAACAGACCCCGCAGTATGGATCGAAGATTTCCTTCTCCACATTCACATGGCCCGCGGAGATGATCTACACGCCATCAAGTATCTTCCCCTTAAGCTCAAAGGACCAGCCCGACACTGGTTAAACAACCTGCCAGCAAATTCCATTGGCAGTTGGGAAAACCTGGAAGACGCATTCCTCGACAATTTCCAGGGCACATATGTGCAACCACCTGAGGCTAATGACCTGAGCCACATTACTCAACAGCCCGGAGAGTCAGCCAGGAAATTCTGGACTCGGTTCCTAACCAAAAAGAACCAAATAGTCGACTGTCCGGACACCGAAGCCCTGGCGGCTTTCAAGCATAATATCTGTGACGAGTGGCTTGCTCGACACCTCGGCCAGGAAAAACGCAAGTCCATGGCAGCTCTCACAACACTAATGACCCGCTTTTGCACGGGCGAGGACAGCTGGTTGGCCCACAGCGGCACCATGCCACATTCCGGCACTTCGGACGGCCGCGATACTAATGGCAAGCCACAGCATAACAGACATAAGAGACGGAACAATGGTGATAGCACGGAAGACACGGCAGGGTCAGCAGAAAAAGCTGTTCAAAAGAAATAATCAGGGACCGTCCAGTCTGGACCGCATACTGGAGCGCTCGTGCCAAATTCATGGCACCCCGGACAAGCCAGCCAACCACACCAATAGAGACTGCTGGGTGTTCAAACAGGCCGGCAAAATAAACGCCGAAAACAAGGACAAGGGGTTGCACAGCGATGATGACGAAGAACCCCAGCGTCCGAACACGGGGGGACAAAAGAAATTTCCCCCCAGGTGAAAACGGTCAACATGATCTACGCCACTCACATCCCCAAGCGGGAACGGAAGCGAGCACTACGGGACATCTATGCGATGGAGCCAGTCGCCCCCAAATTCAACCCATGGTCAGCTTGTCCGATCACCTTTGATCGTAGGGATCATCCTACTAGCATCTGTCATGGCGGCTCAGCCGCATTGGTCTTAGACCCAATAATCGACGGATTCCACCTCACGCGAGTCCTTATGGACGGCGGCAGCAGCCTCAACCTGCTTTATCAGGACACAATGCACAAAATAGGCATTGACCCTTCAAGGATCAAGCCCACTAAAACCACCTTTAAAGGTTTAATTCCTGGAGTAGAGGCCCGCTGTGCAGGCTCTATAACACTGGAAGTGGTCATCGGATTCCCGGATAACTTTCGGAGTGAAGAGTTAATCTTTGATATCGTCCCTTTCCGTAGTGGTTACCACGCACTGCTCGGACGAACCGCATTCGCTAGATTCAATGCGGTACCACATTACGCATACCTCAAGCTCAAGATGCCAGGACCGCGCGGGGTCATCACTGTCAATGGAAATATGGACCGCTCCCTTCGAACAGAAGAGCATACGGCAGCCCTCGCGACAGAAGTACAATGCGGCCTACTCCGACAAACCAATCCGGCAACATCTTCGAGCACCGTCAAGCGAGTCCGGAGCACCCCGCAACATGATCATCAGGAACGCCAAGAGTGTGATTAATAGTCCGGCCTCCACTCAAGCCCCATCAAAGTAGCATTCGTGCCACGCGTACACAATTACGCACTCAAGATACCATGGGCATGGGCGGAGGCGCATCAACGACTCATTCAATATTGCGGGTAACCGCCAAATACCCTCATAATCTTTCCCTCTTACCTTTCAGGACATCGCTTTAGTGCAGCATCCTCAGAAGAGCCGTTTTGTCGGACTTACATGGGAGAGACATCCAAGGAGGCAGCTGACGTTGTGCGCAGAAGGAAATATCCAGGTGGAATCTATTTACGATCATTATACCTGCTTTATCTATCTGTACACAGCCTGCCCCTGGATAGGACATGTCAAATAGTCCTATTTATCTCCGCTAAACATACGCTTAAACGTATTATTCGTCAATGGGAGATCATATATAGCATCAGCTTATTATTATTATTCGAGCATTTTCTCTCTTATAAATGTTTATTTGGTATTGAATCCGTACACCTTGGTACGGTCAGTTTGCCAGGGGCTTCTCATGGCGCCCCGTAAGATGGCAAGTAAAGTCCGAACACTTTCAACAGTGCGGCACCCCGAATTTATAGCACTATATGCATCAGCTCCGAATCATGTCTTGGGTCTATAGTTGGGATAGCCCGGCTCCCTTGTTTTGGTGCCTTACGTTCCGTTATATCAGCTAAGGTAGCGCAGGGAGAACTACTGCGATTGTGTCCCGGTTCTTTCGGACGAGCACCTTAGTAGAGAAAGCGGAAAACTGACCGGCATGATGTGGCGAGAGCTGGTCGCTGTTCGAGAGGTCTTAAAATCCTTAAAGATTTTCCACTTTAGGTGATAAATCGGCTTCGTCCGATCTAGGCATATATAGCGCCCCAATTCGGCCTTCCGGATTCTAGGGGCTTCGCCGAAATTTAAAATTGTAGACTTCTATGGCTAAGTGAAAGTTATAAAGCCGCATAGTCTGATTGCCTTGTTCGCTGCGCCGGACACCTCCTTAAGGGACCAAACATTTGGATAAAGACTGTCCGGGTTTTCCACGGACACCCCAGTACTAGTTACGTGGGGGCGGAAGCCGACGACTGGCCTACTTTCAGAATTTTATAAACAGCCGCACAGAAGGTAATATTTTAAATAACAAAAGTGCTACATAGCACAAGTCACTTCGTCCTTAAATTACAAACATGACAGAGGTGAATTCATTCAAAAATGGTGTCCCTGGTACATTCATCAGCCACGAGACGAGCACCCTTCATAACGCCGTCATAGTACGACATCTCGGGATGGCGATGCGCCTAGCCCTCCGGCGGCCCGTCCTTGACCAGCTTCTCTGCATCCAGCTTGCCCCAATGCACCTTGACGCGGGCAAAGGCCCGGCGGGCACCCTCGATGCAAACGTATCGCTTGATCACTTCAAGCCGCAGACAGGCATTCACCATCCGCTTGATCAGGCCAAAGTAGCTAGTGGGCAGGAGCTCACCAGGCCACATCCGGACTATGAAATCTTTCATAGCCAGTTCAGCCGCCCTGTGGAGTTCAACCAACTACTTCAGTTGGTCACTCAGAGGCATTGGGTGTTCGGCCCCAGCATACTGGGACCAAAACAGCTTCTCTGTTGAGCTCCCCTCCTGGGCACGATAGAACTCCACAGCGTCTGATACGCTACGTGGCACATCTGCGAATGCCCCTGGAGAGCTCCGAATTCGAGTAAGTAAAAGAAACGCCTCCTCCACATGTTTGCTTTGCATAAAGAACTTCTTACCCGCTGCTATCTTTTTGGCCTCCTGGATCTCCTACTGTGCTTTCTCGGCTTCGGCCTTGGCATCTTTCAAATTCACAAGGGCCTTCATAAGCTCGGCCTCTTTCGCCTTCAGATCATGCTCCACGGACTCGCACTTCTTGTTGAGGTCCCGGAGCTCTTGCTGTACCTCGCCCACTCTGGCACTTTGCTTTTCGCGCTCTTTACATTCCAAGGCCGCTTTGTCTTCGGCCTTGGACAGCGCTTTCTTCAGGGACACCACTTCGGCGGTGGCCCTTGTTACACAGTCACGACGCTTTGGCGTTAGACGAGCAAATTTAGCCTATCTTTAAATACATGTGAGTGGGGAATCACTTACCTTTATTCTCCTCGAGCTCCCTCTTCGCGAGGCCGAGCTCTCCTTGTGCCTGCTCCAGGTCCCGCTTCAGTTTGGCAACCTCGGCAGTACGGGCAGCAGCAAGTAGCACAGCCTGCTTATGCACACGAATATTTATCGTTAGACTCCTGCAGATTATAATTGACCCTCCGTTTGGCGTTTCTTTCCGAACACCAAACAGAGTATCAGGGGCTACTACCTATCGGGTGGTAATTTTACACATATTTATTACTTACCTCAAAGCCTGTCAAGAGGCTGGTGCAAGCTTCGGTTAGTCCGCTCTTGGCGGACGAAACTTTCCGAATCACCGAACTCATAAGAGTATGGTGCTCTTCATCCATGGAAGCGTCGCGAAGTGCTTCCAGCAGACAATCCGGTGCCTCGGGTGCACCGGAAATCCTCGACGCAGATGGCTCGCCCTCCCTAGCGAGGGGCTATCCACCCGAGTTCGGAACCATTGGAGGTTCCAGGACAGTGTTCGGCTGAGAGCCCGACCTAATGTGGCTCTCATTGACACGATCCGCGGGGATCTTGAACCCCGCGTGTCCGACATCTGAGACCCCGCCTCGGGGCGTCTCCAGAGTCACCTCCCCCCGCTCTAGGAGCCTTCGGGACAACACCTCCGTGTCATCCGCGGGCTGAGGAGTAGTGGCTGTCGGGAGTGAATTGATCTCCGAATCGCTCAGGGACCCGGAGGAAGATACCTCGGGATGAGCCCTGGCCGGACTACACATATGTTCAGCGTTCAACAAAAACCACAAAGTGAAATCATGATAGAATGCAGAGACTTACGATCGCACTGGGGGCTTCCCCCTGGGCAGCCATCCCTCCTCGCTGTGAGCGGTCGTGGCGGAGTAGTCCGGAAGGGATACCTTCCCCTTCTTGGACGCCCCAGCCTCCCCCTCTGGGGCGGCTTTTCTCTTCTTCTCCCTCCCAGTATGGGAAGGTAGAATTTCTTCTTGATTCCCCCTGCCTCCGTGGGAGGAATCTGTCTCGTCGTCATCAGATGACAAGGGTATGATGGCGTTACGCCGGGGGCCTTTTCCGGCCCCCTGGCCCGCCTCCCCGGGCCCCTCATCCTTTCCGGATGGGGCGTCTTCTTCTTCTTCCTCCTCCCCTTCGTGGGAGGAGTGCGCCTCGTCGTCTTCGGATGAGGCTTCTAGCGTAACCTTACACCGGAGACCCTTTCGGGTCCCCGGGGCCTTCTTTTCGGCCTTCTTCTCCGGCACCTTGTATGGCGCTGGGACCAGCATCTCCGTCAGGAGAGCATCAGCTGGGCCTTCTGGCAGCGGAGCCGAACAGTAAACCTGCTCCGCTGTCTCCACATAATCCTGAAGCAAATATGCATAACTACTTAAGGCTCTCCTATGAATATATCAGGAAGAACCAGGTTCGGTGCTAGTCTGAGAACTCACTTGACTAGGGGCCCGCGCGGCGTGAAGCCCGCGGTCCTCGGATGTGGGAGGAGGTACTTCAGAGGCCTTGAATAGCACCTTCCATGCGCCTTTATGAGTCATGTCATAGATCTTCCGGAGCATCTGGTGTTCGGCCGGGACGAACTCCCACAGATTGACTACCCGCCTTTGGCAAGGCAGGATCCGGCGAACGAGCATGACCTGGATCACGTTGACAAGCTTGATGTTCTTGTCCTTCATGCTTTTGATGCATGTATGGAGTCCGGTCAGCTCCATAGAATCGCCCCAGGACAGGCCCTTCTTTTCCCAGGAAGTGAGCCGCATTGGGGCTCCGGATCGGAACTCGGCAGCCGCTGCCCAGTTGGTGCCACGCGGCTCGGTGATGTAGAACCACCCCGATTGACACCCTTTTACAGTCTCCGCGAAGGAACCGTCCAGCCAGGTGACGTTAGGCATCTTGCCCACCATGGCTCCTCTGCACTCCGCTTGTTGGCCGCTTACAACCTTCGGCTTCACGCAGAAGGTTTGCAGCCATAGGCCAAAGTGAGGCCGAATGCGGAGGAAGGCCTCGCATACGACGATGAACACCGAGATATTGAGGACGAAGTTCGGTGCTAGATCATGGAAATCTAACCCGTAGTAGAACATGAGCCCGCGGACGAAGGGATGGAGTGGAAATCCCAGTCCACGGACGAAGTGGGCGACGAATACGACCCTCTCGTGGGGTCCTGGGGTCGGAATGACCTGCCTGGCATCCGGTAGTCGGTGCGTTATGTCTGCGGCCAAGTATCCGGCCGCCCGAAGATTTGTGATGTGCTTCTCCTTGACGGTGGAAGCCACCCACTTGCCTCCTGCTCCGAACATGTTTAGCTGTGCGGAGAAGACTTGGGCTTGGGCGCTGGAGCTCGAGGGGGCAAGAGTGGGCAAAGGAGGAAGAAGGCATGGGCGAAAATGGGGAAATCTTATCCCTTTATAGAGGCGCAGAAAGTGGTGCGCCTCCCCACTTGCCCGTTGGCAATCGCTTGCTTCCCAAGCGCCACGATTGATGGCGTGGTGGGATTACCCATACCCATATTAATGAGAATCCCGTGATAAGGGGACACGATCTCTGCTTCGACAAGACGTGGCAAAGAAACCGCCTCACAATATGCACTGTAGCTGGTTATGGAAAAACGGTTCGAATAATGATCCGACCGTAATAACGTGTCACGTCATCAGAAAAAGTTGTCAGCAGATTGTGTTTGTGAAATATCATTCTCTCTACAGTGGTGTGTAAAGATCATTTTGTGGATCCGGACACGATTCAAGTGTTCAATAATTACTTTGGAGTATTCGGGGATGGAACCCGCCTTGCAATGCCAAAGACAATACTGCGCGCCGGACTCATCGTCATTGAAGCCTGGTTCAGGGGCTACTGAGGGAGTCCTGGATTAGGGGGTATCCGGACAGCCGAACTGTGTGCAACGTGTGGACTATTGAAGCGTGAAGATACAAGACTCAAGACTTCGGCCCATGTCCGGATGGGACTCTCCTTTGCATGGAAGACAAGCTTGGCGATCCGGATATTATATTTCCTTCCTTGTAACCGACTCCATGTAAACCCTAGCCCTCTCCGGTGTCTATATAAACTGGAGAGGTTGGTCCTTAGAAGGCCGATCACAATTACAATCATACCATCATAGGCTAGATCTTAGGGTTTAGCCTCTACGATCTCGTGGTAGATCTACTCTTGTACTACCCATATCATCAATATTAATCAAGCAGGAAGTAGGGTTTACCTCCATCGAGAGGGCCCGAACCTAGGTAAACATCTGTGTCCCTTGCTTCCTGTTACCATCAGCCTTGACGCACAGATCGGGACCCCCTACCCGAGATCTGCCGGTTTTGACACCGATAGTAGCCAACTGTGACAGAGCTCCGATTTTAGCCGGATTTGCTTAAATTCCTCTATTGGAAACGATGAAGCCCAGGAGCTTTCCGGCAGGCACGCCAAAAACGCATTTTTCCGGATTGAGCTTGATGTCATATGTTCGGAGATTGTCGAACGTAAGCCTCAAGTCGTCTATTAAAGATTCGACGTGTCTGGTTTTGATGACCACATCATCTGTGTATGCCTCCACTGTTTTGCCGATTTGTGTTTCCAGGCATGTCTGAATGATGCGTTGATAGGTTGCACCGGCATTTTTGAGCCCGAAAGGCATGGTGTTAAAACAAAAGGGGTCGTATGGAGTGATGAATGCCGTTGTGGCTTGATCGGATTCTGCCATCTTGATTTGATGGTATCCGGAGTATGCATCGAGGAAGCACAATGAGTCGTGTCCTGCGGTAGCATCGATAATTTGATCGATGCAGGGGAGGGGGAAGGGATCCTTGGGGCAAGCCTTATTGAGGTCCTTGAAATCGACACAAAGGCGCCAGGATTTATCCTTCTTTGGTACCATCACCAGGTTTGCTGGCCCATCCGGATATTTTATTCCTCTAATGAATACGACCTCAAGTAACTTCGCTAGCTCCTTTCCCATGGCTTGCCACTTAGGTTCTGAAAAATGCCGAAGAGTCTGCTTGACCGGCTTGTATCCCTTTAGTATGTTTAGGCTATGCTCGGCCAGCCTGCGTGGGATTCCTGGCATGTCTGAAGGATGTCAGGCGAAGATGTCCCAATTCTAGTGCAAGAACTCCCGCAGTGCGGCGTCTATTGTGGGTTCAGTTGTGCCCCGATGGATGCTGTTTTTGTAGGGTCCGTTGGGTGGACCTGGAATTTGACTATTTCGTCCGCTGGTTTTAAAGAGGTGGACTTGGGTTGTTTGTCGAGTATCACGTCATCCCTGTCCACTATGGAGTGCAGCGCCGTTAGTTCTTCGGCCGCGAGGGCTTCGGATAATGCCTCAAGGGCCAATGCGGCGGTTTTATTTTCGGCGCAGAGTGCTACGTCTGGATCACTAGCTAGAGTGATGATTCCATTAGGCCCGGGCATCTTGAGCTTCATGTACCCGTAATGGGGTTTGGCTTGGAAGCTCATGAATGCATCCCGCCCTAAAAGAGCATGGTATCTGCTACTGAACGGGGCCACTTGGAATGTGATTTCTTCGGACCTATAATTCTCCGGCGTGCCGAATACCACATCTAGTGTGATTTTTCCTGCACATTGTGCCTCCCGACTAGGGATGATACCTCTGAAGGTCGTGCTACTTTGCTCGATGCGACTCTTGTCTATTTCCATTTTGTTAAGAGTTTCCTTGTAGATGAGGTTTAATCCACTGCCACCGTCCATGAGCACTTTAGTAAGCCGGAAGCCGTCCACAATTGGACTAAGGACCAAAGAGGCTGGTGCTTGGACTGTTCGGAATTGTGGTTCGTCACTGGCATTGAAGGTTATGGCCGTGTCGTTCCATGGATTTATTGCTGCAACGTGGCAGACTTCAGCGAGGCTGCGGAGTGCTCGCTTGCGCCTATTATTTGAGGCGAAAGTCTCAAAGACTGTCAATACTGTATTGTTATTTTCGGCGGGATGATGCTCTACGGTATTGTTGATGAGGATATCCTCGCAGCTCTTGGCCACCTGCCGGAGTATCCAACATGCTCAAAGGCTGTGTGTTGGTATGGTATCCGGTGTACTGTGAATTTTGCATGCCCATTGAGCCATCCCTCCAATACGGTTCCACGCCCTATAGTGGGCTTTGGTTTCTTTGTAATTGGATTGGGTGACTTGCGAGAGTGCACCCTTTTAGTTCGGACGAGGGGTTTAGTAAGAGCCGGAGGATCCCAGAATTTTGTCTGGGTTTTCCAGGCGCTTTCCATCGCGTAGTACTTCTGTACTATGGCTGCCAAGTTAGCGAAGTGTGCTATGTCACGGCGACTTATGGCATTGAGGATTCCCTTGTCTGTGCAATTCTTGCAAAAGAATGAAATTGCGTCTTCCTCGCGACAGTCCTTGACCTTGCTCATTACAAGGAGGAATCTGGCCCAGAAGTGATGTACTATCTCTTGGGGCTCTTGTCTAATGTGGGAAAGATCACTTGTGTCTGGGTGGGTGGGTAGATTTAGGTCCAAACCCTGACCCGATTTGAGACCCAGGGGTAGAGGAGCTTCCAAGCTTGGCAGTTCGGGCTTTGGGATGTTGCCCAATTTTTTTGGCCCGCTGTCCGATTCTAGGTTCTGCGCCTGGGCCATGTCCTCCCGTAGACGGGTATCCGGCTCGGAGAGCTCGGGAATCCGGACATAGTTCGTCCACAAAACAGAGGAAGAATCGCTGCATTGCTCCTCCACCGCCGCTATCTGATGGGTGACCGACTGAGAGTTAATCTCCCTTTTGTCGGGTTTAAGCCCGATCCGATCATAGTCCATAGCGACTCCCAGGGCGGCGATGTGATTGAAAGCACAAGTGCTCCCTAGGTGGTTTTAGTAATTAATGTCAACATATCTCTTGTTGGACTAACACTTTTATCTAGTATATTTCAGATAAGTTCAACAATGGAGTGGCATGGACTAAAGGATGTGGGAACTCCTTCAAGATGCTAAGGACAAAGGATTGGCTCAAACTTCAAGCTCAAGACTCTTCATTTTACATTTTTAGTGGTCCAAGATCACATTGAGTCTATAGGAAAAGCCAATACTATCAAGGAGGGATGAGGTGTTGCTTAATGAGCCTCTTGCTTCATGTGCTTTGTGATATGCTCCAAAACCCTCAGCTACTTTCCCACTTCCACAAATGACCTAAACCCAAAGCCAAAATCGGTCACACCGAAACTTCCGATCCGGCGCCATCGATTCATATGTCATAGCCACTGCCACAAACTCTAAGCAAATCGGTCTTACCGATAGGGATCTCGGCTTCACCGAGATGGGATTGTAATCTCTCTGTGTATGTTCATTATCAAATCGGTCTCACCGAGTTTGAGAAATCGGTACTATCGAGATTACAATGCAAACTCTCTGGAAACTTATTACCAAAATCGGTCCCACCGAGTTTTAGTAATCGGTCCCACCGAGTTTGCCTGACCAACTCTCTGGAAAGCTTATTACCAAAATCGGTCCCACCGAGTTTGTGTAATCGGTCTTACCGAGATTACGTTATGCCCTGACCCTAACCATATCGGTCTCACCGAGTTGCATTTCGGTCCCACCGAAAACCCTAACGGTCACATTATTTGCTAAATCGCTCTGGCCGAGTTTAACGATTCGGTCCCACCGAGTTTGGTAGATTGTGTGTAACGGTTAGATTTTGTGTGGAGGCTATATATACCCCTCCACCTCCTCTTCATTCGTGGAGAGAGCCATCAGACTAAACCTACACTTCCAGCATACATTTTTCTGAGAGAGAACTACCTACTCATGTGTTGAGGCCAAGATATTCCATTCCTACCATATGAATCATGATCTCTAGCCTTCCCCAAGTTGCTTTCCACTCAAATCTTCTTTCCACCAGATCCAAACCCATTGAGAGAGAGTTGAGTGTTGGGGAGACTATCATTTGAAGCACAAGAGCAAGGAGTTCATCATCAACGCACCATTTGTTACTTCTTGGAGAGTGGTGTCTCCTAGATTGGCTAGGTGTCACTTGGGAGCCTCCGACAAGATTGTGGAGTTGAACCAAGGAGTTTGTAATGGCAAGGAGATCGCCTACTTCGTGAAGATCTACCGCTAGTGAGGCAAGTCCTTCGTGGGCGACGGCCATGGTGGGATAGACAAGGTTGCTACTTCGTGGACCCTTCGTGGGTGGAGCCCCCCGTGGACTCGCGCAACCGTTACCCTTCGTGGGTTGAAGTCTCCATCAACGTGGATGTACGATAGCACCACCTATCGGAACCACGCCAAAACGTCCGTGTCTCCAATTGCGTTTGAATCTTCCAAACCCTTCCCTTTACTTTCTTGCAAGTTGCATGCTTTACTCTCCGCTGCTCATATACTCTTTGCATGCTTGCTTGATATGTATTGTGATTGTTAAATTTGTTCCTAAACTCCACTTAAACTTAAAGAAGTTAAAAACTGCAACTTTGGTACTTAGTGTCTAATCACCCCCCCCCTTTAGACACCTCTTCTCAAGGTCCTACAGTGATCCAAGAGCTCGTTCAGGGAGGAGAGCTCCATTGGATCCATCTGCTCGGTGAATTCCGAGCTGACGTGGAGGCTGTTTTTGATGACCTGAGAAGTCATCGTCGGCACAACAGCCAAACGGGCGGTCATGACGAAGCCGCCTAGTCGGAGGGTTTGGCCTACAGACTGGACCTACACTTCCAGCATACATTTTCTGAGAGAGAACTACCTACTCATGTGTTGAGGCCAAGATATTGCATTCCTACCATATGAATCTTGATCTCTAGCCTTCCCCAAGTTGCTTTCCACTCAAATCTTCTTTCCACCAGATCCAAACCCATTGAGAGAGAGTTGAGTGTTGGGGAGACTATCATTTGAAGCACAAGAGCAAGGAGTTCATCATCAATGCACCATTTGTTACTTCTTGGAGAGTGGTGTCTCCTAGATTGGCTAGGTGTCACTTGGGAGCCTCCGACAAGATTGTGGAGTTGAACCAAGGAGTTTGTAAGGGCAAGGAGATCGCCTACTTCGTGAAGATCTACCGCTAGTGAGGCAAGTCCTTCGTGGGCGACGGCCATGGTGGGATAGACAAGGTTGCTACTTCGTGGACCCTTCGTGGGTGGAGCCCTCCGTGGACTCGCGCAACCGTTACCCTTTGTGGGTTGAAGTCTCCATCAACGTGGATGTACGATAGCACCACCTATCGGAACCACGCCAAAACGTCCGTGTCTCCAATTGTGTTTGAATCTTCCAAACCCTTCCCTTTACTTTCTTGCAAGTTGCATGCTTTACTTTCCGCTGCTCATATACTCTTTGCATGCTTGCTTGATATGTATTGTGATTGTTAAATTTGTTCCTAAACTCCACTTAAACTTAAAGAAGTTAAAAACTGCAACTTTGGTACTTAGTGTCTAATCACCCCCCCCCTTTAGACACCTCTTCTCAAGGTCCTACAAGTGGTATCAGAGCATTGGTCTCCATTGCTTTGGTTTAATCACCATTGGAGGAAGATGGATGAGTCTACTATTGGGAGTATTAGACATAGAGTGCCTACTCTTGATGGGGAGTATTTTCATGAGTGGAAAAATGAGATGCTTGTTATTTTCAATCAAAATCATTTTAAGAAGTACATTGCTAGCCCTTGTGCACCTTATGTTGATCCTATGCATCCTACCCATGATGAGTCAATTGACATGATTAGGAATCTTAGAACTGCCGATCGTATCATTAGAGGATTGCCTAGAAACTTGCTTGGATGTTTGCCTACCTTTAAGTGTGCCTACACCATATGGAAATTTCTTGAAGAATGATTTCCCGATTACTCCTTGAAAAATCTTGATGAAATTCTCCATAAGTCTATTGCCTTGAGTAAGATGAATACTAGTGATCCTATGTTTGGTGATCGTCTATTTAAGCTTACAAATCTTATGCGTGCCAAAGGAAATGTTGGTATTATTAGTGACATTATTTCCGAAGCTATAAAAATTCATAAGCAAGATTATCAAACTCATTCTAATGAATCACCCTTTCTAGGACTTGATCCACCACATGACGATGTTGAACATGGATACTATGATGAGGATGATGAGAGTGACTTCGATCTTGATGATGCAATGAGACACTTTGGTCATATGGCAAATCTTCGGGGATATATGTCAGGAGGAAAGGAATGGGTTCTTGATAGTGGATGTACCGATCACATGACCGGAGATAAAGACATGTTTCGTGAGCTTGCTAACAACGATAGTCCTCGAAAGTATGTCACTTTCGGTGACAACTCAAAGGGTAAGGTGGTTGGCCTCGGTAAGGTGGCCATATCACATGATAGCTCCATACAAAATGTCATGCTCGTTGAATCTCTTGGTTACAACTTACTTTCAGTATCTAGACTTCCTAATTTCGGTTTCAATATTCTATTTACTGAAGTAGATTGCCAAGTGTTTTGTCGAGATAATCATAAAATGGTCTTTACCGGTGTGCATAGAGGTGATCTATACATTGTTGATTTCACTAAAAAGGCTCAACCTAAAACTTGCTTCATTGCTAAATCCTCAAAAGGTTGGTTATGGCATAGACGACTAGGTCATGTTGGTATGTGAAACCTTGACAAGCTTATTAAAGGGAATCATACCCTTGGAGTTAACGATGTCATATTTGATAAGGATAGACTTTGCAGCGCCTGTCAGGCAGGTAAACAGGTTGGAGGAAGGCATCCCGTGAAGAACATCATGACCACAAGGAGGCCACTCGAGCTACTTCACATGGATCTCTTTGGTCCCAACTCTTACAAGAGTCTCGGTGGAAATTCTTTTGGTCTAGTTATAGTTGATGATTTTTCAAGATTTACGTGGGTGTTCTTTCTCGATGATAAATTGCAGGTCCAAAAGATCTTCAAAAACTTCGCTAGGAAGGCCCAAAATCAATTTGAAGTGAAGATCAAGAAGGTTCGCAGCGACAACGGAACGGAGTTCAAGAACGCAAATGTGGACACCTTTCTTGACGAAGAAGGGATTTCACACGAGTTCTCGGCTACGTACACACCTCAACAAAACGGAGTTGTTGAGAGGAAGAACCGGACGCTCATCGAAATGGCAAGAACGATGCTTGTACAAGACGCTGAAGCACTTTTGGGCAGAAGCGGTTGAGACAGCTTGTCATGCAACAAATCGCTTGTATCTTCACAAGCTACTCGGCAAGACGGCATACGAGCTCCTCACCGGTAACAAACCCCAAGTTGGATACTTTCGAGTATTCGGCTCAAAGTGCTACATTCTTGATAAGCATCGTCGCTCTAAATTTGCTCCTAAGTCTCATGAAGGTTTCCTACTAGGTTATGGCTCAAACTCTCACACTTACCGTGTCTACAACAATTTCACCCGAAAGGTTGAAGAGACAGTAGATGTGAAGTTTGATGAATCTAACGGCTCGCAAGTAGAGCAATTGCCAATTGATGTAGGAGACAAAGATCCTTCGGAAGCAATTCAAGACTTGGCCATTGGCAAGGTTCGTCCAACGGAGGTGAAGGAGAGTACCTCGTCCGTCCAAGTGGAAGCTTCTACTTCACGACAAGGTGAACCAAGAGTTGATACGGAAGCATCCACAAGTGGGACACACCAAGATGAAGAAAACGAGGAAGTGCATCAAGATGAACGTCAACAACCTCCTTCTCCACCACGACAAGAGAACGCCAACGCCAACAATGAAGAAGGCCAAGAAGAAGAAGAACAAGATGAAGAAGATGTTCAACGAAGACCCAAGCAAAAGCTTTCACGAGTTCGAGCAAGAATTGCTAAATATCATCCCGTCGAGCAAATCTACAATGACATTCAAACCGGGAGAATCACTCGCTCTAAAACTCGTTTAGCTAACTTTTGTGAAAACTATTCTTTCATCTCTAGCATTGAACCTATGAAGGTTGAAGAAGCATTGGAAGATCCGGATTGGATAAATGCTATGCATGAAGAGCTACATAACTTTGAGAGGAACCAAGTTTGGACATTGGTTGAGAAGCCTGACAACAACCACAACATCATCGGTACCAAATGGGTGTTTCGCAACAAGCAAGATGAAGATGGACAAGTAGTTCGCAACAAAGCACGTCTTGTCGCCCAAGGCTACACACAAGTCGAAGGTATGGACTATGGTGAGACTTACGCCCCCGTTGCTAGACTTGAGTCCATTCGCATCTTACTTGCCTATGCTAATCATCATGATATCACCTTGTACCAAATGGACATTAAAAGTGCTTTTCTAAATGGTGAAATAGAGGACGAAGTTTATGTTAAGCAACCTCCCGGCTTTGTCAATCCTAAGAAACCCAATCATGTTTACAAACTTCACAAAGCTCTTTATGGTCTTAAACAAGCTCCTAGAGCTTGGTATAAATGCTTGACCAAGTTCCTTATTGAAAAAGGCTTTGAAATTGGGAAAATTGATTCTACCCTTTTTACTAAAAGGGTTAATGGAGAACTATTTGTATGCCAAATCTATGTTGATGATGTTATATTTGGTTCGACTAACCATCATTTTAGTGAAAAGTTTGGGAAGCTAATGTCGGAGAAGTTTGAGATGTCTATGATGAGTGAACTCAAATTCTTCCTTGGGTTGCAAATCAAGCAAACTAAGGAAGGTACCTTTGTTTCTCAAACGAAGTACACCAAGGACTTATTCAAGAAGTTCAATATGCAAGAATGCAAAGGTATGTCTATACTCATGCCTACTAGTGGACATAATGACTTGACCAAAGACGGTGAACCGGTTGATCAAAAGGTTTATCGCTCTATGATCGGTTCATTGTTATATCTATGTGCTTCACATCCCGATATCATGTTAAGTGTGTGCATGTGTGCACGATATCAAGCTGCTCCTAAGGAGTGTCATCTTAAGGCCGTGAAAAGGATAGTGAGATACTTAATTCATACACCAAATTTTGGCATTTGGTATCCTAAGAGGGCCTCTTTCGATCTTGTTGGCTATTCCGGACTCGGACTATGCCGGAGACAAGGTTGACAGAAAGTCCACTTCTGGTACTTGTCAATTTCTTGGTAGATCTCTTGTGTCTTGGTCCTCCAAGAAACAAAACTCGGTATCCTTGTCCACTGCCGAAGCTGAATATATTGCCGCTGGTTCATGTTGTGCTCAATTACTTTGGATGACCCAAACTCTTAAAAATTATGGGATATATGTGAAACATGTTCCATTGCTCTGTGACAATGAAAGTGCTACTAAAATTGGTCATAATCCTGTGCAACATTCTCGAACTGAGCATATTGAAGCTCGTCATCATTTCATTCGAGATCATGTTGCTAAGGGTGACATTGATCTTAAGCATGTTCGCACCAAAAAGCAATTAGCGGATATATTCACTAAACCTCTTGATGAGAAAGTGTTTTGTAGGTTAAGAGGAGAATTGAACATCATTGATGCTTCAAACTTGGAGTAAAAACTCCATTGGATACATGCAAGACATGAGCTTAAGACTAATCCTTGATACTTCTCTTATGATGAAAATCTTATGTCCTGGATATATTTGTATCTTGCATGTTATCTAACCCATGTAGGTACTTGGTGGAATCAAATTCCATGAGATTGTAATCTACTCATATCTTGAGCAATCTCTACATCACCAAGTATCTACACTATGGTGGTTAAAGACAAGGAAGCTCGAAACCATTTAAACATATCCTTTGACAAATTCTATGTTGAGCTTCATGATTGTCATTTTTGGATACACAAGTGCTCTTCCCTGCAAGAACTAACCCATGTAGGTAGATGGACTAAAATTCCAAGTGGTGCTCCAAATTCTTGATGGGCTACATCAACCTTGAGCAACCCACACAAGTTCAACTACATGGACAACACCACCAACCAAGGTATGTTGTTCCGTCTTAGAGAAGCTTTACTCCAAGTCATGAGCTAAAGCAACTCGACAAGATGTGAATACATCAAGATGCTTAAACGAAAAATGGCAACCCCATTTTGAGCTTAAACGATGAGTATGACCTATGATCAAGTGATCTCACTTGACTCCTAAGTCAATATACTCTAACATAGGTGACTTTGTCGCCGACCATCTCTAGATGAAGTTCTCTTGTGTTCTTTTCTGTGTTTTTGCATTTGTCTCATGCATATTCATTTCCCCTTTTCATTCAAAAAAAACTTCATCTAGATTTATTTCTTTCTGTTTGTCCTGCATTTTCTGCATTCCAATTCATTGCACATCTTTCAGTAAATTCCTTGCAAATCTTTGTGAGATCTTACTAATCTAGTGAGCTAAGGTGATAAGTGTTTTCTCTGCGATAAACTCGGTTTCACCGGTTTGTTATTTTCGGCCCAACCGAATCCTCTCGGTACGACCGAAGTATACCACTCGGTGCCACCGATTTCATCACAGGAAAAATAGTTTGCCACATAATTCTGTGTTACTTCTGATCCAGCTCCACTCAATGAATCTTGTCCTCTACAAGCATCACATTTTTATCTTTGCTTTGTTCTGTGTCTCAAGGACCAAACCCATTCGACAGATTCCAGAAGACCCTTCTTGGAAATTGATGTCAAAGGGGGAGAGAGAGAACATCAAAGCTTATCATTTGAAGAGAGAGAGAGAGCATCAAAGCTTATCACCTTCTTTAGGGAAAAAGATATCATCTCCTAAAGGGGGAGAGAGACCTTCTAGGGGGAGAGACCCTCAAAGGGAAGAGAGAGATCTCCAGGGGGAGAGAATACTTAAGTAGAAAGTATTTCTCAAGGATCCCAGATGCTTGGTGTTCAAGAGGAGAGATGTCCACATGTCTTCTTGAGGGGAGAGACATGTTCACTTGATCTTTTGTGCTTATTTGCGTTAGCATGCATCAGCTCTAATCATCATTCATATCTTTCAGCTCTGTTTTCTTTCAAGCTCTGATTTTCTGTTCCCTATCTTCTCCCAGTATCCCATGTTAGATTTAGGGGGAGCAAGACATCTAAGGGAAAGAGATCATTTTAAATTCATTGCATATCTTCACTCTTGGGGACATGTCTAATTCAATGTGGTACCTAGTACTCACTCTCTACATGTCATCCCAGTCTTGGTATTCTTGTGGTTTCTTCTGTTTGCTCTGGCCAGTAGATGTATCTGTGTTATCTAACCTTGTTTACACAGGTTCATTTCATCCTAAGACAACTCAAGACTACAAGGTAAGTATATGCATCACAATCATGTGTATGAGGAATTCTTGCTGATGTACATATTGTTTGCAAGAAGGACTCATGAGCATGAAGGTATTTTCTTCAACATTCTTTGCTCTGATGCATATGGCCAAGATACATGTAACACATTGCCTGCTCTATCATGTTTATGCTCTCACATGCTTCTACATTCCATATTTACATGATTGCATACATGTAGGGGGATCCTATGTTTGTTACATGTCTTTCCAAAGCTTTACTTGCTATTCCTTATATCTTTATCTAAAGCTTTGATGTATGCTGCCATCAATTACCAAAAAGGGGGAGATTGAAAGCACAAGTGCTCCCTAGGTGGTTTTAGTAATTAATGTCAACATATCTCTTGTTGGACTAACACTTTTATCTAGTATATTTCAGATAAGTTCAACAATGGAGTGCCATGGACTAAAGGATGTGGGAACTCCTTCAAGATGCTAAGGACAAAGGATTGGCTCAAGCTTCAAGCTCAAGACTCTTCATTTTACATTTTTAGTGGTCCAAGATCACATTGAGTCTATAGGAAAAGCCAATACTATCAAGGAGGGATAAGGTGTTGCTTAATGAGCCTCTTGCTTCATGTGCTTTGTGATATGCTCCAAAACCCTCAGCTACTTTCCCACTTCCACAAATGACCTGAACCCAAATCCAAAATCGGTCACACCGAAACTTCCTATCCGGCGCCACCGATTCCATATGTCATAGCCACTGCCACAAACCCTAAGCAAATCGGTCTTACCGATAGGGATCTCGGCTTCACCGAGATGGGATTGTAATCTCTCTGTGTATGTTCATTATCAAATCGGTCTCACCGAGTTTGAGAAATCGGTACTACCGAGATTACAATGCAAACTCTCTGGAAACTTATTACCAAAATCGGTCCCACCGAGTTTTAGTAATCGGTCCCACCGAGTTTGCCTGACCAACTCTCTGGAAAGCTTATTACCAAAATCGGTCCCACGGAGTTTGTGTAATCGGTCTTACCGAGATTATGTTATGACCTAACCCTAACCATATCGGTCTCACCGAGTTGCATTTCGGTCCCACCGAAAACCCTAACAGTCACATTATTTGCTAAATCGCTCTGACCGAGTTTAACGATTCGGTCCCACCGAGTTTGGTAGATTGTGTGTAACGGTTAGATTTTGTGTGGAGGCTATATATACCCCTCCACCTCCTCTTCATTCATGGAGAGAGCCACCAGACTGAACCTACACTTCTAGCATACATTTTTCTGAGAGAGAACTACCTACTCATGTGTTGAGGCCAAGATATTCCATTCCTACCATATGAATCTTGATCTCTAGCCTTCCCCAAGTTGCTTTCCACTCAAATCTTCTTTCCACCAGATCCAAACCCATTGAGAGAGAGTTGAGTGTTGGGGAGACTATCATTTGAAGCACAAGAGCAAGGAGTTCATCATCAATGCACCATTTGTTACTTCTTGGAGAGTGGTGTCTCCTAGATTGGCTAGGTGTCACTTGGGAGCCTCCGACAAGATTGTGGAGTTGAACCAAGGAGTTTGTAAGGGCAAGGAGATCGCCTACTTCGTGAAGATCTACCGCTAGTGAGGCAAGTCCTTCGTGGGCGACGGCCATGGTGGGATAGACAAGGTTGCTACTTCGTGGACCCTTCGTGGGTGGAGCCCTCCGTGGACTCGCGCAACCGTTACCCTTTGTGGGTTGAAGTCTCCATCAACGTGGATGTACGATAGCACCACCTATCGGAACCACGCCAAAACGTCCGTGTCTCCAATTGCGTTTGAATCTTCCAAACCCTTCCCTTTACTTTCTTGCAAGTTGCATGCTTTACTTTCCGCTGCTCATATACTCTTTGCATGCTTGCTTGATATGTATTGTGATTGTTAAATTTGTTCCTAAACTCCACTTAAACTTAAAGAAGTTAAAAACTGCAACTTTGGTACTTAGTGTCTAATCACCCCCCCCCCTTTAGACACCTCTTCTCAAGGTCCTACAGTGATCCAAGAGCTCGTTCAGGGAGGAGAGCTCCATTGGATCCATCTGCTCGGTGAATTCCGAGCTGACGTGGAGGCTGTTTTTGATGACCTGAGAAGTCATCGTCGGCACAACAGCCAAACGGGCGGTCATGACGAAGCCGCCTAGTCGGAGGGTTTGGCCTACAGCTAGGGCTCCCCTAGAAGTGATGTTGTCCTTGACAACAAGGCAAGCCATCAAGTCTTAACATGACGGCACAGTGGAACTCTCAATGAAAGACGGATCTCGGGTAGGGGGTCCCGAACTATGCGTCTAAGGCCAATGGTAACAGGAGGCAGGGGACACAATGTTTTACCCAGGTTCAGGCCCTCTCGATGGAGGTAATACCCTACTTCCTGCTTGATTGATCTTGATGATATGAGTATTACAGGAGTTGATCTACCACGAGATCGTAGAGGCTAAACCCTAGAAGCTAGCCTATGATTATGATTGTTCTTGTCCTATGGACTAAACCCTCCGGTTTATATATACACCGGAGGGGTCTAGGGTTACACAGAGTCGGTTACAGAGAAGGAGATCTACATATCCAAATTGCCAAGCTTGCCTTCCGCGCAAAAGAGAGTCCCACCCGGACACGGGACGAAGTCTTCAATCTTCTATCTTCATAGTCCAACAGTCCGGCCAAAGTATATAGTCCGGCATCCGAGGACCCCCTAATCCAGGACTCCCTCAAGGGGGAGACGGCGACCTCTATGTATGCAGAGGCACCGAACAAGTCTTGGAGGAGCACCGTACCTTAATGGGTACGGTGGTTGAAAAAGTGTAGTCCGCCAAGAGCGGACTGGATGAAGCCTTCACGAGCCTACGAACAGGTTTCGAGATATGCAATGTAATGTATTTTGCCGCTTTCCATAAGAAATCCGTCTGTATATAGATAGAAGCCCCTGAGACTCTGTTTGGCCGATGAAGGAGGGCAAACAGAGGGTCTATAGGTATCCGCAGTAAATAATATACTCGGCCATTTTGATAAATATCAGGCTTCACTGTTAGCAGCGACCGCTCAAGCCGTCAAAGTTACCGAACTGAAGCAGAAACTGCAGCTGGTCGATGAGGACAAATATCCGGATTCACAAGTGGCTCGACGAAGCGCAAGGTATGTTTCAAGTGCTCCATATTCCATTGAATTAGTTTGCAAATGCTTAAGTGAAGCTCACACGCTGCTATATGCACAATTTGCAGATAGCGCTGCTGAGGTCGAGACCCTCAGGAGTGACCTTGCCTGCGCGAAGGAGCAGGCAAGGGTGAGCGATGCGGCCTCTGAGAAAGCGGCTGCCAATTTGAAGGACGAACAGGCCACCCGACGCTAGTGTGAGGAGCGCGTATCCAAGATTGAGCAAGAGCTCAAGGACGCAACTCGCAAGTGCGAGCTCCGCGAGGAGGGGAATAAAGCGAAGGCGGCCGAACTCGGCAAGGCCCTTCAGGATGCCCAAGAGGGAAGGCCTGAATCCCGAGCGACTCGTGAGGAGCTCCAATAGGCCGGACAGATGGCGGCTGGTAAGCCCTTTCTTTTACAGTCTAAATTTGGCGATCAGAGGTATGCCTTGCTGAATCGACTATGGAGCTCTCCAGACTCCTTTGCGGATCTATCGAAGAGTGCCGCTAACGCAACGCAATTCTACCGGGCCCAGGAAGGAAATGCAATGGAGAAGTTGTTCTGGTCACAATATGCGACGCAGGAGCGTTCGATGCTACTGAACGACCAGATGGCGCAATGGGCCGAGTTACACAAGATGTCCAGAGCGGCCATGCAGGAGGTGATACTCTGGCTGTGGCCTGCCGAACCCGTTCCGAGCAGTTATTTTGGCCTAGTGCATCGACTTATCGATGTCATGCCCCGAATTGATGCCATCAAATGGTTGGTGTGCATAGAAGGTGCATAGAGGGCCTTCGCCCGTGTCAAGGTGCACTGGGCCAAGATGAAAGCCGCCGTTGTCACGGTGGAGGGTCCTCCCTAAGGCAAGGACCACCGCACGCTGGAGTATTATTTAAACGACGTCCTAGAGGGTGATCGTTTGATAGTGGGTCAATGCTCAAAGGACATTATATTCGAATGAATGTATTCAAACGACTCGTCCGCGTGTATTATAGATATGAAGGTTTTGTAATGTATTTGCACCATTATCTAAAATTGCTTTCCTCCTGTGCGGTCGTTTTTTTGTATGCCTGAGAGCTTTCCAGTCGTCGGCTTTGACCCCCACGTAGATGCTACGGGGGTGTTCGGAATGGCACATGAGCACTCTTGACCCAACGTCTTGGTTCGTGACGGAGGTGTCAGTGCGTCGAACCAGGCAATCGAACTATATGGCTTTACCGCTCTCACTTAGCCATAGGAGTTTGATGATGGGGCTATAAAATAGCCCCTGGTACGTATGTGACTATCCGAATGCGGATGCGTTACGTATATGACTGGAAAAATAGTCCTTCATTTAAAGCGGAAAAATCGTTAAGAATTTAGTAAGTCGCCGAACGGCTGACCAGCTCTCACCGCATCATGACAGTCAGTTTTCGGCTTTCTCTACTGAGGTGCTTGACCGGACGAGCCAGAAACACAGTCGCAGTAGTTCTCCCTTTACTACCCTAGCCGAACAAACGGAACGTAAGGTAGCAAACATAGGAGCCACGCAACCCAACTATTGACCAACGACATGATTTAGAGCCGATGCATATAATGCCAAGCTCGAGACGTCGAAGTGTGCTACAAAGTTGTTCGGTCTTTCGTTTAATAGCTCATAAGTGGCCATATAGAGCCCCTGGCAATGGGTGTCGAGGTATGTGTGACAACTGGAGAGACGGACTACAGTTTTATGAATAAAGTTTATACCGAAAAATTGTCACTACTAGAATCTGATTGATACGTCAAAACGTGATCTTACAGAGGGTACCATAAACACCAAGATCATTTTACATGTCGGGGATCTAATAATAAGGAGAAAAGCTCAGTACATGTCCTTTTAAATAAGGTTTGGTCCGAAGAGTCCTTTGGATGTCCTGTCGCACGTATGCGCCACTTTCATCCTGTAGAGAGGGGTTCCTTGAAGGGAACGGTCTTCTGTTGGCCATAAGAAACCGGGCTTGGAAGGAGTCCTTGTAAGTCTATAGGATACATGGGCTCGAATGCACCTGTTGTAAAAGTGTGAATGAAGAAGAGTGGAAGATCATATAGGGTCGAGCCGTACTATAGACCTTCCCGTATTGTGCCTCCGTCGATGCCCAAGGTATTTTGAGTGCATAATGATGTAGGCGTGGTATGAATTCTGTGAGTGTGCACGGCGATCGACGGAGGCGAAACTGCTAGTCTAGCTCTGGATGTACCAAGCCGCTAGCTTGCGGGACTGACCGGACTCTTTTAACAAAGTCCGACGGCTTGATGACCGACGAGGTGTGCGGCTTGAGTGGGCTGCTCTGTACCTCGGCTACGAGAGCTGCGATGTGCTCCTCTGTGCGGTGGGATCGTTCCGTGTTTCCATTGACTGTTATAACGCCGCGTGGACCGGGCATCTTGAGCTTTAAATAGGCATAGTGTAGCACCGCTTTGAATCGAGCAAAAGCGGTCCGTCCGAGCGGTGCGTGATAGCCACTAAGGAAGGGTATGATATCGAAGATCAAGTCTTCACTGTGGGAGTTGTCGGGCGAGCCGAAGACAACTTCCAACGTTATTGAGCCCGATCAATGGGCCTCCACGCCAGGTATTACTCCTTTAAAGGTAGTTTCAGTGGGCTTGATCCTTGACGGGTCGATACCCATTTTGTGGACGGTGTCCTGATAGAGCAGGTTAAGGCTGCCGCCGCCGTCCATGAGGATTCGCGTGAGATGGAATCCGTCAATGATTGGGTCAAGGACCAAAGCTACTGATCCTCCATGACGGATACTGGTCGGGTGGTCCTCTCGATCAAAGCTGATCGGGCAAGTCAACCATGGGTTGAATTTTGGGGCGACCGGCTCTACGGTGTAGACGTCCCTTAATGCGCACTTGCACTCCTATTTGGGGATGTGTGTGACATAGATC